>NC_064543.1:19437144-19763072 GCF_023856365.1 Brienomyrus brachyistius | reverse complement strand
GTGTCTTTTGTAATCTGGGAGCATTGGTTCTTGTGAGCAAGCTACCCTTTTGCACTGTGTGTGCTGTCTTGATGTTTGGCATTCACCACTGTGAGGCCCCATTGCTGCTGTTTGGTTTGCCCTTCTGTGAGAATGTCAAGCCTAATTATGGATCACGGGGGTGCACAGTGGTTAGTCTTTCTGGGACTGGCATAAAAGAGTGGTTTCTTTCATAATGCTAAAAGCCAACGGTGGTGTTGGTGACCTGATGGCCTGCGCACAAAAACTAATTTATGTCTAAGCATAAATGAGCCAATATGCTGTTTGTTACATTAGCAGGTACTAATGTCTGAACTAGCATATAGATGGGGAAAGCTTAGGCACAGAGAATAGGGTCAGTCAGGGCCCAGCACCCCTGTAGCACCTTGGGTTAAAGGTCCAGTGGTGGTATAATATTTTTTCCCTGAGACATGATTCAACCCAACAACCTTCTGGATACGTGAGCAGATCCTTAACCTACTGAGTTGCACAGCCTTCCCAGGGGTGGGTCGTTCACTCAGTGCTGAACAGACAGCTGAGAAACTCTTTCTCCTTCCATGGTTTTCTGTTTACTAGCGTAGACTGTTCGGGTCGCACAGCATGACAACTGTGTTCCCGGATCGCTGCAGGAGGGGATGGACGGTTTGATGTGGACCGGAAGAGTGGCCACGTCCGAACGACGGGATTGCCCCTGCAGAAGGACAGGGAGTACCTGCTCAACGTGGTTGCCACTGACAAGCTCGGCAGCCGTGGCCCCCCCGCAGTGGTGTCGGTGGTGGCCGGGCCCAGGGCGCCCCAGTTCACCAATGCCTCCTTCTCCATCTCCATCCCGGAGAACACTCCGGAAGGGCAGCCGTGAGTGATGCGCATATGGGCCCACACTCTGATACTCACACACTCACTCACTTACTCGTTCACTCACTCATACTTTAATGTAAAAACACATGTAAGTGTAAGCATGCAAATATTTGCACCTAGATTAGTACTTACATGCACTGAATCAACAGTAGTAATAATAATAATAATAACAATAACCATCATCATTATAGTAATAATCATAATAGTAATAATGAGCGCTCATATGCAATAAGTCTATGGTGTGTTGGAAATTTATGACACTGGGGGTTTCATTAACCATTATTCCTCTTCTCCCATGGTGTCCTTTCACAACATCTTATTCGTACTCATCAGTTCAGCAGCTGTCATTGGTGACAGCCTAGTCGAAGTATAAAATATAAGAAATATCCCCAAAAACATTATGGAGCACAGAAGGAGAAATTGAAAGTCCCACGGCCAATCTCCTTAGCCACTGTTGCTTAGCGTTGGCCGGAAATGGTATTTTTTCTAGCTCTTGTGATGAGGTATGATGTGGTGCTGTTGTCATCAGAGGCAGGGTGAGGTCCTTGAGTTTAATAGCTGTCCTGACCTCTGCTGACTCTTTCCGGCAGTGAGGTGGAGAGTTGGAGGCCAGCTGATCAGCCACATGAGAACAGTAAAGCAGTACAAATATTTTTTTTTAATAAAAATATTCTGTTCTCTGTGCTTTAAAAAAAAACATCTTCCCTCCTCAGTAATGCATAGGCTATCCTTGCTTCCTCTCTTTGGTTTACATTTAGATCAACAGCCCCAAACTCTATCACCCGATGACTTAAAAAGCCTGGAATGAAAACAGCGAGTGAGAACAAATGATAACTATTACTGTGTATGTGCCAAAACTGCAACATTGTATTCATATTCTATTCATATCGACTTATTCATAATTATTTTTGAAATGCCTTCTTTTTAATTACGACTCTAAGTTTAAGTTTTGAACCCATTTTACGCTAAGAAATCCTTGAGATCAAGGTATGAAATCTTAGATGTGTTGTTTGCTCTACAATAGAAAACACACATAACCTTATATTACGTAATATTTAGTGCACATAATATTGAAAGTGAAGACACTGTACCTACATGACGTTCCCTTTTTCTTCCCACAGCTTCCTGGTGGCCCTTGCCTTGTCCTTCCAGAGGCAGCCAATCAGCTACAGCTTGCTCATCAATCCTAGCAGCCTGTTCTCCATCCAGCAGGAGACGGGCGAGATCAGCCTCACCCGTGTCATTGACTATGAGAGTGACCAGCACCGCTACCTGCTGCTGGTCCGGGCCAGCGAGAGTCAAGACAGTCTGAGCAGCGCCGCCGAGGTGGGTCCACTTGGGTTATCATACTCTGGTTTCAGTGCACTCCGATGGGACGGAATGAGCTGTGGTAGAAAACACCAGGCTGAGCTGGTCTGCAGGGGCTCAGCGGAGTTCAATTACCCAGAGCTCTCATTTGTGGGGTTGTTAGCAGAGCCTGAAGCCCTGGGGCGGATCCAGGACAGGCTGGAGGGGTTATATCCCCTGGAAGGTTTAGGAGCGTCCGAGGATCCTCCAGAACAAGCTAAAGTTAGTGGCCTTGGAAACAGACGTCTGTTCTGACCTGCTTGACATGCTGCCACCTCTGTCCTCACTAGGGGAAGTGGTATGTTGATGATGTTGATGATGATGATGAGCTCAGCTCATTACATTAAACCCATAAGTGACCTGAGCAGATTTGACCATACCTAGGCTGTCATAGATTAATATAAGCTGTCTATTGCATTGTTTAATCCTTGCTATTGTGATAGCCCTAGTTTATGTGACTTTTCATATATATACAAATTGTAAGATGGTTTAGAACACTTCAGAAAGTATTTCCTCCTCGTTGGCCTTCATTTTTTGGTTCTTTAAAATGAAATAAGCAGCTCTGAAAAGAGAAATTCTATTTTTGAATTCTTTGCGGAGTGTCTCTGGGTGTTCTGTGCTACTCTGTTCTGTAACTGACATAGATTAGAACACATCTCGACCTACTTCAGTGGTAATAAATGTCTGCCTCATTCCATACAAAGATATTAGACAGTCTTTTGTTTGGGGGCCTGTCAAGTAGGGCTGGATCACTGGCATCTACATTTCTACTTTGTGGTGTTCCACAACATCAGAGTCCTCTATGGGATACCCTTACAAAAAGATGTTTTTTTCCTGCCTGTTTCACCTGGCTCAGCTGTTAGCCCTTAATGCCTGACTGTAGCTCCTGGCATGCAGGTTGAGGGCTGTATTCTGACATCCTTTGCAAAGTAAGCTGACCTAAGTAGTGAATAGATTCACCTAGAAATGGGAAGCAAAGCAAACAAAAAATGATTGTGGGAACATAACAAAGGAGGATAAACTGCATCAAGGGGTCCTGTGTCTCCTTGGGCAGTGTGTGGTCCTGTGGGTTAGGATGCTAGGCCTGTAATCGGAAGGTCAAATCCCATGATCAGTGGAGTGATTTCACCGTTGGGGCCCATGAGCAAGGTCCTGCATTTATCAGAATGGGTATGCTGCTTGGTATGCAATGTATAGATTTTGCTTTGCCTCTCTGATAACCACCAGGGACATGAACGAGCAGTGGGGAGTGCTCTCAACTGTGCCGTGTTCAGGGGTACACAGAACGCAGCACCTTGCTGAGAGGTACAGTATTGTGCAAAAGACTGTGGCAGGGAAAGAAAATGGTATTTAGATTATCCTTGTGTTGGTGTAAAACTATGATGTTGTGCCTGTCAAAGCCATGCCTTAGCCATTTCAGAACCTCTGCTAAGATCATCCTAGTATTTGCAGCGACCGTCCAGTGCAGCCATGTATTTTTTCACTTGGCCACTAGCACACCTCATACAGCTCAGTCAATCTGTCTTTTTAACCCAATATATTTAATTATTTAATTGAGCTGTTGGTGAAATTTACCAAAATCATGGAACGGCTGAGGTGCAGCCGAGGAGAAGTTTGGGAACTGAGGCGGTGTTCATCTAGTCATCCAACTAGATATCAGTAACTTTTTAGAAAACATTAGAAATTATTGCTAGTTTTTATTGTGTTACTCTTCATTTCCACATGTTCTAATGTTAAATTGTGTTTTTTGAAGTACACTTGCTACCCAGATCAACAGCTTTAAACATTTCTTTGGACTGCCTAAGACTTTTGCACAGTACTGTATATCAGCAAAATAAGGGCTTTCTGACAGGTAGGCAAAGCAGTGCTGTCATGCAGTGATGGAGGAAGCCAGCTGACCCTCACTGAGGGACCTCGAGAATCTGCACGATCCTACAAACATAAACCCAATGGGAAGAACTTGACACATTTTCAAGATTAAGCAGCTTTTGCAGGATTATATGTGTGGTGTATTGTTGCATACCCTATATACACTATATTGCCAAAAGTATTGGGACACCCCTCCAAATCATTGAATTTAAGTGTTCCAATCATTTGCACAGCCACAGGTATGTAAAATCAAGCACCTAGGCATGCAGACTGCTTCTACAAACATTTGCGAAAGAATGGGTCACTCTCAGGAGCTCAGTGAATTCAAGCATGGTACTGTGATAGGATGCCTCCTGTACAGTAAGTCTGTGAAATTTCCTCGATACAAAATATTCCATGGTCAGCTGTTAGTGGTACTGTATTACAACAAAGTGGAAACAATTGAGAACAACAGCAACTCAGCCATGAAGTGGTAGGCCATGTAAAATCACAGAGCAGGGACAGCGCATGCTGAGACGCACAGTGTGCAGAAGTGGAGAACTTTATGGAATGGGTTTCTATGGCTGAGCAGCTGCATCCAAGCCGTACATCACTAAGTTCAATGCAAAGCGCCAGATGCAATGGTTTAAAGCAGGCCAACACTGGACTCCAGAGCAGTGGAGAGTGGAGACGTGTTCTGTAGAGTGATGAATCATGCTTCTCTCTCTGGCAATCTGATGGATGAATCTGGGTTTGGCGGTTGCCAGGAGAACGGTACTTGCCTGACTGCATTGTGTAAAATTTGGTGGAGGGTGGATTATGGTGTGCAGGTGTTTTTCAGGGGTTGGACTTGGCCCCTTAGTTCCAGTGAAAGGAACTCTTAATGCTGCAGTATTTAAAGCCATTTTGGACAATTTCATGCTCCCAACTTTGTGGGAACAGTTTGAGGATGGTGCCTTCCTCTTCCAACATGACTGTGCACTAGTGTACAAAGCAAGGTGCATAAAGACATGGATGAGTGAGTCTAGTTTGGAGGAATTTGATTGGCCTGCACAGAGCCCTGACCTAAACCCGATAAAACACCTTTGAGATGAATTAGAGCGGAGACTGTGAGCCAGGCCTTCTCCTCCAACATCAGTGCCTGACCTCACAAATGCTCCGCTGGAAGAATGGTCAAAAATTCCCATAAACACACTCCTAAACCTTGTGGACAGCCTTGGAGTTGTTGTAGCTTTAAAGGGTGGGCCAACTCCATATTAAAGCCTATGTATTAAGAATGGGATGTCATTAAAGTTCACGTGTGTGTAAAGGTAGGTGTCCCAATTCTATGTTAGAATTTATTTTTTTTAAATCAAATGTCTTGACTTTGGAGAACTCCTGTTTTTAACGTGGTGATTAACAAGGCCCAGTCACCAATTAAGCTAGAAGAATGCACCACCATGTCTAAGGAATCTGTGTGTTTTAATCAGCCCAGCTGCTGAGTGTAAACAGGACAAGGTGATTCTTTCTTGCTGGCCCTCTGCGCCGGGGTGTGACATGGTATATAAACAAAGATTTATGTTGCTTTGCAAAGGGCAAAGCGTGTCTCTCTCTCTCTCTCTCTCTCTCTCTCTCTCTCTCTCTCCCCCTCTCTCTCTCTCTCTCTGATTCTCTCTCTCTCTCTCTCTAGAGAGCTATGGCTTTTCAGGGACATCCTGAACCATACCCCTACTAAGCCTGATTGCAAAGGTCTACACCTGCCCCAGAAGTCTATGGCGACTGTCTATTGACTTAGCTCCATCTTCTCATTATGCTAATCTCCAGGGCTCCTCCTCCTCTTGGCTCTCCTAACAACAGAACTGTACTTCCTCTGTTTGGAAAAAAGAGGCCACACCTGCGCAGGCTCCACTGCCAAGGCCACTTCATAGCTTATAGACTTACAGCTCGAACTTAAAATAGAAGCTGGACTCAAACATACCTTCCCTCGGTTTCTTTCTACCCTGGCATAGCCGCAAGCAGAGTGGGTGCACGGGACCAAGGACCATGAGTCAGACTGTGTTCCGGAACTATTTGCTCGCACGGGCTGAAAAGCTTTGCGTTCTCGTTCCCATCTCACAGAGCGAGGCACGTTAGTCTCACAGCAGGTACCGAGCCTGAAGCATCGTTTCTGTTGAGCCGTTCAGAACCCAGCGGAATGAGTACCCAGACGTTGAAGATTTCAGTGTCCTCTAGCCAGACTAGCAGAAGGCTCATTTCCCACAGGTAGCAGATCCTTCTCTCTGATTCAGTGCCAGAGATGATTACCGCTGTAAAATCCCTTCGCGGCGTGCCTTTGGGGACAGGGTCAATTAGGAACATTAGCTGTGTTCTCACTGCCTGCCCCTCCATTACTGGCTCTACCCCCTTTTCCCTCTCCACTCTGTGCTGTTTTCTGACAGGTGCGAGTGGTCATTACAGATGTGAACGACTGCATCCCAGAATTCCTGCAGTCCATTTACAGCAAAGACAGCATCCCAGAGACGGTAACAACAGCAACCTCTCTGCTTCAAGGTGAGATGGCCTGACACTTTCACAAAGATCAATGAAACTGAGAGCTAATTTCTGAGCGTTTCCCCAGTGGAATGTTACAGCTGTATTCTTAGCAAAGAAAATTAAACCAGTGATCCTATTTAAAGATGCTGCAGCATTGACCCAACTGCGAGTCACACTTACAGTACAACCCCCCAGCTACAGTGAAGACCACTTCCTTCTCCTGCTGGAGTGGCTCTACCGCCCACGGTTGCCTGTATCATTTCTGAGCAAAGCAGAAAGATTAGTGGTTAGCAGTGAGATACTCTGGTCTCAGGGTGGCAGACACTGAGCAGACTGCCTGCCCTGTATTCCCTGTGGAGCGTGTCAATGCTCTTCTCTCAGCCGGGTTCCCGTTCCTTCTAATTACTCGTTTTCTGCTGTTCGCTTGTGCTCTCACTTGCCCCCATCCTCTGGGGATTGACAGATCTATATTTCAGTGTGCTCTACAGTACATTCCATGTAAACACTTTCAGAACACTTTCAAATCACCCTCAGTTTACATATGAAGCTTTGGGTTAAATGGTGCGTTCAATGCTCCACATCTACCAAACGTAAGTTGAGTTCGTTGAGTTGACTCGGTTTTGCAGTTGTTACACAGTGCTGAACATCGGATAGGTTGGTATCAATGTATGTCAGCATACCTGACCTGATGGTTCATGGTTTGGTTTTGTCTAAAATAACTCTCCAAACCTTTTGTGGTATTTTAAAAATATTTTTTGCCTCCTAGGGAATCAGTAAGCAGTGTACCTGACTGAGCTCTGTTCACTTCATGTTGGTTTACTGTGGAAGCAAGACATGTACTTGCCTGAGCTGTCTTTTTCAAAGGGACTTTCCAGCTTTCCAGCTTAGGACCTCAGGCTGTGCTGGTATCTGTCCGTCCTCAGCTCTTCATTTTGTTGTTCCAGGAGTAATTTGATTACTGCATCACCTCTCCTTACTTCAGCTGTAGACCTGGTGCTAATTAAAATGTGTTCCTTAAACCTTAAACCTTGCGGCTGTTGAGGACAGGAACTGCCAATCAAAATGCAAGCCTTGCGGATCCCAAATGTCACAAGTTTTGCAAAAGCTGGGCTTCATGGTGATATATGACTGAGGCTAAAACCAGCACACCAGTAACAGGAGGTGTTTCTAGAATATTCAGGTGTTTAAAAGTGGTCTTATCTGTTCTCCCTAATGACAACACTGAATTGTAATGAGTTGTTATATTTCATGCTCAGCATTTTGAGGAAAGTGGCCATATTCTGGGTTCATTATTGTTGACGGTGTTTATAGAATCGGCTTCATCATCCATAGGATGATGTGTGTAGATTCGGTTCTGTAGAGTTGCTCTGATACACAATCTATCATCCTGGCATATACTGTACTGCTGAGATGGTCCAGGGTGATTTCAGGTGCATCGCTACAGACAGAGTCATTCTCTGTCACGTAGTGGAGATTGCCAACACGCCGTCATCAGCATCCTGCCAGTTGATTGACAGAATTCACTGTGATTGGCAGTTGAACCGCCAGAGGAATTATGGTTCTATGGATTTTCATTTGGGTTCCACGCACAGCTTTACCGGTGAAATAAACCAAGCTGGAGGGTGACGGATCAGTACCGGGTGAGCCGGTCGGCCATGTGAGGGCAAGGAAGACGCAGCCTGATGATCAGTGTGCTGCCAGGTGACTGATAGGCTGCACCGTGACAAGCTAATCGCTGCCTGATGGCCTGGCCTGGCAGCGTGGCTGAAAGGATGGCCTTTGTTAGGCTGGCCCTGCTGTGCTCCTGCAAAATGTCAGTGAATAATGCTGGACTGAAGAAACTGTGGCTAAGTCACAGCGGCCATGATGAACTTCACTGCATTAGGATGGGCCATCCAAGGAGAGAAGAATACCAGTTTGACAGTCTACTGTAGGGGGAATTATGGGCGACAGCAAATTTATATTGCTTATGTGGAAGGTAATTCAAATAAGTCATATAGATCAGTGCAATGCAATGTAAGGTGACATCCTTACATAAAACACTATGACGGATTAGCAGGGCGTATGATGAGAACAGGCAAGTAACAGCAAAACAACATTAGATGAATGGACAAAGTATCGTGATATAACGGGGGATATGGAAAGCAAAGTAACGGCGTGTCATTTTGCGGTGGTGTAACTGTCATTCAGTTTATTGTGCATTATGCATAATAATCAATATTTATTTGGGAGGTAAAGTGGCATAGATGAATTACAAGCTTATAGGCATACGGATGAACAGATATTTTAATAATAAGTTGTCAGAAAAAATTCCCAGGGGCTGTCTGTATGCTGGCTTTTATTCCAACTCAGCTCCCGACAGGAATAATTAGTAGTTAATCATTTGTAATATTTATATATGACATTATCAATGTACTGTGGTAAAATCAAGTGTTTCCCAAACAAAGAGAAATCTTGGCAAATGCATGATCATTGTTTAAAAGACTGGAAAACTGCCTAATTGATGCTTTTGTCCAAAATGTCTCCTGTGGTTAAATGTGGAAATGGTGGCAGATGTACTTGATTTTCTGAAGTGACACCACCCCGGGGGGCAGTGTGTGACTCAGTGGGTTAGGCCTGTGATCCCATCTTTTGGCCCTCTGAGCAAGATCTTTAAACCCCCCATCCCTCACCAAAAATTGTCTCAAAGGAGAAAAGATGGCATATGCAAAAAACGGAAAAATTCCAGGATACACGTGCTTGTTTTTGTTCAAATGGCAAAATAAAGCATTGTTTTGCTTTCACTTTTCAAAAGTTTAAGTGCAGTGGTGAGGGAGGGAATTTGGCTGAAATGTGCCTCTCTCCCCCAGTGTCGGCCAGCGACTGTGACTCGGGCCCCAACGCCGAGGTCACCTACCACACACTGAGTCCAGATTTCAGCATCTCGCCACATGGCACCGTTTTCCCCGCCCGCCCACTGGACTACGAGCGGCCCAACCATCTCTACGAGTTTGTGGTGATGGCTATGGACAGGGGTGAAGCACCTCGCACGGGGACCGCCACTGTGCGCGTGCGTGTGGCCAATGTCAATGACGAGGCCCCCGAGTTCTCTCAGCCTGTGTAAGTACCTGCTGTCCGCCGTGCCCAGCATCAGCTGGACTTCAGTTACTCCTACTCAGATGGCCTAAGGAAAAATATCACGTATCATTTTTGTAGTGTGTCGGTTAACCAGTTGCATGTGATCAGGGGGTCACTGGTTCAAATCCCAGAGTCGTTAGATTTTCCCCTATGGATCCTCGAGCAAGGCCCTTAACCCCCAGTTGCTCTGGTGATTGTACATCACTTTGGATAATACATCTGCTAAATAAATAACAGGTAAATGTAATTATCATAGGTGGGAACATAGTGGGTTTGTAAGGAGATCCGACCATGGGGTGTTTCTGTATCATGTGTTCCTGCTGCACCACCCCCTCGTTACCGTTTGAACGTAGTCCTGTTGCTTAACCTCTCTACCGTCTGCTGATGGAGATCCTGCTTTGCTGCTAAAGCAAGTGCCTGCTGGGGTCTGCCTTTAAATAGCCCCACGTGGCCCCCTCTTTTTCCCTTTTGCCTCCCTCCTCCCTTCCCTCCTATGTGTCTCCCACATGGAGCCATGTCCCTTCCCCAGAATGGGATTCAGCTGCTAATTTGCAGAATTGTAAAATCCCGAATGAGTGCTTTAAAAAGGCAAAACCGCTGTCACTGGCTTAAATATCTGTGATGGAATTTTCTCTGCTCTTCTCTGTTCCCTGCTCCCTGTTCCCTCTCCTGCTGTCTTTTTTCTTCCCCCTGTTTCTTGCTCTGGTCTTTGCATCCTCTAATTGGCCGGTCTCTTGCCACCCAGCCCTGGGTATTGGTGAGTCCAGTCCAATCAGCCGCAGCGATGTTTCTTGAAGGGGTCCGTAATAAAATCCTGATTATCTGTGTGTGTATGTGTTCAGGGAGGGGGATGGAGGTAAGATAGCCTGCTTGATCACCTGGTGTGGGATGCAGGGGTTTCATGTCTGACAGGGGCCATTTCCTTGACCAGCTTTTTGAGTGAGCACAGAGCATACCTTCAGGATTCGATGCTTGGCAATCGAGAAGCCAAGCAATCAGAAGGAGGCGGGAAAGTGACCTGTTTTCTGTGCCTCACCGTGGGAGACTTTGGTTGACTTTACCTGTAACGACAGGGAAATTATGTCTGTAGGATGTTTTTTTTTTAATGACAGTTGCTGCAGACCTTGGCTGTGGAATCTGACAAAAAAGGATCTACAAAAGAAAAGTGCAGTGATCCATACACATCTGTGACACATCCGTTTTTAGGACTGATATTAATTGTGGAAAGCAATAGAATCTGCCTGAATATTTTTCCCGACTTACATCACCCTCTGAGAAAGGAAGGAAAATATCCGCAGTGCACTGACTCGGCACTCATATCAGGTCCCTTTGTGGTCCTGTGACAATGACAGTCTTCAGGAGTAATTACAGATCCGTTTTGATGTGGCTGGAAATTAAATTGATGGGGTAGATAATGAGGTGGCTGAGGTGGGAGGGTGGGCAGGAGGTTCTGCTTGAGAGGCGCCATTGTTGTGCACTGCGAAATGGCTAACGGCTGAGCCTTATCACTCCCTGGCCCGAGCCGGTCGCCGTGGTGACAGATCAGCACACAGGTAGTGTTGGTGGGGGTGTTGGTGATAGATCCCACATCATGTTCTTGCTGTCGTCCCCTCAGTGGAGGAGAAAGGGGGCTCTTCCTAATGGTAGGCACGCCATGGGATCGAGGGGCAAGGAGTGGGGGATCTGTGTCTGGAGGTGGTGCAGATTGACGAAACAGTGGTGCTGGGGCTGTACGACCCCCGGGGCTATCAATCAATCCCTTTTCAATCTCTCCTCGACTGCCCATCCGTCAGCTCCACACTCCAGCCAGTGTTTGTACTTATAATTCCTTTTGCATGTTAATAGTTACAGTTTAAAACCTTGTGCTTGGCATCATGTGTGAATGCTGATGCGTAGAGGTGTACTTACTGCCGCTGGAGGGGTCACTCCAGGCTCTGCCGGGCTGCCGGCTAGTCCCTGTGTAGGCCGTGAAAACGGGTGTTAGCTACTCTTAAGTGTTGGGTTGGACAAGTTCCCCTTCCTGCATTCTCTGTTTGAGCCATTCATTCGTTTGACAAATGAGTTTGTTCACCAGGGATTGCAGATTGAGGTCATATGCATTCTGGAAGGGTTTTAGGGTGAAGTAATGGAGGTAAAAAATATGGAGTCATCTTGAAATTGCAGCCTTGGACCGTAAGCACCAAACGATACAATAACTGTTAACTACTGAAATCCTAAAATGATAATGTTCTTGTGTGGTATTATAATGTACAGCAAGAGGGTATTTAAGAGCTAAAACAATTTCTGTACAGATATACTTCATTAGTTAATCACACTTAATTAGATAATATCTATGTGAATTGTTGCATGAAGAAAAGAGTTTTCTTTCGATGGCATTGAGAGTTTCTGAATAGAGTGTGTGGAGGGGTAACCTCACCTTCCTGAGGACAGGGGGAGAAAAGAGGCATCATTTCCATTCCTTCTGAAATGAGTCAGAAGGGTACAGAGTCTTGGGTCCTCATATTCTGTTAGCTGGTGCTTTGGTTAGCTGACCCAGCTGTATAGGAATGACCGTGAATGATAGTGGGATTGTCAGATCATTCATGGCCAGTAAGTGGTTTTTGATGGCTTGCCAGGGTGCTGTGTAGCTCCGCTACATGTTCCAAAGGTCATGCCTTTTATAGGTCTTGACCTGAAAAGTAAACGTGGTTGTCAGGCCCTTCATGGCAGCCGGCTGGTCCTGCAGTCAGACTCACTGGCTTTCCTCGCTCATATGTCGCTTTGGTAAAGCATTTCCTAAATAATTAGAGCTTGCCCAAATAATTAGCGCTTGTTTTACCTAAATGTAAAATAAACAAAAAATGCTGAAAACTGCTGGCTGTGTCACAGGGATGTGTGAGGGCCTTTCTCTGGCCTGATCATCATACAGAAGGAGCAGAGAAATTGACGGTGCAGTCACACAAGGGACTCGTCAAAACTCATGACCTGCCTTCCCCTCAGTCAGAGAAGAACCATAACGAGATATCGTCTGAGTTGTTAGCCGGCTTAGCTGACTGTGTAAGCTAGTGTGTGCTACCCCGCCTTAATGAATGTGTTTTTGTTGGGTTACCTTCTTCAGCCTGCTCCTGTAAATTGGCTAACTGGAATTGGACATGAATCTGTTACCTTGCATGTGTGGGTTTGTGTCAGCTTACGATTGCAGGGGCCACAAAATATAAACTGAACTGAGCATTGAGGTGGTAACCCTGGCTCAGCCCAGTGTCTGCAGACAGGATTGTGTGTGAAAGGATGGATGAAAATCACTGACAGGCTTAAGAGAGTGTAAGGGCTTGTGTATTCGTGTCTGTGAGAGACAGAGATCTAAACAGTGCATACAATTCCCCAGTGTCTGTTGTTAGATTAACTAGAGTGCTGCTTCCCCAAGAAAGACTGCCTGTAGGTATGTGTGTGTGTGTGGTCCACGTTTACGTTACATTGTGGAAACATTGGTCTCCCACAAGGCCATAAAAATCTCTTATTTTTGATGTCATGGGGACCATTTTTTCAGGGACATTCATGGTGAAATTTAGTTTTTATCAAAATCAGTGACTGCCATGAAAAAACTAAAAATGCAAAAACTCTTGTATTTTGTTTGGTTACTTATGGTTATGGTTAGGGCTGAGTGGGGGTTAAGGTTGTCATAGTTAGCGTTAGCATTTTTCCCATAGAAGTGAATGAGTGGGCCCCAAGGATAAGTATACCCTACATGTGTGTGTGTGTGTGTGTGTGTGTGTGTATGTAAGCATGTACATTGTAGGGACCAACTGTCCCCCTGTGAAAGTGATATGTATATTTGGAAATCACTCTTTCATAAGGTTATAAAATAAAAAAGTATTCGCAGAAAGAGGAAAACTTATAACCTCTTGAATTAATGCTATAAAAAAATATGATTTTTTGATTACTGGTGATAGTGATCATGATTGAGTAATGCAGTACTTGTCATGGCGACGGGGTGTGGTGCGGGCAGGAAATGAGGTGGACGATCTACTTGCAGCTCCAAAACAAAAAGGGGTTTTATTTAATTCCCTTACAGAACACTGGGAATCACACAAAATAAAGGATCACGAGGGGTCAGAAATCTACTGTATAATAGAACTACAAGCTACAAAAACCATAAGGGAAACATAACCAGGGAGCAAGGCAACACAGGGAGCAGAACCAGGAACAGGGTACAGGACCCAATGCATATGGCAACATTACACCATGACATTACGATGGCAGACTAAAGCACAGAAAGGGGGAAAGCACTTAAATACACTGGCATCTAGGCAAAAGGTGTAACTTAATCAATGGACCAGTGAAGGGAGACACAGGAGCAACGAGAAACAGGTGGACACAATTAACCCTATGAACACACAGAACGAAGAGATTTAACACACGCTAAAGACTAAGAATCTACAGCAAAGACTAAGGGAAACACCATCCGTTTAAATACTAGAAACAAGAACACAGAAGTAATCACAATAAACCTGGAAAATTCTAAAATAAGAAAGCACTAAATAAACGGGACAGAATGAAAAACCAGGTGACATTGTTCTCAAGCCAGCCTTGAACCCACAACACAAGGGAACAGAACCAGTGCCACACATTCAGCCCACTGACCTATGCAGCAGTCTGGAGTCTGTGAAAACACACTAGAGACTAGGCACACTGGGGCTGAAGGGCAGGAAACATGGGAGGAGGACAGGATGGCCAGTGACACCTGCTGGCCAAATGGGAGGGAAGGGGACAGGGAAGGCAGGGTCGGAGGTGACCCTCACAGTTCTGACTTATGACTGGATCATTTTGATACATGGATCCATTCTTCAGACGCTTTTGCATGTCTCGGCCCTGGGGCCCTGACTGGGGAGGGAGAAAAACAGCACCTGAGTTACTTATTGATCTGAGTTATCGAATAAGTTATTTGATTAAATGGAAACTGAGGGTGACTAACTGTAATACAGCAATATTGGGCTAAGCTGTGGCAGTATTAATAAAAACACGAGAGACAGAGAATCACAAGCTAGAATCACAACAGCAGAACCAAATCATGGCATGGCACAGCTCATCAGGGTGATCACAGGTGACATTAGGGAGACAGACCCGCTTGTCTGAGTTATATACAGCACTACATGATCCGTCTTCTACTCAGAAGTTTTTCCTAGGGGGTTACAAGATGACTGAGACAAGAAGGGGCATTGTGTGTGTGGATTATGTTTATATTACATTGTGGTGACCAAATGTTCCCCACAATGTAACAAATCATGTTATTTTGACGTCGTGGGGACCATTTTTCCAGTCCACACAAAGATCTGTGAATGCAACCAAAACACTAAAAATGACAAAAGTCTCGTATCTGGTTATAAATGGTTAAGGTTTGGGCTGGGTAGGGGTTTGGGTCATCATGTTGGGATAAAAATTTTCCCCATAGAAATTAATGGAGAGTAATTACAAATATGTAATTACATATAATTACAAATTTGTATGTGTGTTTGTGTGTGTGTGTGTGTGTGTGTGTGTGCGTGACAAAGGAGGGCATTTAAATGATACCTCAGACCCTGGTGTGTTTGGAAGTACCAGCTGGCAAGTTCCTCCTCGATGGCCTAAGGCTCCTACTCTAACAGGCCATTTAGCCGGTGATGATATGAGTATCGGCCACTCCTGGGGAAATTGGACCAAAGTCATCACAGGTAGTTCTGGGGTTGCCCTAGTGGCCCAGTGGTGCTGACCCAAAGACTGGGCACAGTGCCAGGGATATTAATATTTCAGCAGGACAGCTGTTTAAGCGTGCCTCGCTCTGCAGGTCTGATGGGGCGGGGAGCATTTGCTGAGTTTTCAGTGTGAAGGTGTGAGGCAGCATATTTCTGTACATCCAGGACAGGCAGCCTTGGGCAGTCATCATGTCTGAGGCTGGCATGTTAGTAAATGTAAACACGGAGAAGTGCTCATTTCCAGCAAAGGGAAGGAGCTTAGATAGAATATATGTTATATGTTGTTTAAGTCTGAAGGGAGGTACACAATTGTACTTCAGGTCCCCACAAAGGTCTGTGAATACAAAAAAAAAACAAAAAATGCTAAAAGTCTCATATTTTGTTTGGTTACTTATGGTTAAGGTTAGGGCTGTGTAGGGGTTAAGGTCATCATTAAGTGAATGGAGAGTCCCCACAAAAAGATATAATTACAAACCTGGGTGTGTGTGTGTTTGGTTATGTGTGTGTGTGTGTGTGTGTGTGCATATTGTTCTGTTAATATGAGTGTGTACATTCAGGTCATGTGTACATGTGACCCCCCCCTGCTAGCCAAAGATGCTAGCATGCTTGTTCTCCATGTGGCCCCTTCTCACAGGCTGACACAGGGTCTTTCGTACTTTTTTTGTGCTGCCTGGCACTTGCACTGCATTTCAATTAGCCATCTCCTCCGAAAGCGGTGATGTTGGGCATGCTGTCGGTCTGCTTATGGCTTTTTTGTTTGGCTTCTTCCACGATTGTTGCCCTTGTCTCGCAGGGTCAGAAATATCCAATTCACAGCCTCAAAAAAAACATAAAAAATAGTTTGGAAACATGAAGCGTTGTCATGGGCTGCTTTGTGAGGTCTTATTCTGGCCGAGTTTATCTACTGGTGAAGTTTATTTTGGTTCCTTTAACAATTTCACACAGGCTTGTGCCTGCCTGACCAGGAACTTCTCCGTCCACAGCTACCGGACATTTGTCTCCGAGGACGCCGGCCCAAACACACTTGTCGCCACAGTGCTGGCCAAAGATCCTGATGGAGACGGAATCACCTACAAAATCACATCAGGCAACGACGATGGCAACTTCATCATTGACAGTCAGAAAGGTGATGCCCCCGACACTCCTTTATTCCCTCTCCTACTTCCTCGTTTTATTGAAATAATGAATCTGGCAGATTATCTCCTTCAAGTAAGCCTCCCCGCTCTCTGTATAGCCAGTCAGAAGGAACGTTATAGCAATATGCCAGCTGGGTAAAGTGTTTTTATATCTGGCTGGGCCAAAACATCAGAAGCTGTGCAGCTCTCCATAACCGGAATGTCATCTATATGGCCTCCAAAAATCCCCCACCACCAGGTTGGCCAGTACCTCTACCCACTGTTTACAATGTAAGGGAGGTAATTACCCAGAGTGCTTCTCCAATGGTGGGGTCCTCTCCGTTTTTCATCTGTGACGTGTCACCAGGTAGCCTCAATGCTCCAAGTGCTTGGATTGTAATTTGGCCATAACTCAGTGCAAGCCAGAGTGTCCCCATTTAATGTTCTGTACAAAATTTACGCTAAACGCTTCCACTTGCGGACCCCCTCCGTATTAAAAACATAAATACTTTGTATTTATATAAACAGATAGATCACATTCCGTGAGGGCTAAAATGGACAGTTTGTCTTTTTTACTCAGCTCCTCATCATTAGCGCCACGCTGGCATCTGCTCGTTGGTATCTCCCGCTGGGGAGCGGCAGAGGAGGCGAGGTGGAGAAGACGTTTGTCACCCTGACTCCTGTGCGCCGGTGTCAAGAGCTCTGACTTGTCTCATGAATTTAGCTATTTCCAGGTGCCTCTAGCCAAAGCTATAGTCATCTCCCCTCTCAATAAAAACTCCCTTCCCCTGCATGCACATGTCCTGATGCTTTCTTCCTCAAGGATTTCAATTGTGCACCCTGTCACCACCTTGGCCATCTGTCTGAATGAGTGCACTACCCGGAACCAGGGCGATAGGCCAGACAGAGCCCTCCCGACCTGCCTGATGTGTTTATCCATCCTGTTCGCATGAGAGCAAACAGCCCCAGATAATCACCACTGTAACTGGCTAACCGACTTCTCTGGGTCCTCCTGCCTGCCCTGGAATCCTTCGGGGAGGGGGGGTTGGGTCACTGCTTATTCGGGCCAGGATGAAAGCGCTGATGAGAATCGGCTCAGAGGCAGCCCTAGTGGCACAGAATTGGGCCCAGCAACATCAGACATCACCATGGTTTTGATCGCAAGGGATTCTTTCATTCTTTTCCTTATGGAGCTCAAAGGCATTAGATTTATTTTCTCTGTAGGATGAGGTATGGTAGGGCTTTCAGGGGCAAGTGGAAAGGTAGCCCTTGGAACTGAGAGGGATCTGGGTCAGTTAGACAGTTCTCATAGGGATGGGAGACAGGATGCTACTTGAAGCTTTTGTGCTTGACTGGTAGAGTGATATCAACATCCACATGGTGGGGGAAGGGGAATATGGTCCGGCAGGTTGCTGCCCAAAGAGAAGATTATTAAACAGTGCAAGGAAGGGAATTCTGCTGCCCACACTGAAATGCTGTCTGCACAGGGAGGGTCCTGGTCACAGAGGGTGTGACACCTGTCTGATACGGCAACGAAAGTGCCCTTCCACGGAGTCATTTTTCAATGTATTCATTTTCCCTTCTTTTCTTTTCTTTTCTTTTCTTTTCTTTTCTTTTCTTTTCTTTTCTTTTCTTTTCTTTTCCTTTCTTTTCATCCTACCCAACTTTCCCTCCCTCCCTGTCAGGTTTAATTCAATTTAATACTTTTCAACTTTATCGCTAGCTTGGTTGGACATTCCAGGGATATTTTTAGATTTGTACATGACGTTAGATGTAAAGCATTGAGAATGCATTTGAAGTTTGGATATTTTTTTCCTTTCACTTTTTAAAAATGTAAGTAATACCTTTATTACATTTAGAAAATTTAGGGTTGGCCAGTCCCTGGAACAATTGTGGGTTAAAGGCCTTGGGGGTTAAAGACCTTGGGGATTAAAGACCTTGGGGATTAAAGGCCTTGTGGGTTAAAGACCTTGGGGGTTAAAGACCTTGGGGATTAAAGGCCTTGTGGGTTAAAGGCCTTGCTCAATGGCCCAATGGTGACACCACTTTGCTGACAAGGGGATTTTTAACCAGTAACTCTGATCACAGGCGCAGCATCCTAAGCAGCTGAACCACACACCTCCTCCCATTTGGCCGTCTGGCTCAAAGTGACTGCATGAAGTACACATGTATATCTAATCTAGGCACTGGGCATGTAAAAAATGAAATTTTAAAATCATTTAAAAATTATAATTTTTAAATCAATACTTTACAATCCAAATTGGCTGTCCGTTTACCGCAGTCTGGGTCTCTCACCAAACTTCAGTAAGTGGTGCTTTCAACTGATGGCTGGTTTGCTTTCGCAGGACTGATTCGCCTACGCTCGAGCCCGCCCCCAAGACTGCAGGGTGTGGAGTATGTCCTCAATGTCACGGCGACGGATGACAACGCGTCAGGTGGGCCTCACTCTCTCTTTGGAACTGCCCAGGTCATTGTGGGCATTGACGACGTCAACAACAACAAGCCCATATTTGAGAAGGTACGTCGACTTATCCTCTCCTCCGCTGGATCTTCTCTGGCCCTCTCTGCTCCTCTCTTTTTCCTTCAGTTTTTTTCCTCTCATTCTTCCACCAACCAAAGGATAAGCTCCCAGGTCCTTCATATTCTGATACTTTCAGGTAATCCCATGGTTTTTGGTTTACCTTTCTGCGTAATCACAGAATCATCACAGATTATTTCTTATTCACCATGCTGGTACTGGGGATTTTTACAGCTGCAGGTGTTATCTTTGATCCACCCTGGTGACACGTAACCCTGAGAAGACGGCTGTGCTGCCTTAAGCCTCTTGTCGCAAACTGTCAGCCCCCTTTATCTCTTGCGCTGACAGTCTTGCTGTGGCTGCACCTTGGCCTCTTCCAGTCTGGCTCTCTGAACGAAAATATCTTAAAATTCTCACACCCCTGTGCTCATGTGTGCATACAGGCACACACACACACACACACACACTCCGGCACATACACATGTGAGCACTGCGTCCCTTACCTGTCAATAAAGGAGAATTTGAGGCTTAGGTCACTGATGGACTCTGACTATAACATACTTTACACCCTGCTTTTATTAAAGTGGGCTCATTTTCTTTGTAATCTATAGTGTTAGTTTTGGAGCAGTGTTATCCCCTTACTTTTTTGCTTTTGGTTCCTCTCCTCTGTTGTCATTTGGTATTCTGTCTTCCCCTTCATGCACCATTCTGTATAAATGATGTAGCAATGGATTGCCACACACTCTTATCAAGAGCCTTGGGGCAGCTGAGCCGTGAAAGGCACTATATATAAAAATAAGGC
Organism: Brienomyrus brachyistius; assembly: GCF_023856365.1. NCBI lineage: Eukaryota > Metazoa > Chordata > Actinopteri > Osteoglossiformes > Mormyridae > Brienomyrus > Brienomyrus brachyistius. Next base: position 19,743,230 of record NC_064543.1, on the reverse strand, counting down.
AGTCGCAGTGTCTTCAGTTCCTGTGGAGAGGCTGTGTGCTCACCTAGCATTCACCCTGTGCTTTGGGGTTCTGTTACCACCCCCTGGGTGCCGGGTCAGGATAGGTCTGCCAGTTCAGACTGTAAGCTGTCATTCTCCTCGCCTGGGTCTTCAGGAGTCCCCAGAATGGGACAAGCTGACATAGTAATGCTTCCCAGCTGAAGCCACCAATTCCACTGGAGACCACAGGCAGAATTAACGAGTCTAGGCCTCTTGTCATTAATTAGACACTGAAAGTAGCCATCAAAGCAGACCACTCAATCGATCAGGGATTTGTACTTCCCCTTTTTTGATGACTTCTTTCTGCCCCAAAACTGTTGCTGGTTTTTAATGACAACAGAGGCTGAATTTTGCATGGGGATATTTGTAGGCACTGATATCACAGCATGAACTGTGTGGGAGTTGGGACTTTGGTGACTGTTTTACCTAAATAGATCTGCTATGATGGAGTGAATTCAAAGTTGGCTAAAGTATGCAGCAAATAAGACTTTCGATAAATAAGTTGAGGCATGAGTAACTTTGAAGGCCTCTTTCCATTAGTTTCTCTGAATTTTCTTTCTCTTGGTTTTAACTTTTTCTCTATAACTCTGTCTCTCCCTCTGTCAGTCAGGTCCAAATTCTTATTTAACAAGAATGAAAGTTACAGCAGAGGATTCCTAGAGCACATGAAGTGCATATTTTATATGAAATTTAAACATTAATTACAATCGATATAAGAAACACTCAGGCGAGCTGTAAAACATCAGTCCCGAATGAGTAATGTTAGTCTAACAGAACCAGCCATGCTTTGGATTTAAGTTTATTTTCAGTCTCTCAGCATGTCTCTCTGACCCGTAGTGCCAGCAGTACAGGGAGCAGAGCTCGGTTCTGGAGAACCAGCCTGTGGGCACATTTGTGCTGCAGGTCCACGCAGTTGATGCGGACGAGGGCTCCAACGGGATGGTGAAGTATGGCTTCATGCATAAGGACAGCACCGTGCCCGCCTTCAGCATCCATCCTGACACAGGTACCAGTGGGTGGAGTCTCTTCTTTGGGAATCATTGGCCAAGTTGCTGTTTGAAGGAGTGATCAGTGTGGAGTAGTGGTCAGTGTAAAAGTTTTTGTGGCTATTTCTGTGTAAAAATGTTGTTTTAGGCTTATTCTGCTCCTGGAATCACTGCTCAGGTGCAGTGGCTGGGGCATCTTCTGCTCCTGGAATCATTGCACAGGTGCAGTGGCTGGGGCATCTTCTGCTCCTGGAATCATTGCTCAGGTGCAGTGAGAGGGACTTCTTCTGCTCCCAGAATCATTGTTCAGATGCAGTGGCTGGGGCTTCTTCTGCTCCTGGAATCATTCCTCAGGTGCAGTGGGTGGGGCTTCTTCTGCTCCTGGAATCATTGCACAGGTGCAGTGGCTGGGGCATCTTCTGCTCCTGGAATCATTGCTCAGGTGCAGTGAGTGGGGCTTCTTCTGCTCCCAGAATCATTGTTCAGATGCAGTGGCTGGGGCTTCTTCTGCTCCTGGAATCATTGCACAGGTGCAGTGGCTGGGGCATCTTCTGCTCCTGGAATCATTGCTCAGGTGCAGTGGCTGGGGCTTCTTCTGCTCCCAGAATCATTGTTCAGATGCAGTGGCTGGGGCTTCTTCTGCTCCTGGAATCATTGCACAGGTGCAGTGGCTGGGGCATCTTCTGCTCCTGGAATCATTGCACAGGTGCAGTGGCTGGGGCATCTTCTGCCCCTGGAATCATTGCTTAGGTGCAATGGGTGGGGCATCTTCTGCTCCTGGAATCATTGCTCAGGTGCAGTGGCTGGGGCATCTTCTGCTCCTGGAATCATTGCTCAGGTGCAGTGGCTGGGGTATCTTCTGCTCCTGGAATCATTGCACAGGTGCAGTGGCTGGGGCATCTTCTGCTCCTGGAATTATTGCTTAGGTGCAATGCGTGGGGCTTCTTCTGCTCCTGGAATCATTGCACAGGTGCAGTGGCTGGGGCATCTTCTGCTCCTGGAATCATTGCTCAGGTGCAGTGAGTGGGGCTTCTTCTGCTCCCAGAATCATTGTTCAGATGCAGTGGCTGGGGCTTCTTCTGCTCCTGGAATCATTGCACAGGTGCAGTGGCTGGGGCATCTTCTGCTCCTGGAATCATTGCACAGGTGCAGTGGCTGGGGCATCTTCTGCCCCTGGAATCATTGCTTAGGTGCAATGGGTGGGGCATCTTCTGCTCCTGGAATCATTGCTCAGGTGCAGTGGCTGGGGCATCTTCTGCTCCTGGAATCATTGCACAGGTGCAGTGGCTGGGGCATCTTCTGCTCCTGGAATTATTGCTTAGGTGCAATGGGTGGGGCTTCTTCTGCTCCCGGAATCATTGCTCAGGTGCAGTTGGTGGGGCTTCTTCTGCTCCTGGAATCATTGCACAGGTGCAGTGGCTGGGGCATCTTCTTCTCCCGGAATCATTGCTCAGGTGCAGTTGGTGGGGCTTCTTCTGCACCTGGATTCATTGGTCCGGCTGCTATTTGGGGAAGCGATCAGTGTAGAGCAGTGGTCAGTGTAATGCAGTGCCTAGAGCACCATATTCTCTTTGTCTTCACTGCACTGGTGGTGAAGGTTGTTTGGGGGGGGGGGGGAGTCAACGGCAGTAAAGCTCAGTGTCAGCATGGTGTTGTGTAGGAGCGAGGGATGAAGTGAAGAGCACCAAAGCCTCCTCCCAGCAAACCCTGGAGAGCGCATTTGAAGGAGTTAATCAGGTCCACTGCCACCTCTCTTGGGACCTTATTCTGGGGAGTGTTTCGCATGTCTGAAAGTTCACCCTACTTCTCCACAATCAAAGTGCACAGAGAAAGATCCAGAGAGAGAGAGCAGACCAAGGGGTGGGGGGCTCACCGGTGGGAGGGGGGGGGTATTACTTACATGGTTGCAGAAGCCTGGAATGAGTCACAGCATTTCTTCGCCTAGTCGCACTCGACAGATTCACATATTTTCACACAAGTTTTGAGTTCACCTGAATGAATTGTATTTACTTCAAAATCTGTTGAATGAATAATAGAGAGCATAAATCACTCCTTATGTAATTATTGTACTTGACCTCTGATTAACAGTTATGCCAGTTAACAGTTATGTGATCCTTGTGTGGTGCAGATCAACCACCATTCCCCTGTTTATACCTTTATGAATTTTTTTCTCCAGATATATTTTTCTCGTTCTTTTTTTTCTTTCTCATTTCTTAGTATATATAAAAAAAAATGTTTTTTTGTCCTTGGAAGCTGTGGCAGTGCTCTTATTATAAAGCAGCTAATTTTGTCCATGTTTAATAATTCAGGAGTGAATATTATGTTTAATTATGGGATAAACAGCCTCTGAAGTAGCCTTTGGTTGATTTTCTGGTTTATCTCTTTTTGGCTGCTGAGTTTCGTTACCTCTCGCCCGCTCAGGCATTATCGTCACCACGCGGAAGTTTGACCGCGAGCGGCAGAGGGAATATGTAGTCACAGTGACGGCCACGGACCAGGCAGCCGAGCCCCTCATTGGGATCTGCCAGCTCAACATCTTCATCTTGGACGAGAACGACAACAGTCCCAAATTCGAGAACCTGCGTTACGAGTGTGAGTGCCAGCCTTCGGCAGGTGACCGTGGATCTCTGTCTCTGCAGCCCCTGAGCTTGTCACTCCTCATAGACAGAGATGTGTGGAATTTCCATATTTTCAATTCAGTGCGGGTTCATACAGGCACACTGTAATGTCTAGTTATTCGGCTTCACTTGGTTAGAAAAGTCTAAACAAGGCAGTGCAAAACGACACAAAACAGTGCAAAACAATATAAGACAGTGCAAAACAAAACAGTGTAAAAACAACACAAGACAGTGCAAAATAATACAAATAGTACAGATGGCATGGGGAAAGAAGCTGTTCTTCAATCTGGTAGTCAGTCTGATGCTGTGAAACCTTGTTACTGTTTGTGGCTGGGGTGGCTGGGGTCCGGAGTTATAGACTGAACCTTGTTACAGCAGCAGTTACAGTACAACTGGTCAATGGAGGGTAGTTCAGTCTCTGTGATCTTCTGAGCAGACTTCACAGCCCTCTGTATATTGCCTTCCTGTCAAAACCTGTGGCTCCACCACATTAGGTCTGGGTATTATTCAATGCCTGACTCATCGAGTTTCTAATTCCATCTGAGTGCCAAGTACTTTCGACATCAATGGTTGACTGTACATGTCATTTGTTGAATCTGTGTCTCTGTCGTTTCCTGTGACATTTGTAATGTTGCCGAAATTTACAGTGTCAGTGTCAATGAAACAAGATGTGATTGGCAGATGTGTCCTCGGCTGGGAATGTTTTCAGGTCTTCCTTCTTGGGGTGGGAGTAAGGTGACTGGGGTTGTTGGTATCGATTCACTACATTTCTCCATCACTCATGTCTGACAGAATAAAACAACGTCCTGTTAGGCCTGTCGCGATAAATGATAAATCAATTAATTGCACGATAATTAAAATGAGGTCGATAATTTTTCCGACCTTGATAATTTTCATTTGCATGCTTGTTTGTTTTCCTCGTGTCTCTCTCTAGCAAATGGGAATATCGGCTCTTTTTTAGCAAACCGGCTCATTTGGCTCAGCTCACCAAGAAGAGCCGGCTCTTTTGGCTCCTAAACGGCTCCTTTTAAAAAACCCGTCCCTCTCTTCATTTAACCTGACGCTGATTAGCATGACCTGATTTGAGCTTATTAAAAATAAGACGCTGTCTCTTGAACGGGTTTTTTCAGAAGACAACGTGTCCCGGCCACTGTCGTCCTTAATATTTAGGCAGCTCAAAAACCTGGACACCCGCGAACTATACATCACTAGTAATGAGGCGTGAACTCTCGTGTCAGTGGTCTCTTTACACGTCAGCTTGTGTGTTCATGGAAATACGGCTCGCTCATTTCCGGTCTGTGAAAAATGGCATTGGTTTATACATGCTGTTTACAGGACTTTCCCAAACATGTGATCGACAAAGTACATCGCTTTTGTAAATCCTTCTCCAAAGTACCAACAAGTAAATCAGAGAAGGGCTTTAAGATGTTTGCCTTGTCTTACATCCACGGATACGAAGGGGAGTCTTATTCGTTCAACTTTGTGGCTGGCGTTAGACTGAGACACGAAGAAGAAAAAATTGGTTATGATGATCATCTGATTATATTTATCAATTTCGCCCAGGCAGACATGTTCACTATAAGCGGTAAAGTAAAATGTGACAATAAATTATATGAATATGATTATATGCAATAAATTATATGTCTTGCTTGGAATTTGCCAGACTAAAGTAGCTACGGATTTGCATACGGCCTGTTGAGGCACCTGCATTTATTCATATGGAGTGTTTTGATGTTAGTTCGCACTTTTTGTTTACAAAGGTCCTAACTGGCAGTTTTGCCTGTTTTCCCTGTCTGAGCCTAATGTTTAATATTTTAAGGTCGATTTTGTTTACAGAGACTTGATAATAAATTTTATTTATTGTTTTTGGTTGTGTTTGGTTTTTATTCAACTGCATTTTATGTAAACATAGACTGAGAGTCCATTTTATTTATTGTTTTTGGTTGTTTTGTTTATTTATTTTGCATATTAAAAATGTCTTCCAGTCCCAGTGTTAAATGTTTTTTAGAAATTAAAGTTCATTGATCGTTGAAAGGGTGCACTTGCATTAATATGCCATTATTATTACATCAGTTGAAAATGGTCTCACATTGGCAATATTATTTTTTATCGCAATAATTCCTGGGACAATTAGGTCCAGCAGAATTTGTTATCGTGACAGGCCTATGTCCTGTTCCTTCCCACCCCCAGTAACACTGTCCTTCCTGAATCGTGTCACTCGTTTCTTTCCCCAAGCACAGACCCAAATTTGATTTTGATATTATTAAGGTGCTTCTTGGAGGTGGCACGGTGATGCAGTAGCTCGCCCAGTTGCCTCACACCATTAGAGACCAGGGTTCGTGTCTTGGTTCTATGTGGGGAATTTGCATGTTGTCTCTGCATAGGACAAGTGGGTATGGTGGAAAGAATTTATTTCTAGACTTTACTCTTTTTATTTTCATTCATCCTGTTTTGTGTCAAACACCACGGGCAATAAATAGGTCTTCCTGTGTTCAATCTCATGCCATATGTTTCAGCATCTCCACCTGACCATTCTTATTGTGACTTTGCACTTTGAATATCATTTACTTCCCAAGTGCCATGATTCAGTACTGCTGTCCAGCATTAACAGTGCATATCTTGTTTTGACATCTAGTATGGAATTCCAATGTAATCCCAATGGAATCGCACACTGTAATGCTTGCTACTAATTAGCTTTCTGAAAAATTGCCTTTAATACCTGGTGTTGGTGTGCAGACTTCCTGCGGGAGGATACAATGATCGGCACCAGTTTCCTACGTGTAGCAGCGCATGACGATGACCAAGGCACCAATGCCGCTATCACATACTCGATGTCCAAGGAGCAACCGGAGTACCTGCGAGTGAACCCTATCACGGGCTGGGTCTACGTCAACCAGCCCATCTCACAGGTGAGCCTTAGTCCAGTCTGTGGTTGTTGGGTCTAAATTGTTGCATTTCTGAGTCTAGGTCATGACCCTATACACACCTATCCTGGGCTAGCACCTATCCATATGTGCTGGGTGTGTATCTAATTTTGCATCACAGGAACGTCTTTCTGTCAAAGACTAAAGATGCTTTTCCTTAAGTTTATAGTCCTTGAGATCAGTGTAGGGAGAATACAGCTGTAAGGTTCTTTATTATACTGCCTTATTACCATGACTACAGACTTTCTGCAGTTTAGGGCCATTGTATTCAGAGTTTTGGCCCTTATGAAGATGTTATAAAGCTCTGACTCACCCTGAAGCGTTTGTTTTGTGAGTTCAGCTTTGCTCCACCTACTCAGTAAGTCTCTCCTTGGCTGCTTCCCCCCGATAATGAATACAGAGGTCCTACATCACCCGGGAGATAATGGCCACGGATGGGGGCAACCGCAGCAGTGCCGTGGAGCTGGCCGTCACCATCACCAACGTGAAGAACCAGCCGCCACAGTGGGAGAGGGACAGCTACGAGGTGGTCATCCCAGAGAACACAATGAGGGACACCCCCATTGTGGTGCGTATATGCCCTGCCAGTAAAACAACACGCCGTTGTGCTCCTGACCTGTTGAAAAGAGAAAAGTTACCTTGAAGTGAGAAACATAAAGTGAGAGTGATATGAAAGACTCACCAAAGCCAGAGGGGCCTCAAACAAGTTTCACTACTGCAATTTACTACCTCTTTCCATAACTGATGCAAGCAAATCATGTTATCTGGAGATTTCTTTTTTGAGGTAAAGCTACAGCGTTTTCTGTTTTCAGCTGCAGAAGCTGAGGGATTCAGTCTTGGTTCTTATCTTAAATAGCCAGCGATGTCACAACTGGTCTTTCAGAATTTACAGAGTTACTTTATTGTAACTTAATGGCAAATATCACTGCTACTTTTACAGCTAATACTGTTTTTGTAAGTTTTTTTCTACTCATGGTTTTGCTGTGGCACCCCCAGTGAGTATAAGGCCCACTGATCAGGCCTGGGCCCCCATAATGCACAACTCTTCGCACCTGGACCCTTACTTGGGCTCTGGCCAAATTGTTGCCAAAGATGGTAGGACTGATACAAGTCTTATCCACAATTCCATTTTCATATTGTTAGCGTGACCCCATAAGTTGAGGACTTACCTTACTTACCTTATGAAACTGGCAGTAGCCTTGGCTGCCATTATTGTCCTGAGGCCTTCACCATAGCGACGACACCCTCCCCCCACCATGCCTTGTCTCCGCCTGACTTCTGATTATACAGTCATTTCGAATTAAGCCATTTCTTCTTGCATCATGTGACTGGCAAGGGAGTCTGGATTATTCATAATCACTTGGGTGTTTTTTTTCACAGATGCATTGAAAATTAATTTGCAGAATTTTCTCTGGATCTTTTAATAAGACATTAACAGCTTTTTAAAAATGCAGATGAATATTTCACGGCGGAGAAAATTAATGAGGCTCCACTGGGCTCTGGCTGATAGAACGTGAAAATGTTGTTTGTGCTGTGATTGGAAGATGGAATGCGGCAGGGTCTGTACTTGTGAGGAATATAATGGTCTGATTGTCTCAGTCGGTAATCCCATGCACTGCGACCTGTGGAAGAACACAAACCCTTGGTGGTGACTTTGGGGGCACCATTGTTTATCATTTCCATCAACCCCAAGCCTGCCTTATCCTCCTAAAATGTTTGCATAATTGTAATTACCTTGAAGTTCTATTCATTTTCCAGATTTTCTCTCATTTTATTCCTTTCGGATAATCACTTGTACTTTTTGTGATTTGTTTTGCAGAAATCGGCTAAAATAAATCTAATCTGCTGATTGACTTGCTGATTTTCTAGTATATGGGATGCTGTAGAATAAGCCTGCTGTTCCCCATATGATAACAGAACATCAAGGCCACGTCCCCACTGGGCGACCCCCGGGTGACTTACAACCTGGAGGACGGCATGGTCCCGGAGACCAACATGCCAGTGCGCTTCTACCTGACGCCCAACCGTGATGACGGCTCTGCTTCCATCCTGGTGGCTGAACCCCTAGACTATGAGACCACACGGCACTTTACGCTCAGGGTCCGCGCCCAGAACGTGGCTGCCGTTCCCCTGGCAGCCTTTACCACTGTCTCCGTCAACATCACGGGTGCGTGACCCCTACCCTCTGCCACCCTTGCTATCCATCCGAACAGCTTCCCAAAGCCTAACTCTGTTTGGCACCCTCCTGTTCCATTCAGTTAGTGCTGTGGATAGATCGCATTTTTCCAGAGTTCAGATTAGTAAAATTATAAATCTATTGTGGAGCATAGATCCATAGTGTATAGAGTGTCCATGATCATTCAGAATCTCTTTGAAAGTCTCTTTGAAAATGGATTGTATTATGGATTGTATATAGGCTGACATGGATCTAGACATACATTGCAGAAATCACCCCAATAGATGGTGTGTTTAGGTTTCCTCCCTGAAACAATGCATCCAAAGACAAGGCCAAATGCAGAACCAGTCCAGAATGTTGCTTTATCTAAACAGGGCATGGATTTGTCACCAAGGCTGGGATAAAGAGTGGGATGGTGTCACAGGCGTACTCTTTGTGGCAAAATCAGAGGTCTATGTGCTGACATGTCGCTTCTGCTGATGTCTGTGTGAAGAGATGTATGCTGTATGAAGCAGGACCCGCTTCCTGTGAAACTATTCCCTTTCTTCCTGCAACACATGTCATCACACAGTCGCTCGATTTAGCCACCAAGAGTGCCTAAAGACAGACAGGGTCTAAATGTAGCTGTATGCAGTGTGAATCTAGTACATCCCACCCCTCCCCCCCTCCCGTGGCCTGAAGTGCGATCAGCCAGTGGCGAGGTCCACTCCGAGGTTTCTGTATTTATTCGACTTGTAATGTTGTTGTTGAAATACTCAGCATTTATTGAACACCCTCAAGGAAGGGAGGGAGCCAAACAGCATCACAGACATCTAACTCTATTCTCTCCTCAGAAAGAAAGATGTTGGATAAAAAAGGCTTTTGAATTGCATACAGCTGAAGTCGAAGGTTTGGAATGTGCAATATGACTTTAATTTTCGACACTTTTTGAGCAAGGCATCCCGCTGCGATCCACCACTGCTAACAAAGAAGACAGTGCTTTTTTTGTCAGGGAAGAAAATTGGTGAAATTGCTGTTTGTGATTCGGCGCTGAGTAGCTGACACATTCATCCTCGAAAGCAGGGTGTGAATGTTTATGCTGTAGTCGTTTGTTTGGCATGTGACAGCACTTGTGATTGGTGGACTTCACTGACTGTGTTAGAACAATTCGCCATCCCAGTTTGTTTCATGGGCTGGGAAAATATTAATACAGAAATCAAAACAACTGGTATTTTGGATGTTTATAGCATTTTTAAGGAAATTGTTATCCGGTAAATGGACCTTCGTAACAGTTTGGTAACTGCAGTAAACACATTCATCGCTACTGTTTCTGGTTTGACCTGCATGTTCAGTAATTGGTGGCCGATTTTGGCTATTCAGTGGGGCAAAGTAGAATCTTTTCTTTTATTCAGCATCTTCAGAGTCTCACTTTCTTGCTTTGCCACTCACACTTTCAAGCCAATACATTAATTGCATAGAAATGTCAGGACTTACATGACCAATGTACTATTAAATATATAATTCACCCCTTATCTTAGTTACTGTTTTATCAGGATTATACCCATAAACTTACTCTGACAGGTTAAATGCCGCTAAATGACATTCCTTTTGCAAATACTTTACTGACATTCAGTAATATGGATGTGATGCCGGTGCACTTGTGTAATTATACCAAGCTGGGTCATTGACTGTCCATTGAAACTTCATTAATGACATCCTCATGTCGCCGTTACAGATGTCAACGACAATGTACCATTCTTCACCTCCTCAATTTATGAGGCCATGGTGACAGAGGGGGCAGATATCGGGACCCTGGTCCTCCAGGTGTCTGCCACGGACCTGGACCTGGGCCTCAACGGAAAGGTCAGTCCTTTCTCCCAATAGTGATTTTGAAAACCATTCTTATTATTGTACATTATAAATTACATATGCATTCAATTTATTATATATAACTCTGATGAAGTGTTACCAGGGGTGGGTCACAATGTCACTTTGGGACCCCTGCCCCACTCAGATGTTTTAAAAACTAAACAAATGCTACTGAGTCAGATTGTAACTAGCTAGCTCATTAGCAGAACATGCTGGTCATTCTTGAGTTGGTATTACAGATGACCTTTGACCTTCGAGCCGTGTCAGTCAGGCAAATGTGTCACGGTTTCTCTCTCTTGGGGGGGGAGGTCTGTCACCTGATCAGACTCCGGTATTTCATTAAAATGCAGCATTGTTTATTCATGCGTCCAACCACATGCCATGTTTTCATTCTATATTCATTTATATTATATTTTTACAAAGGAAGCTTTAAATATTGTTGAATAAGATTGATTCAGAAGGCTTTTGAAAAGTGGCAGATACTTTGAATCCACACAGTTTGCTGGGTTTCTCTGCAGAGCCCAGTTCAGAGCTGAGGATGTGTTTTGCACCTTTCTGTTTTGTTAATGTTCTGTATTAATAAAAAGGCCACTGATGATTATGCCTTTGTCTAAAAATCTTTCCACCCCAAGGGTGTGTGTGCCAAGTCCCTCATTACGGGCTAATTGAGTGGGCTGGAAAAAACTTCACTCATGTTTGTTTTTTTCAGTTTGATGTCAATCAAGACAAACCTTTTGTTCACGAGTGCAGCTCCTTAATCACCAGGCTGTTTCTCACCATCCCCTCAGATTTCCTATTCCCTGCTGAAGGACCGCAGCGGGGATCACCGCTTCTTCCGCATCGACCCGGAGACGGGCTCCATCTACACGGAGGTGGTGTTCGATCGCGAGACCAAAGGCTCCTACTTGCTGGAGGTGAAGTCCACGGATGGGTGGGAATCGGCCAGACCGGGGAGGCATGGCCAGCCCAACTCTGGTGAGTGTCAGTCTTGGGTGAGACAAGGAGGCCCAGTGGGCATTCACACCCAAAACTGGGGAGTAACTGGGGTTAAGGACCTCGCTTAAAGGTCCATTGGTGACATCACTCTGCCGACCCTAAGCCCTGATCATTGACCCAGCGACCTTCTAAGCACGGGCACTGTGTCCTAACCTGCCGTGTCCTGTATTTGAGCTGACAACACTCTGAAAACAGGGGCAGCATCCTAACCTGCAGAGCCACACGTTGGCCCCTTTTGAAACAAAATGCAGGTGTACATACCAACCCGCAGAAAATTTCACCAGATCGTAGAGCTTCCCAGATAGCAGCCACATGGATCTTGATATTTCTCTCCCGAATATTTGACACCAGCAGGTCCCCTCCAATCAGAAATACAACTGGATGGTTTTATCATCCTGGTAGAGAAAGGTTTTACTTCGCCACGCTAAGTGAAAATGAGAAGGCATCCTGAGGAGATTCATTTTTCATACCAGCGGTATTGGATTATTAAAAGAGCTATCCAGACTAATTCATTCATTGTGATATTTTTGAGAGTGTAAATACTGTTCAAATATTAAAGGTGAAATGGAAAATAATGTGAATTCTCTACTAGGCAGAAGGTGCTATCAATGTTAGATGAAGGCAAACATTTCAGAGGAAGGGACATTTCAGAGCAGCATTGGAACTGGAAGTGTGCCCCCCCACCCCCTTGCTCACACCAGTACTGCATGCATGGGATGTGCCTGTCACCTAGCTCAGTCTGGGTGAACCAGAAAAATACAAGGAAGCACAAGAAATTGTAGAAGAGGATCAATCGAAAAAAAGAAAAAAATCTCTTGCCAATGAAAAAAATGGCCTTGTAAATACCATGAAATGAGAATCATTACTATTTTCGCAAGGCCCTGGACTGTCAAGGAGGGGCATATACAGGGGTGGGGCCACTGGGACACTGGCCCCATCTGAAAGCTGATTGGCCCTGGGAGTGCCCTTTCCCTTGAGAGTCAAAATTATATTATTACAATAATAACCTTTGTATGGATTATGACCTCTCTTGTGCCTCCCCACCTTAAATGATCCTAAACTTACCCCTGCTGTCCAGTGACTGATCTTTTTTCTGTTGGGTTCTGTGCAAAGTTTAGATGATTGTGTTTATCCCTGTGGCACGGATTTCCGTTTTAATCTCCCGTTTATCACTTCCACAGACACGGCGTATGTGCGCATTTTCATCAGCGACGTCAATGATAACAAGCCCATCTTCACCCAGAGTGTCTACGAAGTCAGTGCTGATGAGGACGCCGATGTTGGCTTCGCTGTTGTCACTGTCAGTGCCCACGACGACGATGAAGGTGTGCAAGGGTGGGGGGTGCAGACGCATGTCCCTTGAGGTCGGTACCACCAGCATGTCAATCTAGACAGGAGAGTAAAGAGGCCAGACAGTATGCCAAGGACTGCGCCCAAGTAGGATGGCAAGTGGTCTGCTGATCTGGGGGCTCATGAAGACTGAGGGGAACTGCTCTCTGGGGGAGGAAGCAGCTACCCACCAGGGAAGGGTGCCAGTGATCTTCAGACACAGGAAGATGGGGACAGGAAGTATGGGGAGCCTGGGGACACAAAAGGCAGGGATGGGAACCTGGGTACTCAGAGGCAGGGAGAGGAAGGCAGGGATGGGAACCTGGGTACTCAGAGGCAGGGAGAGGAAGGCAGGGATGGGAACCTGGGCACTCAGAGGCAGGGAGAGGAAGGCAGGGATGGGAACCTGGGTACTCAGAGGCAGGGAGAGGAAGGCAGGGATGGGAACCTGGGTACTCAGAGGCAGGGAGAGGAAGGCAGGGATGGGAACCTGGGGACACAGAGGTAGCGATGGGAAGGCAGGAATGGGAACCTGGGGACACAGAGGCAGGGACAGGAAGGCAGGGATGGGAACCTGGGGACACAGAGGCAGGGATGGGAACCCGGGGACACAGAGGCAGGGATGGGAAGGCAGGGATGGGAACCTGGGGACCCAGAGGCAGGGACAGGAAGGCAGGAATGGGAACCTGGAGACACAGAGGCAGGGATGGGAAGGCAGGGATGGGAACCTGGGGACCCAGAGGCAGGGATGGGAAGGCAGGGATGGGAACCTGGGGACACAGAGGCAGGGAGAGGAAGGCAGGGATGGGAACCTGGGGACCCAGAGGCAGGGACAGGAAGGCAGGGATGGGAACCTGGGGACACAGAGGCAGGGATGGGAAGGCAGGGATGGGAACCTGGGGACCCAGTGGCAGGGACAGGAAGGCAGGGATGGGAACCTGGGGACACAGAGGCAGGGACAGGAAGGCAGGGGTGGGAACCTGGGGACACAGAGGCAGGGATGGGAAGGCAGAGAAAGAAGTGTTCTGCTTAAAGGCACTGAGAGAATCCAGAATGCTGTGGGGATTGAGGTGATATCACATGCATCTTCGCATCCGTCAGCCGCAGCTTAAGCCATAACTAGGGTCATAATCTAGTTCACATTTCCTGTAAACAAATGTGTTTTTGTGAGAACAGCGCTAGCAGTGTACCCTCGGTGATCCACTTGGAGGCAGTCGGCCACTGGAAGGACTGTGTCCAGGATCTATGTGCCAATAGACACGATAACAGTGCCCATTCCTGTGTTCCTCTTGGGCCAGGGGACTCTGACAAAGTGTGGGGGGGGGCTTTGCAAGGTCAGAGAGCATTTCTAGCATTGTTTGTTTGTTTTCCCGCTGCTTAGCTGCTGCCAGGAGAATCTGGGAACAGGAAGTGCAGCATTCCGCATTAACGCAACAGCCTTGATGGGGCACGATTACACTGTCATGCTTCTCTTTGTTTCTCCCTTATGGAGCAAATCTTTAATGCTTTGAGAGATTTGTTGCCGTCGTTCAGTTTTGGTGTCACTCTGAAGGTTTCGTGTATTTATCTTTGCTTGTCACTCGACTGAAGTAATCTTTCAGAGGATAAAATCATTCTGTGCTTGTATGGATTGCATGTTCAAAAGCAGTTAAAATGAGCAAACATTACTTTACAACTGGTGTTTAAAGTAGGGAAACCAGGTGCCAGTACTCCCTTTGTTATGCAGTTCTAGCTGATTATGAGAGGTACAGGTACCCAAGAAACACCTAAGTACTGGTTCTTTTGTACTGGTGAGTACCGGCCCACTGACTACTCTTATTACTATTACTGTTACTATTATAATGTGACATAGTTGTAAAATGCCTCGCGCCTGTGGAAATGTGTCTGGTGGAGTCTCCTTACTGCTGTGCCACAGGGGCCAATGCCAAGCTCCGCTATCAGATCACCTCCGGCAACACGGGTGGCGTGTTCGACGTGGAGCCCGAGGTGGGCACCATCTTCGTGGCCCAGCCGCTGGATTACGAGCAGGTCCGGAAGTACCGGCTGCGGCTTCTGGCCTCCGATGGCAAGTGGGAGGACTACGCCATGGTGGTAGTCAATGTGGTCAACAAGAACGATGAGGCCCCCGTCTTCTCGGTGAACGAGTACTACGGCAGCGTGACAGAGGAGCTGGACGGCTCACCCGTCTTCGTGCTGCAGGTGCATCTGACTGGCCGCCAGTTAGCACACAGACTAACATCAGAACAGACTAAATCAAATGGGTTATATTATGCATTTGAATTTATTACTTTTTATTTCTTCTTGAACCATTGTCTGCTGGTTCTGGTGGCTCAATGGGTTAAGACTGATGCTACCGGTTTCATGGTCACCTTACTTTGGGACGGTGTTTGGCCAAGTTATTTGGCCAAGTTATTTGAGTTGGTACTTTTGATCAAATATCCTCAGGTCGGCAGAGTGTTTTCGCCTTTGGACCCCTAGGTGAGGCCTTTAATCATCAATTGCTCTAGGAACTGACTGACCCTACATACAGTAGAGTATGCCCCTTTGGATAAGCACATCTGCCAAATGAATAAACGTGAAGAGCCGATCATACATTTTTATTTATGCTACTGAGTACATGTCTGCATCTAACTAAATCATTAATGTATACTACAGTGTTTTTTAGTTTTTGGCAAATCAATTAATTTCACTGCTCTAGTGGTCAGATAAATAGGCTAAATAATACTAGAATGCTTTTATTAGTGAGAGCGGTCATGCACTGACATTAATTTTACATAAATTTTAATATTTGCTTATGAGTGGTGAGCATCCAACATTGGCCATTGAATATGCCTTTGTTCTGGGCAACATTCTCTACTTTGAAAGAAATGCTGAATTTCAGTTAAAATTGTTTTTAATAAATACTTCTAGGGAATCAAAACCCATAAGACAAAGTTCTGTTACGCATATAGTTGTAGAAAATGCAGCCTTTTGTTATCCTCGCCTTCTCCCTGGTGATTAAATTTGACTCCAGAACACAATTATAAATGCTTCATAAGGCTTCTGAGGTGTCAGTGTATTATTTCTCAAGAAAAGATTTTGTTGAAGTTGGGTTAAAAGAACTGACCAGAGGCACCAATGGCTAATCAAAGAGCACCGATCCCTAATTTTAAAAAAGTTTCCCTTTATTGCAGGAGTGCTGGAAATTAAAGGGAAGATCTTGAGTGTATTCCGTTTGATGTTACAGGTGACGGCGACTGACCCAGATAAAGACGCCTCCCAGGAGGCACTGCGCTACTCGCTGCATGGGCAAGGTGCAGACAGTGAATTTGTAATCGATGAGGTGACAGGCAAGATTTATGCCCAGAAGACCTTAAACCGCGAGGATCGAGCCGTGTGGCGCTTTGTGGTGCTGGCCACAGATGAGGGTGGGGAGGGGCTTACGGGATTTACCGACGTCATCATAAATGTTTGGGACATCAACGACAATGCACCCGACTTTACCTGCATGCCTGACAGCTGCCATGGCCAGGTACCAGAAAACTCCCCCCCCAATACTTCTGTCATGGAGATGAGTGCCACGGACCTGGATGATACTGCTGTGGGCCAGAATGCTGTGTTGACCTACAGAATCGTGGGAAATGCCCATGGCGGTCCTGGCTCTGAGCTCTTTTACATCAACCCCAACACAGGCACCATCTACGTGGCACGTGTTGAGCTGGACAGGGAACGGGTGGACAGGTACCACCTAATGGTGGAGGCCCGAGACGGCGGAGGGATGGTGGGCACGGGCACGGCGACCATTCTTGTTACTGATGTCAACGACCACGCACCTAGGTTCACGCAGATCGCCTGCCGGGCCCGTATCTCCGAGAGTAGTGAGGTGGACTCAGCCGTGCTGGAGCTGTCAGCCACGGACGCTGACGTCGGGGAGAACAGCCATGTGACTTTCAGTGTGGTTGCTGGAGACCCGGACCAGAAGTTCTATGTGGTGAGCCGGCGGCAGGAGCGGCGTGCCACGCTGCGGCTGAAGAAGAAGCTCGACTACGAGAAGAGCAGCGAGCAGCGCTTCAACATCACGCTCAAGGCGGAGGACCTGGACTTCTCCAGCCTCATCCACTGCATCATTGACGTGGACGATCATAACGACCACGCCCCTGTCTTCATCCCCCACTTTCATCTCCTCCCTCCCCTGTCTGAGGATGTGCTGGTGGGCAGCAGCGTCGTCAAGGTCACCGCCAGTGACTCCGATTCAGGTACGAATCAGGAGATCATGTACAGTATCCTGCCGGATTCGGATCCTTACGGGCAATTTTCCGTGGATCAGACCGGCCTTGTCACCATCGCCAATGCCCTGGACCGGGAATTGGTGGCACAGCACTGCCTGGTGATTTTGGCCACCGATAAGGGCATCCCGGCACAGACGGGCAGCGCCACAGTCCAGATGAGTCTTCTGGACATCAACGACAATGGGCCGGAGTTTGAGGCTGGCTACGCGCCCATGGTGTGGGAAAACACACCTGGCCCCCAGGTTGTGCGCCTGAACCAGAGTTCCACACTGTTGCACGCAATAGACCGTGACTCTGCGGAGAATGGAGCCCCCTTCTCTTTTGCCATGCCTCCAGATCACCCTGCCCGCCGCGACTTCCGCCTGCTGGACAACGGCAACAGCACGGCCACAATCATGGCCCTCCGCACTTTTGACCGTGAGAGGCAGAAGGAGTTTTACCTGCCTGTCATCATGACGGACAGTGGTCGGCCTCCAATGAGTGTTACCCACACACTAACCATCACCATCGGTGATGAGAATGACCACGCCCACCAGGCGGGAACCAAGGAAGTCTACATAAACAGTCACCAAGGTGTGGTGAAATATCATGTTTGTTCTGTAGTAAAACACTATATTTAGGTATTTGGATTCAGGGAAATATTACCTGAAGCATGTTTTATGTTGATCCCTTTGCTCTTGTTTTGGCAATGGGCTTCTTTTAAGGTTATTTATTTGCCAAGCAGATTGTTGACATGCAGATGATTCATTTTGTTTTACATTGGCCTAATAACACTGATTACAGTTTGTTCACCAGTTGGCCACCTGTATGTCATGCTCAGTAATAAATACACAACATAATCAGTTTCACTTGATCTCCCCTAAAGCAGTCCCATTCTCATGCAGAGTATTTCTGTTCCCTTGGGACAGGAAAGATGCCAACAACCATCTTGGGCAAAGTCTATGCTCCAGACCCGGATGACTGGGATAATAAGACTTATACCTTTGAGGGCTACGTACCAAAGTAAGATTTGTTTCATTTATTGTCAAGCTGAAGTTAATCTCACAGGTTATGTCTATTTGTGGTTAAACCTTCTATAGGCATATATTTATTGAGGTTTTAAGAAAGTCCAGCGATATTTGATATTTGATCCTTTTGTTAGTCTTTTGATGCCATATCACTGGATTTGTCAAGGCTTATTAAAATCACTGGGCTGAATCAATTTCTTTTAAGCTGTACTATATTGTATCTCAGCGTTTGCCAAAGATTGGGAAGCTGCCTCCAGCTGATCAGACAGATCTCGTCTTCTTCTCTCCCTTTGGCCTGTCTCGCAGTTTCTTCATTCTGAACAAAAGGACTGGCTTCCTCATCATCAGGGAGAGCACCCCCCTGGGCAGTTATGAGTTCAAGGTGCGGGTGTCAGACGGGGTCTGGCCAGATGTGGTGTCCAGTGTAGCCGTACATGTGAAGGAGTTGATGGACGAGGCTGTTTACAAGTCAGCCTCACTGCGTCTGGCAGGTAACAGCACCCTGAGGAACTTTGCAGCACTTCACCTGAAATACAACATATATATACTATTTTATTTATTTATGCCAGTGCAACCTAGAATTTTCCCCTGAGATCAGCAAGGTTTGTCTTATATTATTTTGTATTACTTTATCATATTTTATAATTCTCCTTTGTTCCCGATCAAGATAAGTGGTTAGAAGATGGATGGATGTTATTAGTTTATTATAAATTTTTTTAGAAGACAGTCATATTTGGAACAGTGTGCATAACATTAATTTGGCCAGCGTTGACCTTGTACACATTTGGGTGCTGGATATTGACAAGTGTCACGTTCATGGTTTGTCAGCCTAGAATCTGGTTAGACATCTGCTGCTTTAATCAATATGCTGCCTAATGCCCCATGGGGAAAAATACCCAGACACTCCAATCTTGTTTGGCAACATGAAGATTAGTATGGGAATTACAGGATCTGGTTTGTGAAGCTCTCTTTTAATGGGCAGTGTGGATATCTAGCTGCATATGGAAGAGTGGCTTTTAATGTAATTAAATCCACATTTGCACTTGTATCACTTTGTACAAAAGTGTCTGTTAAATAAAGCAAATGTAATATGTTGTAACTTCTTTTTTCCCCTTTTAATAAAATAAATTCTTTTCAATGCTTGTTTGAAGCCATTCACAGTTCCCCTTGCTAAATACTTCCTAAATAACTTAAATGTGTGAGGAATTGCTTGTTGAACCTGTGTTGAATGCTGTTTAAAGGTGTGCGGCAATGATAGGGATGAGTGACTGTTTCAGCTTTATGGAAGTAGACCTGGCTGTTTTTGGTTTACTCATTTGATTTTGTTTAATCTCTAAATAATTGTGCCCTTTGTCAGGAAGACAAAATGTACGTTGAGGCCCATAGGATTTCTGTTGCTTCAGATATGCCGTAAGAGCTGCTAACATTCTGTTTAATGTAAATTAATATTTGATTTAAAGAAGAAAAATGGGCAGTTATTGCTAAGGGATTTGGGTTATTAAAAAACGGAGCATGAGGAACTGAACTACTGCAAAACAGACTCATAAACAGGTCTGCTGTGATTGTGAGCAGTCAGCGTGCCTGGCCTGTTGGGGGCGGGGTTTCTCACATGGTGCTGGTCTCCCATAGAGGCCCGTTTGTCCACCAGGAAGATCCGTAATGGATATTCCCAGATGCTCCTGTGGCTGATGGCTGCTTGATGGGCATGATGTAATACTGAAGGGAACATAATTTGAATGCACTAATAGGATCATTTGAAAGATAACGTTTGCAAAGGGCATAAAAATGCTAATAAAATTAATGGGATAAGCTATCACTCTTTTTCCGGTTTGGGATATTTTAAGAACTATCAACCTGTATCCAAACTTTGTACAGATAATTAGAGTGAAAAAAGACTGTTTACCCCAACATTATCTCCGAAAATAATTTATATTTGTTGGCTTTGATTGTAAAATGTTACTTATTTATATTTCTACATGACAGATTGACAAAAGGAGGAAAAATAGTGATTACAGGCCTAATGGTGCTGAAAGAAAAAACAAATCGGGTTTGGGATCATTTCAGAAGGCTTCACTGGACCAGCAAGCACTCGTCTCTCTAATCTCCACCCTGACTGCATATAAATGGGAATTATTGGCATGGACCTACCAGGTGTTGAATCCTTGAGTGAATGTATTAATACCCCTTACACCTGAAAAGGGTAGTAATGATGTGAGAAAGGGTACACTGCAAAAAAGGGTACACTGCAAAAAAGGGTACACTGTAAAAAAGGGTACACTGCAAAAAAGGGTACACTGCAAAAAAGGGTACACTGCAAAAAAGGGTACACTGTAAAAAAGGGTACACTGCAAATCATTACCTCTCCCCTTATATGCACTATGTTTACTCTATTGGACATGATGTTATACTGCAGCCTGACATTAAGAAACTTTTTGGGTACACGTCTGGAAAGATGGTCCTACTGTACAACCTGCAGTTATGAGAAGGGATGAGGTGCCGTAATGCAGCTTTGGTCATTTCATCTTGTTTAGTGACCACTTGCCATCCCTCCACCGGGGGGCCAGAGCAAAAGCCCGCTAATCACTATATTACATGCTCTGAGGGGTGTTTGACCGTTACATTGCCGGGTGGCCATTCATTCTGAATCTGAGTCATAAAGATTATGAAACGTTGCCCTAATGTTGCTGTCAGCTGACATGACATTTAAAATCGCATTAGGAGAACAAATGTACAGTGAAATGTAATAAAGGCGGGAAGTTCTACTCCGTGGAGATTAGAGTAAGGCTGTTCTTTGTAGTTGGACTGAAAATTTATTGATTGGTGAAAAAAAAATGTGTTTTTACAGTAAGGCCTTGAAAGGCTTTTAAATCCTTGGCTTTCCACGTGGATGCATATGGGCTGGTTTCAGGGCTTATACAACTAGAAACTTTTTTAAGAAGACAGCGTATGGGGTCCTTTCCAAGACAAGGGTCATCTTCTTTAGAGAAATCAGAGGCTTGAACTATTTTTGAAAAATTACTATTATTTCAGATCAGATACAGATCAGAGCGGAACTGCAAGGTACTGTGTATGTAACCTGAACTGGCCTGCAGCCAGTTGATTGATACCAGCGCAAATGTATCTTATAATGATCCTGAGTTTAAAAAATAGACATGGTTGAGAACAGATTAATTTGAGATTTTCCCTGAAAGCAAACTTTATTTGTACATATTGACAATAATATCGGTTCTTCTTTCTGTATGTTGTGGTACTATGTGTAGAGATGGTTGTTGGTTACTTTAAGAGCCTGTTGCTTTAAGAGTGACCCTTGGGACCTAATCTAAGAGGCTGAATGAACATCACAGCGCAGAGCCTGCAGCCTGTCTCCCTCATGTGGAAACAACCACTCATTATAAAGTACTGGAGAGAACTGGTCCAGTCATAATTACTCATATATACCCAATTACTCATAATTGACTCACACTTAGATCTGCACCTGCTTTGTAGGGCAACCATATAGACACTAAGCATGACTATGTTCTTGGCCACAATATGAGCAGTGCTAAGTAGGTCATTACCTCGCAGCTGTAAAAAAAGACATTCATTTATAAATAAGGTTTGTTTGTTAATAATATGTGCCAACAAATATTTGGGGTGAATGCATTCGCTTGCTCTGAGCTTTCTTTACAAACCAAACACTCTTTCCTGATCCTCCTGTCTAGGTGATTAATGTGCCTAAAAATGAGCACTGCATGGTTTCCTGTTCTGCAGGTATTACTGCTACGGAGTTCATTGACCATCAAGTGGGTGGAAGAAGCCGTTTTGAGATGTTGGGGGACTTTCTGTCTGAGATGCTGTCTGTCAGACCGGAAAACCTCAACATCTTCAGCCTGAGGGAGCCCCTGGCGAGGACGTTGGATGTGCGTGTCGCAATGCAGGGCACCCCCTTCCTGAGGCCGGAGAGACTGCATGGGTACCTGGCCGCACACAAGCAGAAGGTAAACACCGCTGGGACTATGTTTCTGTTGTTACTAAACAGCAAAACTGTGCCTTTCAGCACGAAACCCTGAACAGCTGAACAGTCTGGCCCCTCCCAGTCTAAGATGGGATCCCTTTTATCTGTCTTAATGTCCAAATTTTAATGTCACACATATATCAGGTTTTTATGGCTCAATATTTATATTTCTTTTCATTTTAACTTTGACCAGCAAGAACAATATTCCAGTGTGAGTGTATGACCCCTGCATCACATATGTGAAGTTGATCAAATAAAAGATACTTTGACTTTGGACCTATGTATGACAAGGTCAGTTTATGATTCCACTGTGTACAATTCTTTTGTTCTTGGCAGCTTGGCTTGCATGCATCATTACATAACATATACCAAAGCAGGGCGGCATGGTGGTGCAGTGGTTAGCACTGTTGCCTCACACCTCTGGGACCCGGGTTCGAGTCTCCGCCTGGTTCACATGTGTGTGGAGTTTGCATGTTCTCCCCATGTCCTCCGGGTACTCCGGTTTCCCCCCACAGTCCAAAAACATGCTGAGGCTAATTGCAGTTGCTAAATTGCCTATAGGTGTGCATGTGAGAGTGAAAGGTGTATGAGTGTGCTCTGCGATGGGCTGGCCCCCCATCATGGGTTGTTCCCTGCCTCGTGCCCATTGCCTCCAGGATAGGCTCCGGACCCCCGTGACCCAGTAGGATAAGCGGTTTGGAAAATGGATGGATGGATACTGAAGCAAGGCCTCTGCAGTAACCCTGAGGGGTCCCTTCTGTGGGGCATCCCTCTCTCACAGTGTCTCACTAAGCAGACCCACAATAGTCTTCGCTATTAAAGTGACTAATGTTATATATATCGTCAGTCAGGAAGAGCTTCTGACATAAAATACAACAAAGGATAACATTTGAAAAAGTATAAAACAAATATGTAAGGAAAGAAAAATAAAATTCAATATTTAAATTAAATTGCAGCTAAATTTCAAAAGAAATATGCAAACACTGAACTGCTATGGTAAAACCATGTTTTGTTGTGCAACTTGCAGTTGTGTTATAATGGAATATATGCATTCAATGTCTGTCCAGAGTACAAGTACCTATAGTGTAGGCAGCAGAAGAGGCCCTGTGTTAGAGATGCTGGACTAGTATTCAGGCATGCAGTCCACATGCCTCACCTGCCTGAGGGAGTCCCATCAAGGGCCTCCTCCTTACCTCATTTACTCATCCATCGCCCAGGTCCATCATGTCGAACTCTGCCCTTTAATCAATGCGCCCTTTTATCATTTTCCCTCATTTTCATCAGGCGAGTGAAAAAGCAAGGAGGCAGCAGTGCTGGCATTGCTCAATTATTTTCCCTTTCGCATCAGGATTCTGGGAGTTTCTTTGTAGCCGTGTATCAGAGTCCACCATAGCATGTGGTTAGAGTTAAGATGAGGACTTAGGGGATGTGAAGGCGAAGCATATTAATGTCTGGAATTATAATGCTTGTAAATATTTGACTGGGTTCGTTCTCGGCCGTCGTGCCTGAACTTTAACTCGCAGATTAGCATTGTATGATTTGGACAGATATATATGTGTACATGGAAGTGTGTGTGCATTTAAATGCACCTACATGCCTCTGATGACCTAGAGACTTCAGATTCACCCAATAGGTGTAATACGGCATCATTATGTGTTTGAAAAGTGTTCAGGGCCCTTGGGACTGAAAGTTCCCCCTTGGCGCTCCTTTAGCGTTCTGCAGAAGCTTGGATCGATACCGGAATGTCATTTACCTGCGGAAGAGGGAATGTGTCTGTGAACTTTGACCTACTGCCGTTTCTCTTGCGCGTACACTTCTTGCCTTCGGCAAAGGGGATAATTTCACATGTGCGATGACATTTGAGGGGACAACAGCCTTGTCTACGCGTATAGACTCTACTGCTCTAACTGTTTACAGCTACTGGATTGTTTCTGTGACATGATGCTAAGGACCAGAGTTGATCCGTGCATTGTGCCATCTGTCCAGCGCACTTAAAGAACAGTCTGAAAATTTAAATATTTGTTGCAATCGAAGCGTATTTATAAGAGCTATGACAATAGCGAAATCAAAGAGGAGACCTCCCCCCGCTTTCAGAAGGCTGAGCTCTCAGCTCAGCTTTTTGTCTCGGGTACTAGCGACAAAGGAGAGCAACAAAGAGGCAGTATAAGGCGCATTCAGCTCTTGTTCACATCGCTGTTTCCCAAAGCGTGTTTTTGTGCCCCTTCTCTGTAATCTCGGCTGCTGTGCACTTGCATCTCACCAGTTGTTAAGCTTCCTGATTTCTGTAGACACCACTGAGGCACTGTGGTCGCAGCCCCTAGGGGGGTGGTGCGGGGGAGGGTGGGTTGCATCCTCGCTTTCATCCCCAGCTGAGCTCAACTGATTGTGGTTGATTACGATCCCATGGCAAACGCCTCCAAGTAGATGGAAAACTGGAACACAGTGAGCAGTGAGCGCGTCTTCAAGTTCACGTGGAGTCACTTAAAACTATGGTTTAGTATAGCTGGATCTTTTGGCACTTTTTCATAGAGTGACTGGAGTCTGATATTTATACTGAGCCGTTTGCAAACAAAACCAATGAAACCTGGTTTTTCTTCACAGCACGGTCAACAGAACAGGTATTCCGGAT
Source organism: Brienomyrus brachyistius (assembly GCF_023856365.1). Lineage (NCBI taxonomy): Eukaryota > Metazoa > Chordata > Actinopteri > Osteoglossiformes > Mormyridae > Brienomyrus > Brienomyrus brachyistius. Next base: position 19,718,416 of record NC_064543.1, on the reverse strand, counting down.
TAAGCGGCCTTGTATACACAGAGAGTATTGAAATATCACTGGCGAAAACATACTCAAACATGCTCATGAATACACTTGATTCCTGCGTGACTTTCTGCTCCACCTCACTTGTCACTATATTTATAATGATTTGTGTCTCCATCGACAACAAAATTCAAGCCCAGATGAACGCACTAATAGGATCCTAACTGGACAGGATCTGTGACCGTTGACCAAGGTTTTTCTCTCCAGGGAGGGGGTGGGATTGACACCACACACATAAACAAAAAAGACATGACTGCAGTGGACAAAAACAAAAACGAAATAAACAAACAAACAGATGTTTTGAGGCTGAATGGGGAATTGAAGAGACTATTCGCCTTAGGACTGCCATCTGCTTGGGGTTTCTGGGTAGCAGGCCGAATCAAAACAGAAAACTCCAGTTTTATCAGTGATGGGGGGAGGGGCAGGTGGAACTAATCAATACAAATAAACCATCACCTGGTTCTCAGTAACACACACACGCTGCAGCAATCACACCTCTCTCCACAATCACCATCAGCAAGTTCTGCCTGCCTGCTATGCTGATGGCAGTAAAAGGATACTTCCCAGCTGAGGTCTTTGTGGCCCAGGGCAGGAACCGATGAGAAGTGCAGTGACAGCATCCCTGTCCCCCACAATCTGCTGCCGCTCGCCAGAGCTGAGCTCTGCGGATGAGCTTGAGACTTTCAGGCCCCGTCATGGAAAATGTCATTAATCAACCCAAGTCCCTGGTACGCTCCGTTCGGAATGTTTCACCCACTGTTTGGGAATTTTCATTGCTGACACAGATTTTTCAGTTCCTTTGTTAAGAGCGTTTCTGACCCCAAATTGTCTGGTCATTTTACATTTTCCATAGCAGTTATAGTTACCTAATGAGGATATTTTTGGAGAAGTTGCCCTACAGCAGAAACTGAATAAGCATTTGAAAGTCCCTGCTTGGATAGTCTAATCCATGTAAAATCTCTACACTGGTATCCTGAGTGAACCCCCCCCCCCCCACACACACACACACACACCTGTACCTCCCAGAAATATGGCCTGCAGATGAAGGCAACCGCAATTTCATGAGCACTTGATGAATGAGTAGATAAAATCCTTGAGAAATCATGCAATGTCATGTACTGTAAATATTAGCCTGCGGGTTCTTGAGTGTGATCGTGTAATTTTATTTTTTTATGGCATTTTGTGTTTTAAGTTAATTTGACAGCTTGTTGTTTTCTATTATTTGCAGTGTGCTTGTTTACATGTCATTATGTGAAAATGTTTGTGCACTTGTGACCAAATCTCGATGATGGAGGCAGGTGTTTCTGACATGACACCTTTGCCTCTCCTCCCATGGGAGTACACTGAGTCAATGATTTCAGTCTGTTCTGGGTTTTTAAATTCTGGGAATTTAAGTTACTTAATTGGTCTGAATGTGCTAGAATGTTATGATGTTGCATTACTCAGCAGAAAGGAGTAAAATATTTGTGAGGACTCTTTTTCAGCCGTTCAACCGTTTCCTGGGTAGTGGTCACTTTCTCTGGAAGCTTCCGACAGTAGAACATTTTCTTCCCTGGGGAAGACAGGAAGCGTTTCCATTTTGCGTTTGAGAAATTGGTGAAATTAGGATGGGAGATAAACAATACTATCTGTTCATTTTCTCTATCTTCCACCTCCTGAGAAAGTGAGATTTGGATGCTTCTTCCCACAGCTCTTACAGACTGTATCAGCCAAATCCATTGTGTGATAAAGTCTTGCCATGATTCATGTCTTAATTTAGGATTGCCACTTTCTCACTTCCTCTGATTCTGTCGTTCTGTGTCTCAACTCCCTCCCTTTGTCACCCTCCTCCTTTTGTCTCTCCCTCTCTTTATTCCCCTCTCCCTCCTTCCACACATCCCCACCTCCCTTCTCCACTTGTCTCTCCCTGTCTCTCCTTCCCTCTGCATTCCTCTTCATCGCTTCTCCTCTCTTCTCTTCCTTTCTCTTTCCCATCTCCATCCCCCCCACACACCCCTTCTTCCCTCGTCATCCTCACCCAGCTGCAGTCGTACCTCCAGGTGAACATCAGCCAGGTGCACGTGGATGAGTGCGCAGACGTGGACTGCGCTGGCAGGGGCGGCTGTGCCGATCAGCTGACCATCAGCGATGCACCCGTTGTGGTGGATTCTGGAAGCGTGTCGCTGGTATCTGTGACGGTGACAGCAACCCCCATGTGTGGCTGCCTGGGACGGGAGCACATGCACCAGTCGTGTGCCTCCTACCCGTGGAACCCCTGTCTCAATGGAGGAGAATGCATAGAAACCCAGAGTGGGTACAGGTGAGCAGAGTCTAGCACTGGTTACCCATATGCATATTACATTCAAAGTGGATGCAGGTAGCCCTGGGGGTGGTGCATGGTTCAGTGGGTTAAGTTGTGTGCACCGGTTAGAACCCTGTCCTCAACAGAATAGTTACATCACCATTGGGCCCATTAGCAAGGCCCAAATTCCCCCCAAAAATGCTACAGTGGTGCTGGATAAATGACTAACTGCTTAGACCCCAAGCTCCACCATGTGTGTGTATGTGTTTCAAAGGAGAGCAGGATGGGACATGTGAAAAGAAGCATTTCAGTGTTTCTCTATTGATACTTGAGCAAATGACTAATTAAGCATTTTTCACTTCACTAGCTTTTCTTCAGTCCTACTAAATACACATGGTGAGCAGGCTGTACACCTAGGCTCTGTGTTTTCACTCATTATGCAGTATGAGAGAGCAAGGCGTCAATATAGGGTTTGGCTGTCATCAGCACTTTATTATTTTATGCTGAAGGTCTTTGCGGTCTCCTCGAAACCTTGTGTCGAGAGGAATACGAAAGCGAATTTAAACGTGCAGCCGGCCGGAGATGTGAGAGAAATAATTTTAATCTATTATATCCCTTATTGGTAGTTTAGCAGTTCTAGAAAATCCTGTTTTAAAGAGTGGTTCTTAGGATAGTAGGCTAGGTTGCATTTATGTTTTGACATTTATCCCATTTAACCCTTCAGTTTGATGCTTGCTCTATTTTATGCTGGCAATATAATTTTAGTGATGGGAGGTATTGTGTTAGGGTACCGTGACCAGATAGGGCCACTCCCTGGAGGTCAGCAGTCGATGCTATAGATGTTCACCTGGTCGGGAATGAAGTAGCTGGCTGGGCGAGCGCCGAGGAAGCGAGCGGTATTTTCGAGAGGCTGTCTGGCTTGCTCTGGGGGCTTCCAATAAAGGGGAAATGAAGCACTCTTCAAAGGCTGTGCTTTGCTAATGCTCCGGTACTGGCAGAGATAATAGGTTTCTCATTAAATATTAATGAGGTGCCAAGGAGAGCCCTCACCCACCTGAGCGGCTCATGTTACCAATGTGCGTGTGTATGTGTGTAGATTAGGGTTATATTACATTGTGGGACCAAATGTCCCCCACAATCTGATAAAAACCTGTTATTTTGATGCTGTCTCCACAACATCAAATAACCTGTTATTTTTCAGGTCTCCACAAAGATCTATGAATGCAGTCAAAAAGTAAAAATGCCAAAAGTCTATTTTGTTTGATTACTTATGGTTAAGGTTAGGACTGGGTAAGGGTTAAGGTCATCATGTTGGGATTAGAGTTGTCCCCAAAGAAATGAATGGAGAGTCCCCTCAAAGGTATAATTACAAACCTGTGTGTGTGTGTGTGTGTGTGTGTGTGTGCTCGGGTGTCCAATGGCACCTATATTTTAATGCTTTTACATAAATGCATTCATGATCATGTGTTATGCGAGTGGCTTTGAGTACATGCATGTTTATGAGCGTATCTTTTAGCATGCGGCTGTGTGTTCATATGTTATGTATGTGTGTATTGTGTATGTGTGCATCATGTTTGGAGGTTTGTGCGTGTTATGTGTATATAATGTATGTGTGTATAGTGTTGGTGTTTTTCGTGTGTGTGTTATGTGAGTATATGTTAGTATTATGCAGTGTCGGGCATTTCAGGTTAAGAAGCTACAAATCCAGATCACGATTTCATTTCAACCAACAAGTTGAGCATAAAGAGTCACAGTCACCAAGTTCTCAACTGGTTGGTAGAAACAAAATTTTGGTCTGGATTCATTCTGGACCCGAAATGGCCAACACTGGTGTTATGTGTGTTTTGTGTGTGTGTGTGTGTGTGTGTGTGTGTGTGTGTGTGTGTGACCAAATGTTCCCCACAACGTATTTAGTTTGGTTACATATGGTTAAGGTTTGGGCTGGGTTAGGGTTAGGGTTGTCATGTTGGGATTAAAGTTATCCCCATAGAAATGGACGGAGAGTCCCCACAAAGATTTAATTACAATCTTGTGTGTGTGTGTGTGTGTGTTTGTGTGAGTGTGTGTGTGTGTGCTTGTGTATGTGTGTGTGTGTGTTTGTGTGTGTGTGTGTGTGTTTGTGTGTGTGTATGTGTTTGTGAGTGTGTGTGTGTGTGTGTGTGTGTGTGTGTGAGTGTGAGTGACTGCGCACAGATCTCTCCTCCTGGCCGGTACAGTGTACAGTGCAGCACAGGCATGACTCCCGGATCCTCTGTCTCATTACTCGCCTGTGTCCCCTAATTGGGCCGAGTCTCCATGCTGCCCTCACCTCACTGCTCCCGCCGGCCTTTTGAAGTCCTGGCCACCTCCTTGTTGTAATTGCTGCCGATGCCACGCACGCCCTCTGCTTGATTAAACACAAGGTGATCAGCCATGGGTGACGGCGCCCCTTGTGTCTTGGGAGGTTAATTAGTGGTTATTTTTTAATTGATTTTGTGGCCCATGGGGGGCTGTGCTGATGTTGTGTTGGTGTGATAATGTCAGGGACTGGATATGGGCAGGGAGTGATCTCAGGATGTCATGTGTTGGAAGACATTTGAAAAATATGGCACCCTGCCTACATATGAGGCTGTTCTGATGCCACAAAAAGAATACAAGAAAACAAGAATACAAAAAGAGTGTACAGTACTTCCATTATGCCAAGACCTTGTTCTTTTTTAAATCAACACAATGACACATATCATTCACAAGAGATAATCTGAATCCTGCCTCCTGAGATTTTCCAGCAGAGTCACATGTACTTTATGTACACGCGCACAATGACACCCTAGACACATCTGCCAGTGCATGTAGGAGCAACGTTTTATAGTCCAGGCACTGAAATTCTTAGAAGTAAAACATTTCCAGCCGTTAGAAAATCAGCAGACTAAACCCAAGATTATTTTTTAGTTGGACAGATTAATCATCTAATGCCAGACACTAATCCCGCTTTGCCTTTTTTTCTGATGTGCTTTGCATTTAGAAATTTCACAACTAGGTGATATTACTGTCATGCTTTGATTGGGAATATAAAAAGGCTGATCCCAGAGAGAGAGGTCTCAAGCTTCTGCCCCAGCAGTAAGCTTTACAGTGGTAGTACAGTACGTGGTTAAAGAAAGAGCTGCACTCGTTACTGAATGTGGGCATTATGAGTGATAGTCTCATCCAATCAGAGCACTGTTCAGTGATCCGTATGTCCCCATCTTCCTGTTATCTCAGCCTGCCTTGGAGTCTGAGTGACAATGAGCCTTGATTGCCCTTAGCATGGTCCAGGACTCTGATTGGTCAACAAAAAGCTAGATCGTTCCCCCCCAGCATTTGCAGTGATGCAGGCCGCTCAAGAATGTCTTGCCGCTGTAAGACAAGAGACATTCTCCCCAGACATGTTTTTTTTTGTCATTAAAGAGGCTCCCTGATGATGAAACATTGTGAAGAGGGATGCAACCTCCATCTCCTGTCGGGCTCAAAGTTAGCAGGAGCTGAGGCGCTCTCCAGCACTGCCTGCCTGACGAGGTCGGCCAAACATAACGCTCAGCGGGAAGACGAAACATATAAATATACCGCTTTGTATATTTATTCATCCATATTTTATATCTGTCCTTTGTAGAAATGTTTGATTTTTTTCATGACGGAACTGCACTACTAACTAGTCGTGTCAAAGTGCTTTTGTTGTGTCAAGTACGCGCCGCTACGCATGTGTGTATTGTACGAAATAAAGAGATGGCTGCTGGGATAGACACAGTTACTGCGGAGATTTTGAGATAGATGGAAAAGACCGGGTAGGAAATCAGTAACTCCGAGATTCCTCATAAGGTTTCCGGAATTACATGTGGGTGGCCCCAGGCCAGGGATTAAAGGCCTTATTTGGAAATGAAAATGAATGTCAGGGAAGATTGCTTTCTCGCCTCTAAACCAAACAAAGCCACTTTAAAGATGTTACCAGGGTCTGATGGGACATATCAGCCAGATTGCATAGCGATCTCGTTTATTTACTTATTTTTGAGGGACCTTTCTGAGGTGACACCATCTCATGGAGATGGTCGAGCAACCTCCTGACACATCTGGTCCCCGTGGGCAATCCTTGTGTCATCGAACTTCGCTTGTCCCTCTTTTGAAGGTCCCACCGAATTGGTTCCCAGCAGAAGCATGCGGACATGGCACGTTCAGCATTAATACCATAGTGCTGACTGTAAGTGAGCCCATATTTCACATGGGCAGGTAGTGCGGCTCAGATCGAGAATGAGGCTGCTGCCTGTCAGCGGGAAGCAGGAATCCTGGCCCTCGGTGGGGGGGCCATGGAGTTTGATGCGACTTCGCACTTTGTGCTGTGAAAGCTGAGCTTTAAAGGGCCGGACCGGGACCTGAATATTCCTGGGAGACAGCCGTGCTCACAGGCCTTTGCTCTGAGTCCGGATTTTGCCTTGTTGTGAGCACACTGCTGCTCTGACAGACAGGATGTATATCTTCTCATGGGGTGAACAGGTTCAAGAAGTGAAGGGTCCTGAGAGGAGGCAGGGCAGAGTGAGATGGAGCCGAATCGGCCTTGGTTTAATTGGTTGATTTAGCTTTAGCTGCGTGGCCTTGTTGGGTTTCTGGCATGGAAATCAACACCTTCCTTCCTTGCTCTTCGAAGTAGATCGCCTCATTACCTTCCATCCTCGGAGTCACAATCCACGGTGCTGTTTCTACTGAGTCTGTTTTGTAAACACTGGCGTATGTTTGATTGCTGTTTGTGTTCATTAGAAGGGAGCGTTATTCTATTAGAGCGGGATCGCTATCCTTGAGTTGTCCTCGTTTGCGTGTCACTCTCCATTTCTGTGTCGGATCAGCCTGGCTCTGGAGAAAGCCCAAATAACGCAGACGCACGTGCGTGTGCATTCAGGTTGTCAGATGTGAAGGATTCCTCCATTGCACGCAAATGAGACAGAGGGAGAGATGGGGAGGGTACGGGGGGAGAAGGAAGATTATTAGAATTACTGGTGCAGTGCAAAGAAAAATAGCTCCGCTTCTGAGGAAATAAATAAAACAAAGTCATGCATTATTAATGCTGTAGAGCCGGTGATAAGCAGCGTGTAGTGGGTTTAGATGAGGTGTAACTGTGAAAGCGATCACACTGACAGAAGCGGGATATGTGCGGGGGGGGGGACTCCATGGGGGGGGTTCGAGGGCTTTGCAGACCCCCCCCCCCAAAAAAAAAAAAAAAACATAAAAAATAAATCTCAGTCTGTGAGTGACACTGTTGCTTTCCTTACAGAATGTCAGGCTTGAGTCCTCAAATGGACTCCATCCTGACAAGGATTAGCTATAAAAACAACTCCCCAGCCAGAAATAATGTTACAAGCCAAATTCATTTTACTGTACTGCGACTTTGGAATTTTCATTTGGAACTTCTCAATGTTCGTTCGAAGACCCTTTGCCCTAACTAGAGCATTTCACAATTCTGGTGCCATTTCTGGTCTATGAATTTATTCAGTGGGTTTATACTTTACCCTGTATAAAGCAATAATCTGTGAATGTGCTCCTCTATTGGCCAATCAATCTAGGAATTTATTACTGTTAGTATTATAAGCATTAGTTGTTTTACCGTGAGTTATAAAAGCATTAAGTGGAATTGAAAAGCCCTGGATAACAGTCAATGAATCAGAATCGCCAAGTACGAAAGGATTTGATTTGGTGCAGGTGGTGGCATGAGATGTACAATTAAACATACAGTCAAGACAGACGAACAAAACACAATAAATAGGATGAAAAATAAAGATAGAAGTACAAATTGCTGTACATCTACTGATGTAGATGATAGAAATGACTTCTACAAGTGAACATAGCAGAGATGACGGATGCAGAGCTAAGGTATGTTTCTCTTTGTGGTGGATTGTGGAGTGATGGCAGAAGTGAGCTGTGCGGAGCTGACCGCTGGAGGCTGGAAACTGATGGAGGGATTAATACAGATGACTGGATCCCTAGAGTGGAGTCCTGTGCCTCATTCTCAGGAGGGCTGTGGTGTGCATAGCGGGCAGCCTCACACAGGGGTGTCAAAGGAGCATTACCATTCTGGAACATTCAGGGGGCCCAGCACTGTATTCAGGCCACAAATCTACCATTAGGGCCCCCCGCTAAGCGACATCTACCGAAAAGGACATATGGAAAATTCTATATGGAAAATTCTTCAGCCTGAAAGTACCCACCCAAAGTGAGGGGTTCAAGGTGACGTTTGTCAGGGGCCCCAATAATTTCTAGCCGTGCCCCTGGCATAGCGACTTCATACCTCCAGGGCTGCAGGTTTGATCAGCATCCCAGCTCTGGCTGCTCTCCTTCTGCATTTAGTGAGTGATTATGAAAAGCTGATGTGGTCGTCTTGGGGATGCGTGGTCTGGAGAGGGATGCATACAAATGTTGTCATATTCAACTCGTGTGTTGTGTGAAAATGTAAATATAATTGGAATAACACCATCTTTTTTGTTATCAGAGGAATGTAATCCAATTCCAATGACAAGGCTTCATGTTAGGGTTTCAATAATCTGCAACGTTTGACAGGTTTATTGAGAAACGTATCAGAAATGGAAAGATGAGAAAGGTGATTGTAATTGTTTGTAATGATTTGTACCACCTATTCCCTATTCTGGGATAAGTGCTTAGAGAATGGATGGATGGATGGATGGATGGATGGGTGGATGGATGGATGGATGGATGGATGGATGGGTGGATGGATGGATGGATGGATGGATGGTGAATTCTGCTTTTGTTTTAAGGATAAATCAGCAACTTGCTAGATTACATTGGGAAATAAGAGTTTGGCTCACGGGAAATCCCCCATATCACATGGCTCTGTCTGCCAGGTCGCCCCTGCTCTCCTACAGAAAACCCTGGCTCTTTTCAGATACAATTGGCCACCACTGGGTAACAGCATATATACTGAGAAATACAAGATCCTCAGCAGGGAGACCAGTGGTAGCCCATAAGATTCCAATAGATGTTTTGAAGACCAAACACGCTGAATCACAGATAAGACCAGATGCAAGAGAGCAGCCATCTGCTGTACGAGGAGCATGTCTGGGTAACACTTTATTCCATAATCACAGGGAAGAGAAGAGACTGCTTCATCCAGAGGTATTCGTTAGTTTAACGAGCTGTTTCAGCACTATGGAGCTGTGTGTAGTTGGGTTTATACATATTTTATAGGTACGGGAAGACATACGGCAGTTGGGTGTCGCATTTCTCTGTTTTATAATAATGGAGGGTTTGAGATAAAAAGGCCTTGAGGGACGAGATTCAAATTCAGATGAGGCCCCTTGAGTAGTAGTACAGTTATAGTAAGAGATGCGGGAATATCACTCCAGAAAGTGGCAGTAAAGCAGGCCCATCATGATGTTTTTGTTCTGCAGATGCCAGTGCCCACCGCAGTATGAGGGTCCGGAATGCCAGCAGACCAAGCACAGTTTCCACGGCAACGGCTACGCTTGGTTTCCTCCCATAAGGCCATGCTTCGAGAGCCACCTTTCCCTGGAGTTCATTACGGAGGTCTCTGACGGATTGCTGCTGTATGGCGGTCCCATGGCACAGCTACAGGCCTGGGACCCCGAGGACTTCATAGCCATAGGTACTGGTCGGCGCAAAGGAACCCTCGTGGTCAGAACTGGGCCAGCAGACACTGGGACAGTTAACCACAGAAAGCGTAGTACAGATGACAAGAGATGGCCAATACATATGGCACTGATCACTGGCAGATTCAAGCAGAAAACCCAAGTACTAATGAATACCGACACAAATAATGGTGCAACAATCCAGAACATCAATAAACATTGACGCAAAGGATCAGGGAGAACCAAAGACACAAGGTCATAAGATTAAGATTAAGATCTTTACTCATTCATTGATTCTTGTGGGGTGGGCTATCTTTGCCCAGCAGCATAATGAGAGTGGGACGGATACAAGGAATAGATAAAAATGAACAACTGAAGTTAAAAAAAGATAAACAGAAAACTGAAGCGGAATACATATCAAAGTACCCACATATCAAAGTATGTTGATGCACGATTTGTTTTAGCATTGCCAAATACAATGTTGGAATGGCATACAAAGTCATATACTATCAGAATAAAGTATTCCCAGGATAGCCCTGTAACCACCTCCCCAATCTAATCCATACTCCTCCCACACCCCCCAACTGTTACAATCTCTAGTCCCCCCTATACACACTATACTTTTCCAAAACAAAAAAAAAAAAAAAGCTTGGCTAAATAGTTCAGTTCTTCTTGTGGTCTGACTGGTTTGTTTCCTTTATTGAAAGACTCAAACAGCTGTTCCATATTAACATTAGTGTCACATGCATGATTAGAGGAGACTGACTAATCAGCACACAGTAAGAACTCAATGCTTAAGTGAAATCCAAGTCATTTTAATTGAAATGGTAGTTTAGAAATCCTGTCCTAGCTCAAAGTGTCCTCCCTGACCTGGATTATCTGATATTTGTGTACCCCTACTAACTGATACTATTTTTGCTGCAATTTGTCTAAAAATTAATCTGACTTCATAATTTCTCCATTACAGTGTTCCTGGGAAGTTCCATGAAATACTTTTAAAGTTACTGTGTTCTAAAGTGTCTTCTACAACTGCCCTTTCCTTCCTTTGCTGCCAACTAGCAGTGATGCTTCAATTTTGGTATGATTTGTCTTTAATATGAAATCAGGTGAAGAAATTCATCCATATGATGTTTTTGTGAAGAGGCATCCGTCAAAGGGCTGTGTCTTCTGCAGTCACCCTTCCCTTTCCCACCACTAGGTGGCTTTGCATTAGTGCACTTTATCTCAAAATTTGATCCAGATCTTCGCCCATCAAATTTCTCTGCAAAGTTTGACAAAGATCTATCAAATACTTTTTAAGTTATTGTGCTAAAGTGATAAATGTCTCTGGCAATGGACCATTCAAAAGTAATACATATTCCCAATGTAGGGAATTTAATAATCAATAAATAGCAGTAGCCTCTTGCAGAAGTATTTAATATATATAGATTTGAATATTTACAGATATAAGTATGAAACCCAGTAACATTCAGCATGAATGTTGGCTTGGAACAAATATGAACATAGAAGAAAGTCTGTAGAAGACAGGCAGCATGACGGGACTAATCAAGTTTTTGGAAAATAAAAATCAAAGTACATCTTTTATCAGGAAATGAATATGATGGACACCTGTGAACTAGATATATAATATTTAACAGCTCCTATCATTTTTGCTGGTGACAGTGACAAGCCCTTTCAGAAGGAATATACCCGGAGTAGAGTGCCTGGCGGTGGCTATACCTCAGTCACTGTTGGACAAGGGGGGCTGAGAATGTAGGCAGAGAGAAATCAAAGTCTGAGCTACAAAGTGAACAGAGGGAGGGAAAAACCTCAGCCGAGCGGTGCTGTTCGGCTTTCTGTTTTTTGAAAGAGGCAGAGACCCCCAGCGGCACGTCTGAAGCAGCACCAGGCTCCTGTGACCAGCTGGGTGGGGGCTGCCACAGCCTGGAACCGCACATCACACACTCGCTGCTTTTGACACCTGCCGATGTTGCGAATTCACAAGCGCTGTGTCGCACCACTGCTTCAGCGGCATCGGGAATCTGCAACCTCAGGTCCCAGCAGATTGTGACGGGAAGCGTCCCTGTGATTAATTCACCCTTCCCTTCAAGGAATTGGAAGAGTCGCAAGTTTACATCTCTCTCTTTTGAGGATGTGACTGGATTTGGGTCAATCCCTGATGTGTTTTTTTATGTATACAATATAGCTAATATCTGACATGTTCAGCAAGGTTACAATACATGGATTTTGTGTGGGTGTGTGTGTCTTCATTCGCGTACTTTTACATGTTTTGTTTACAAGTGCGTTTGTGTTTCGTCTGTATTTTTGTTTGTGTTTTTTTTCAGACATCACCCAATCACAAAGGGCTCCCCTCATGCCTCCAAAGGGGTTTCAAAAGCCAAATAAATAGCTAGTGAGTAGAGTTAGAAGGTTGTAGCTAGCTATTGCATAAGAAACAAAGAATTTATTTAACATTTAGTGTGGTGACTGTTAGTAGCCAACTGGGGCCCCCAAACTTCGCAAGGGGCCCCACACAAATGCATGATATGACTGGTGAACAATACTGCTGCTCATCTTGGTTACAGACATGCAGGAGCCATGTTGGTCAAGGGCAGATGCCAGTGCTTTAGTTTAAAAGGGGATAGAGAAAAGGGCAGAGAGAATTACATAGATCCAAGAAAAAAAAATTTCCTACCCAATTTTCAGTGTGTTAGAGATCTGTGACCATGTCCAGGTGGTTGTGGGTTCAGATTTTATGGCTGGCAGAGTAATCAAATTGCCACTGAGCCCTTGAGCAAGGCCCTTAACCCCAGCCTCCCCAGGGACGCTGGCTGACCCTGTTCCCTGATCTCCAGCCCTCCTCCCTTAGGTGCTGCTAGATAAACATACAAAACCTTAATGGGATCTGCTATGTTTGCCTTGAGCGGAGAGGAATAAAAGACACCATGGAGACCCAGCCTTCAGAATTAAAGGCACTGTTAAAGGGATATACAGCCTAAAGGAACCTTATCATATGCTTTGATTGATTTCGTTAACGTGGCAAGCAGGGTTGTTTAAAAAAACGATCATTTTTCAGAGTGACAGTGTCCTGTCCTGAGGTCTCCCTACCCAGTGTCATACAACCAGCACGGTGACCATTTTTGAGAGAATCCAAATCAAAGACTGTACTGTTGGTTTTCTTTTCAGTCAGTCTGGACCCGCCTTTCCCATTGGCGCCGCCGCTGCAACCTTGGGGAAAATGTCTCATTGTGACTCCCTATCGTCTCTACAGTCACTTCCATTAGGTCTTTAAGTTTCAGGCTGAATGTAAGCACCTCAAGGCCTTCAAAGAAAAGTCATGCACAAAGCAGACACCAATCACGCCACTAGCTGGAGCTGGGCTGGACTGGGAGTTCCACAGCAGAACGGGCATGGAGACAGAAGTGCAGGACTTCCTATACTCACCAAATACTGCTTTCATGTTTTTTGTTGCCAGTTTCTAACTGTACGGAGGTGCTGAATTAAATTGTGACATTTCAGGCTGTAGTTTATGGATCTAAACAGATCCCTGTTTTCCATTTTGTGTGTCTGCAGCAGTTTTTTAAAAATATTTATTTAAAGCATCCTGCCATCCGAGCTTCTGTGTCAGACCCAGATAGAAGCAGGTTTGGGAAACAGGGTTAATCCTCACCTCCAGCCTCTTCTTCTGTGACTGGGGGACAGATTTTGTATGAAATTGGAAAAGAAACAGATAAAGAACTGTCAACAGCAGCTTAAATGCAGATTTAAGGCAGAGTCGTGTGGGAACTTTAGTACTCTAAGCTCCGCTCTGATTCTTGAGGAATATTTTTCTTTTTGGTTAAAAACAAAGGTATATCAGTTGAAAACACTCTTGGAGTTGATTTAACCCATGTGGAATACAGTCCGCTGGTGTCACGTTGAGTTGAAGAGGACGTCCCGTCTTCTGGCAGATAGGGGCGTGTCTCCGACAGCCTTCCCTTGTTGAGCGGGTGATTTCCTCTGGAGAGCTGGCGCACTCTGCTCAGAGCGGCTCTCGGCTTTTACGGAAACCTCTGATGTCTGGTGTGTATCACACGGATTCGGCTGGCTAGTCTCTGTGTGAGCTCCACTGCCTATGGGGATTTCTGAGTTTCAGAACAGCTGTAAGAGGGCTGTGCTCTGTTCCTGGCTAAATCTCTTATCAAGTCCAATGTCCTCGAAACTCTAAGACATACCGGAGGTGAATGGTGGCTTTGAACTCATAGACACAGCCTTGAAACTGGAAGACACTGTCCTAGTATTGGAACATTTCATTTCACCTGGTTTAAATGATGCAATGTTTTTACTTATTGTACGGCTTTATTCAGAGTTAAGTAATTGTTAATCCACTTATCTGTATATTCTTATTGTAGCAGGTTCAATGTCTTACCTTAACTGTTCAAATAAAGTCAGATTTTATTTTAGTGTTTCCCAGCCTGGTCCATGTTTTTGCTCCCTCCCAGCTCCCTGCCAGACAGACCACATGGGAGGGAGCAAAAAGGCGGACTTACTGCAGGTCTCCGAGGACTGCACTGGGAATCACTGCTTTATTGTTATTTCAGTATATGTAGTCTTACAGTGAATCAAATTCCTTTTGTCAGATACCTTAAAGACTGCTTTACACAGAACATGACAAGTTAGACTCTAATGAATAAATATATATGCTGTACATAGTGGCAGTTTTGACTTGGGCTGTGTAGTTGGATGGATCGTTTGTACATTATCTCACTTTAGAAATGTGCATGTAAGAAGCTTACAGTGGAAGCGCAGTGGGTGTGTACAGAGCAGTGCGACAGTTCTTTAAATGTTATGTGCGACTGATGCAGAAGGTGACAATTGCAGATGGTTGATAAACAGTTAACAGATAAACTGTTGGGTCCCTCTTGTGACTTTTCGGTGAGATTATTTAATGCCTGTTTAGATCACTACCCATGCATCAAGTCATTTGTCCTTAACTTACAGATTTAAGGTAGAGCTGTACTGGCCAGTGCTCTTGATATTTTTGAAGAGGGCCCCTGAAAATTCAGTTGATATGATTTTTTTTTTTCGTCTTTGCCCTGTTTTCCAATGAGTAAGCGCTCAAACTTTCCAGTTGCTCCCGTACGCCCCTTGCAGATTTGAGCTTGGCAGGCAGAGGGAACCCTCAGCGTGGTGCTGGACTTTTCAAAAGCAGAGGCTGCTTTGTCAGGTTCCAGTTTTTGGGTGATTTTTGAGGAAAAGGAGGCTGGTAGTCGGCTGACGTGTTTGTTACACATTGTGTGTTGAGCTGCAAAGAATAACCTCAGCTCATGGCTTTTGTGTGTGTGTGCGTGCGTGTGTGTGTGTCTGTTTGTGTGACTGGTTTCCTGGTTCCCATAAGGGAAAACTCTATTTTATAAAAATCGGTGACTGCTATGAAACAGCTAAAAATGCAAAAACTCTGTATTTTGCTTGTTTACTTATGGTTATGGTTAGGGCAGGGTGGGGGTTAAGATTGTCATAGTTAGCGTTAGCATTTTTCCCATAGAAGTGAATGAGCAGGCCCCATAAGGATAGGTATACCCTACATGTGTGAGTGCGCGTGTGTGTGTGTGTGTGTGTGTGTTGGGGTGTGCTCTTAAATGCCTCTCATACTGACTGTGAGGGCTGGAAGTCCACGCCGACACTCTGCCATGACCTCAGGTCCTCTGGGCATGCTGATCCCCTCTCTTTCCCCAGAGCTCATTAACGGCACGCCAACGCTGAAGATAAACCACGGCTCTGGCACGCTGGTGCTGCGGTTGCCTGGCAACGTGAACACGGCAGACCGACGGTGGCACCGGCTGGACGTGAGAAGTGATGGCAAGGTGGGCATCGCTGTAGCTGCAGCACGGCTCAGGGGAGCGAACCAAAACCCAACACGCATGATGTCAGGGTCAAAGAAGTGAAAAAAGTAATGGTGGTGTCAAAGAGTTGGGAAAAAAGTTTGGAAATTGCAGTTATCTGGACTTCCTGCTGTGGTTTCAGGGCAGTATCAGTCACATAGTATTTATTCATGGGGGTGGTATGTGGTTCGGTGGTTTAGGATGCTGAGCTTGTGATTGGAAGGTTGCTGGTTGGGTCCCACAGCAAGGCCCTTAACTCCCACTTGCTTCATGGACTGGCTGACTCTGCTTCCTCAAAAATGCATGTTGCACTTGTTCAATTGTTATTTCCCCTTCTGGCATCATCCAAAAGGAAGTGCGCTTCACGTTGGACCGCTGCACCAGTGGTAATATCCTGGAGATGGAGAGTGTCACCAACTGGCTAATGACCAAGGACCTCTCAGCCTGCGAAGTCAGTGGTGTCACACCCAACCTGGACAGGTAAGAACCTGCGTCTCTCACATCCCCTCTCTGCCCCTTTAAGCCAGCCTGAAAATCTTGAATATATAATTCACTGCTTGACAGTAAACAAGTGTGCATATTAAAGTCTGTGGAGTTTGCCAAGTTGTCTGGTGCAAGTGTCTGATGTTAACCTCTGCCCATTTTCAAACTTTTGGTTATGTAAGACGTTTAATCTTTAAAGAATGAGTAAATAAATCATATTTGTTACCTTTGATCACTTGAGTTCCAGTTCATCCAAGAGCCTAGAGAGACTTTTTTTATATATCCATTTTCTAGCTCTTCATGGTAGCATGGAGGTATATTCCATTCCTAATTCTCCATCGTTCTCCATGATTTATATCACTTCTCCATTTCCCCATCATTCCCCGAGATTTCCTTGACATCCCTAATGCACCTAATGCAATGTTCCTTTTTTGCACTTCAGCTTGGTATGAAGTCCTTCGAATTAATTGATCCAATGTCTCCATGGTTCATTGCTGATTCTGGAAGCGGACGGCTTGACAGGCTGATATATTCCTTTTCCCTCACAAATTGCTGATTACTCCCACCCCCACTGCCCCTCCTCCCCACTTCAGGTACCTGAACCTGACGCAGGTGCTGCAGTTGGGCGGAGTCAACGAGAACCTGCCCTACATCTATCCCCAGCTTCAACACAAACACTTCACTGGATGCATCCGCAACCTTGTGGTGGACAGCAAGGTACAGCGCCCTCTGGTGGCTAGTCCTCGCACTCATTGCCGATTGTTGTTCTTTAGATGCGTAGCAGGTTACAGTTACTGTGTAGCTTCACCAACAGCTTTATTCAGGGCCTGTTAATTGTAGTAAAGCCCTGTGGAATGGGCTCACTCGTCATTAATAATCTATGTGAGAAAACTGCCTTCTCCACCAGCTCCAGCTCGGTCTTACACCCCACTGAAAGAGGCACCCTTGACATTTAGCTCTTCCTTTACATGGTTTTGGAGAGGTTTAGAAGAAGCCCTCAGAGGCATGAGGCAGCTTGTAAAGATGACAATGCTAACGTTGTCTGTAAAGCACTGGAATAAACGGCCTGAGCGGTTGCTGCCCGGCCGGGTGCAGGCCCATTATTCCAGTGAAATGAGTGGAGATGAAAGCCGAGCGGCGGAAGATAAAGGAGGCCCCCTGCGCCCCGTGAGAACGTGGGGCTGCATCAAGGCCCCCGGGCTCTTTCAGGCAAGCCACAATGCAGAGGAGGAGCACATTGAAATCAAAGCAGGATATTAATACTGAAATATTTTCATAGCAATGGCTGTTCCATCTTTTCCTCTCTATCTGACTCTCTTCCGCATTCCATTTGCCCTCTTGCCCTACTCATTTCCCCCAGCCTTGTGCTTTCTGCAACTGTATCTTCCTGCCCTCCTTCCCCCACAGTTTTATGACCTGGGCTCCCCTGCAGACTCCCAGGGCAGCGCCCCTGGCTGCCTGCTGACGGATGGTAACTGTCTGACCATGGGGTACCCATCCTGTGGTCCCAGGGGACGTTGCCAAGGCGAATGGGGCTCCTTCAGCTGCCAGTGCGTCCCTGGGTACAGCGGGCACCAGTGTGAGCACGGTATGTCCCCTGGGGGCCGATACCCAAAACTAACATCAGCGATGAGGGAAAAACCACAGTGTTATATAAAAGTGTAAAGTCTTTTATCCTCAGAAATCTCCCTTCTAGTGGGACGACTGGACATTTAAGCTGGATGCCTTTATGATAAGCATTTCCCTCAACGGTTCAGCAGAACACTGCTCTGGGACATTCGCTCATGAGTCTGACTGCAGAACCTGAGTGATCATCCTCGCTTTCCACTTTTCGTAAATTATCAAATATTCTGGCAAAGACCTTAGAAAAACTGATTTTCTAAAAGATTAACTTCCCCCGAGATATTGTAAGTAATATCTATGTGCCAGACTGGAAGTGAAGCAATATAGACGGCAGTGGTGTTCACCAGTATTCAAACCATGCATTTGCATGGGGCCCCCAAGGTTTGGGCCTCCTGTTGGCCCCCAACAGTCACTACATCATATATTTATTAATTCCATCCATCCATTTTCTGTAACTGGTTGTCCTATTGAGGGTCAGGGGGGTCCTAGGCTACAGGCACAAGGCAAGGAACAGCACAGAATAGAGTGCCAACCCATCACAGGGCACACCCACACTCCAGTAACTGGTAACTCCAGTTAACATCTGCATTTTTTTGGACTATGGGGGGAAATGCCATGATGACATGGGGGGAAGCATACAACTTCACACATGGGACCCCTGCGGGGTGGAGGGCCTTGAAGTGAATTTTTGAGTAGGACCCCAGAAACCACAATCTTGTCCCTGGATATAGATTCGTTTTCTGGATATATCTGACCACAGTGCACTGCTCTAGTTGTCAGAATATAGATTTTGTACCGCTAAAGACAGTTCTGTAACACAGAAAACATCAAAATGTCCCCCAATGATAGATAAAGCGTGTTTAATCACGTCCCCGAAAGCCTCGTGAAACGGAGACGGTCGAGCCTTTCATCGCCGGAAGAGTGACACGCAGGAAACTCGGGGGAGCTGAAACATGCGATTAGGGGCAGAGCCCGCCACAAAGCCGCTGCGCAGGATGCATTGGCCACGGGAAATTTCAGCTCTGCGTGAGATGGGATTAAAACTATTTTTATCGGGGTTTTGATGTCCGCGATTTTAGTGCCGCGACGCGCAGAAATGAGACGCTGTCATGGCTGCGAGGAGACAGGGGCACCAGGAGCGTTGAAGATGGCCATGAAGTATCCCCCACCCCCCAGGGTCTCCTGGAACACGCAATTCCAGAACACGGTGTCACCAGGCGGCCGTGTCTGTCAGCGCTGATGCTGCGGTATTACATGCCTTCACTGGAGTGTAATGGAGGAAGGGGGCAGGCTGGGAGCCTGTTTATTCTTTAGCCATCCCTGTTCCCGTTTCAGTATGTGGTCTTTGCACTGAGCTTAATCAAATATGTGTATATACTGCAATGTCTCGCCCTGAAGACCTGAGCATTTCCTGGAGATTGCTTATTGTCGAGACCAATACATGGGTGGCATGTAGCTCACAGGCTTAGGAGTCTGAGCCCATGTCAGGAAGGTTTTTGGTTCAAATCTGACTGAGTACTAAAATATATCACCCATGGCCCCTCGATCCCAGCTGCTCCTGGGATGCTCAAGGGATGCTATCCTTCCACCTGTATCACCGCCCCGCATGCAGTAGTGAGTGCGTCGTGTGGATTGGCAGGTGACATCAGTGCTTTGTCACCCGCAGAGGTACCCGCCTACTCTTTCGACAGTGAGAGCCACACCCACCTGCAGCTGGCATTGCCACTCTCCGTTCGCCGGACCCAGGTGCAGGTGCTGGTGCGAACCCGCAAGCCCAGTGGTACCATCCTCAGCCTGGCCTCTGCAGGCCAGCGGGAGTACCTGCGGCTGGAGGTGAGTGAGGGCAGGTTGATGGGGACCCAGCAGTGAAACCGAACTGGCGCTGCCCAGTCAACGGGAGGTCGATTCATGCTAATACTAAACAGTGGCTTCACTGCTTGGGCAGAGACCTCCCGTCTTACCAAATTTGCACGATGAATCTGCATTTGAGGTGCTTCCTGCCTTATGAATTTACGATTATAATTTCGGTAGGGTTTCCTTTCTGGTGTCCATTATTGTAATTATCTGATCACTGATTACTGCCGGGTGAAGGGGCGTTGCTCAGCATAAAAGCTCTGGGGGTGGGGGCAGTGTGTAATGCATACAGGCCACTCCGCCCATCCTCAGGTGTCCGGTTTTCCCTCCCTGTTTAGCACAGCGAGCCACTCCGGTTAGCTGTTTTGTTCTCCGTCGCCGGCCTCGATGAATGCATCCATTGTGCCACCCCCCTTGCACCCCCACCTCACTCAATCTCAGTCCCAGAAAAAGAGGGACGGCCATTTCCATAAGAGCTGCCACATCCCAGCATTTACCAATGAGCTCCATGCAGCCCGAGCCCCCACCCTGTCCACCGTGACCAAGATGGAGCTCTTGTGCGTGGAAGCCGCCCTGCTGGTCATGTCTTTAAATGCAGTAGCAGGCATCCAGGCTTATTATGGGTTTAGTCTGCTGTTCTAACTGGTGGAGTCTGAGATGTCGCTTGAGTGACTCATCAGATGAATGTTCTAGATCCATATGAATCACACTCGCCCTCCTCATGCCCCTCCCGGAGTCAGCTTCAGGTCCCAGCCCAGCCCGCATGGATTTTGTATGTTCCTGCTCCTTTTCCTGCCAGAGACAGGAGATCCAGCCTGCATCACATGCTGCTACATGGGGCCGCTGGCGGACGACGGATTGGAATGCCGTCTTGCTCAAAGGGCTGCGTCTCGCTCTGATGCTGATGCTTTCTATTCGGCTTTTTCCCGGCAGAGGGGTGGCAGGCGGAGGCGGGGAGGGGGGGTCCACATCAGCTCAGGTAATGAGCCGCTCACGCTGGGGGGGCCGATCAGCACGGCACAGCTGAGGAGAGACGGGGAAAGACGGGGAGAGGGAATGAAAGAGATATATAGATAGATGGAGGGAAGGAAATGGCACCCAACCCCCACACTGTCAAAAAAACTAGGGGTCCAGGAGCTGCAGGACTGGATGTTCGCTCAGCATTGGCTCTTATTTGTCAGATCCAGACAGGCCTCCTGAAAGAAATGTAGATGCAGCACCGAGAGCGGGGGTAGGGCTTGGGGTTGGAGGGGACGGGCGCTGGTAACGTTATTAAGTCCTTTGAGAAACGATGACAAGCCAATATTAATAGCTCATTACGAGATCCGAGGAAGAGCAGGTACTGCCACCTTCGCACTTGCCTTAGGTTTCCCTTCACAGGTTTTCTCGTGTTTTTATTTTATTTTAAGAATGAGCAGACGACCGGCCTGAAACATGACACCCCTGTCAGCTGATTATCAATCCCGCCTGGGAGTCTTTAACGGCCCCTTATCAGTGATGCTCGGTGGGGGCCGATCATAAAACTGCAAATAAAATAATCACACAAAGGCTTTGTGTCACCTCAGGGCCAGCAGGTGCTCAAGCACACTCTGGAGTCACTAACAGCTGAGAACCCTCTTCTGTATAAGTATGTTTTCAGTGTGAAAATTACACGGTTTTGTTACCTGTAAATATTTTAATGATTTGTTGTGAGTATTGCCCGAAAATATATAAATAAAGAAACCATATATTTTCTTCAGGCTCCAGTGTGATAAAACACTAAAGCACCAGCACTTTCCATGGTGCCTGTGCTTTTCTTTCCCCTGGAACGCCACATTTCTCTCATGGCAAAATCGGATTCTCAAATGTCCCTAAGAGCGGAGGAAGCAGATTCTGTTCGTGCCAAGAAGAAGTGTATAGCTGGGATCAAAGTGACTTCAGTCGTCCACCAGAGAAGGAGGCGTCTGAGATGTGGGGGGGTTAGTGATTATTAAATAGAAGGTGGGGCTCTAATCTCGCTCCCTGCTCATATCAGATCATCCAGGGCCTCCTGGTCACCTACTACAGCCTCAGTGACGGCGAGCGTGGCCTGACCCTGCAGTCCCATCGCATTGACGACGGCGAGTGGCACGACATGCAACTGGATCGCCACGACAACGAGTTCACACTGCGGCTAGATGGGGGTGGCGGCCGGCGGGAGGTCACCGCTCTACTGGGCCAGAGCTGGGAGGACGCTGGAGACCCCGTAGCTGTGCTGGTGGGGAACGGCCTCCCCTCCGGCCACAACAAGAGCTTTCTGGGTATGTCCAAAGCATGGAATGCTGGGAAATGGGCAGAGAGGACCGGGACCGCTTCACAAAAAACAACCAACGATTAAAGATTTCATTCATTTCTAATCCTGCCTCAGCATGGCAGGGTATTTTCGTGACATTGTTATGAAATGAGAAAATTGATTAATAATAGAGACACACCTCGGCGTGAGCTGTGGTGTAGCTGCTAGGAAAGCTGGTGACAGCTGTGACGTTTGCATGGAGAGGAGATCAGGAGGGTTTCAGGGGGACACGTCAGAAGCAGGAGCGATTGCAATGGAGGTGGCATCACTGCGGAGAGACAGCATGACCAGGGAGACAGCACTGCTGGGGGCAAAAGCACACAGTGTGTGTGCTCACTAAGTGGGCTATTAGGAATGTTTCCTTTAAAATGACACTGACGCCAAACCCATTACAGGATGCATACGGGACTTGAGACTGAATGGGCGTCATGTTGCACTGGACGGCCGGTCCAGTGAGGTGGTGTCTCTGCTGGGCTCCCAGGGTGTCAGCCACGGCTGCTCATCCGACTCCTGCAGGGGGCACCAGTGCAGCCCCCCCTTCACCTGCGTGGACTTGTGGCGGATCCACGAGTGCAGGTGAGAGCTCCTCCCCTGCCCACCGCCCCCATCACCCCTACCCCTCCCCGCCTATCGTCCCCAAGTCCCGATAAACAGCGTCTGTCAAACCATGATGGGCGTGTGGGCGCCCCCCACGCTCTCCACCGGAGATGAAATCGTGTCTGTTCTGATTTCCTGCATCAGTTTGATTCCCGCGGCTAAAAATGGCAGAGCTGTCGCCCTCCCGTATCCACCCGCAGAACATTCCGGTAATTTAACCTGTGGTAAACGTGTCAAAATGCACTTCTTGAGCTGCCAATGTAGGAGCTGCGAGTCCCCCTTTGATCTTACTGCTCAGTGTCATAATTATGAATGTCGGTTTGAGCAAGAACCTAAAACTACAGAAGTGGGGAGTTTAGAAGACCGATCCGTTTCCTGGTTAGTCATGTTGTGTGTAGGCATTTTTCTGGGTTAAGGATTAACTTGGTTAGACTGTCCTGATCAGGGGCAATTTTACGATGTTTTTTAAGTCATACTGTTTAAAATCCGTCAGTGACAGTAGAGAGGACGCACTGGCAGCCAATCAGCTTTCAGTGAGGGTCAGAGCCCTTGTAGCCCTGCCCCTGAGCCTGAGTGTCGATAAGGGTTTCACAGCGAGGCCCCTGCAGTAAGCTGGTGGGTGCCACAGTAAGCTGGCAGGAGCCCAAGCCGAAATGCTCTCACCAGCCTTTTATGTGTCCTGCAGGTGTCCCGTGGGTCACATGGCCTGGGAGAACGCCACGGGCAAGGTCTGCATCTACACGCTGTGCGCCAGCCAGCCGTGCCGGCGGGGCACTTGTGTGGCGCACTCCCCCACCCAGTTCACCTGTCACTGCCCCGAGGGCTACAGGGGGCGCCACTGTGAGGTCATGCTGGCCGTCTACCGAGACGACCTGGGACTCAGCTTCAGCTCCATGTTCGCCATTTCTATCTGCTTCCTGGCGCTCCTAGGTAGCTATGTCCAGTATATCGTGTGCCACCTGTGGTAAAGCCCCCCCCCCAGGCTCGCTGTCTGTGCCTCCCTCCCACTCTACATCTCCCACCTGCGCTGTTTTCCACATTGCATGTTTATTTATCCGTGAGTCACTGAAAAACCAATGTTTCTGTCTTTTGATCATCTAATTTACATGTCGGAGAATGAAATGGGGACTGGGCTGGGCCACATTTGCCCGTCGGCAGAGTAACGCAGGATCGCTGCTATGTTGCCGTTGTGCTAGAAAACAGGATCTTACTCCGTCATTTCAAGGAATCATCCCTGCGCTGTCAAAAGGAGATTCCCAAGGAAGTTACTCCATTCACTTCAGTCCACTGACCTCTTTATGGAAGATGACCCAGAGTCATCCTGAGCAGCTGGCAAAACTAGCAGAGAGCTAACTAAGGATCCTGGCGTATTCAGTTTGCCTGGTCGGGGAAGAAAGGGGGATATTGTTTGTAGTGAACTACAAATTCAAACATTTTCTATTAAAAATGATTTTTCCCTTCTGCTATGATGTAAACAAGCAAATGAAGCAGGTGCAATTTTCTGGACAATTCTGCGCTTAACAATGACTTGTTTTCCAAAGACGACAACCGTGTTTATGGGAAGCGGTTGCCGCTTCAGCAGTGTCGCCACGGTGACCTGCAGGCACACTGTTTCGGGACCAGGGTGTCTTTGGTTTTGGTGTTCATTCGCCATTTGCAGCATCGATAAGGGATGAGTCGGTTACACGGTGAAAAGTAGAATGCAGAGGTGTGTGCTTTTCCAGCTATTCTGGTCAACAAAAGCCGGCTTGCTGTAGGAACCTTCTCCTTTCCAGACTAACGGGTTTATCGCCTGAGCGTTCCGCCTCACCCCACCCCCACCGCTCCCACTCCCAATTTGAATGCATCCTGCTTGCTGTTTATCTCCCCAAGCATACATCACACAGAGTTGTGTCTTTCAGTCTCCCTGCCATAATCCCATTGGCCCGTTGTAGGGGGTACCTGGTGCTCTGGACAGCCTCTGTGGCCGCAAACGGTCCTGGGTTCGAGGCTGACACCAGGTGACTACTAAGAATGTCAGCGGATGAGCATTTGAAATCATTGGCCTAGATTCCACCTCATCGCAAGTCGCCATGCTCCCTGGGGGAGTTGTGAGTGGTCCCTACCTAAACCAATCATATGACCCATTTCTGTGATTGGCTGGTGCGTGTTCAAGGTGGAACGACGAAAGACGCAGTCAGCGCAGTATACGTCAGACATATGAGACTACGCACAGCAAAATACTCTCACAGCCTTTTAATCAGTAATGCCAGGGTATCGGGCGTGAGCCATGCTATTAGGGCGTTCATACAACCCCCCAACCCATTTTGAGTCTACAAGTGAATGTTTCCACCTCATACCCCCCTACACCCCTCCCTGTTGTTTGTTTTTTTAGTTTTAGCATCTTAACTGCCCTCCCCATCAGATCTCCTCCCCCTTTTTCTCTGTTCTGTTTTTTAAACCCCTCTTGTATTTTTTGTAAAGTTTTTTTTATGAAGAACGGCGATTTCTTATGAAAAACTGTGATTGAGGCCGAGGGTTTTTTTTAAGTTGGACTATAATACAATGAAAGAATCTCCACCACAATATATAATGTCATAGGCCATTGGTATTGGAAATGTTCCTGTGATTTTTATTACCAGAGTAAAAGAAATGTCCAACCACCCCCCCCCCCCCCCCCACCACACTCTCTATTATTTCTTATTCATCCCTTTAACCTTCTCACGGTCATTTCCTTTCTCTCATTTCAGTTCTTCATCCCATCCTGCCTCATATGTGGGATTATTTGGCCCTATTATATTTGAATATTATAAGTTAATCACAGAAGGTCCTCACAGAAAGCTGTGCCGATTCTCTCTCCAGACCATGGGGCTGTTGGTTGTCAAAGTGGGTTTCTGCCCGTACCTGCTGGATTCATAGCTGGGCAGGTAGAGGCCAGAATTCCAGGAATAATAGGGCAGTCAGCGTTTTCAGGTACTGCATAGCTCATCACTGGCAGCAGCCCAGAGGAGGGGGTGAGAGGTTTGATAGGAAGCATTGGTGGGGGAATTCAGTCGGTCACTTAGAGTTTTTTGCTCATAGCAGGTGGTGTGTGGTTCAGTAGGTCAGGGTGCTGTGCCTGTGATCAGAAGGGCACTGGTTCAAATCCCAGGATGGGTGGAGCAATGCCATCATTGGATGCTTGATCAAAGCCTCCAGTTGCTCCTGGGATTGGCTGCCCCTGCTATCTCAATTAAAAATATGTGTCATTCTAGATAAAAGTGTCTGCAAATTAAATAAAATGGTAAATGTAAATGACCATGGCCCTGGCTGTGTGTGTATGTTCACCCTAAGTTTGTGTGAGTTTCTCCTGGCTATCTCCTTTTGCAGTGTGTCTCGCTTAGCCGTAGAGTGTGATATTATGCATGTGGGATGGACTAGCTGTCCAGGGTGTCTGGAACGGAATAGCATACCAAGAGTGAACAGCCCCTCTCATTGCCAGTTGAGACATAAACAAGGTCATTACGTGCAGAGAGACACACACTTCCTAGTGCTTCTCATTGTACACACCGTCTGTCTGATGCCTGTAATTGTCAGTGAGGTAAGACCCGCCCCTGCAATGAAAATGGTGACGGGATGACTAGTCTAGGGATGGGGCTTCTAAATGTTACACTGATAACTTTAGTGACCAAAATTTTGCTGGAAAGAAGGGCCCTACTGTTGTACCCTTCAGCAAGACACTTAAATCATTTTAGTAAAGTTAATGTATGCTGCTCTGGGTTTTTGATAAATAGGTAAAAGGAACAATTTAATGTGAAGCTACAGTATACTGGTTCAACAGCTGTAACCAAAAAGATAGACAATGTCTCGGGGGAGGAGAAGTTCCTGCAGTGTTCTTCCAGACTTAATCCAGATTGTTTCTGTAAACATCCAACTTAAATGTAAGAGTGGTAAGCTATGAAAGTCACTTTGGGTAGTGCTTGCTAAGCATATAAATAATGTAAAACAATGTGATATTGTGGGAGCGGAGGCCCCGGGGCCACAGAGCGCGGGTCTCTGTAAACAGCATTATGGATTGATGCTCAGCTTGGACTCCTGCCTGTGTGGTTGTAATTTATTTAGTGGTGAGCTCATCACGTTAGAGGCGGGCGGACCGCCAGTCCACACTGTGGAACTTAACTAAGGCCCCAATGCATTTCCAATGGTTAAAAGTGGGTCAAAATGGTATCTATGCAGGCTGCCTTGGAGAGAAATACGGGAGATGAATAATGTAATAGAGAGAAGATGTCTCTACCTTAGGTCCTCTTATCCAGGTAGCCTCAGACACCCTCACCTTGGTCAAACTGGTTTTATAATTTCCAGTTTATGAAGGATAAAAGAAACCTGTTGTTATTAGTCAATTAAGAGCAAAGGTCATGAATATTTTAAAGCAGTGGCCTTGTGACTAGGAATACTCAGATACTTGTAGTTATATCGAAACTTCACTCACCAGTGCTGAGAACACTGATGTCACACAGATGTCTTAAAACCTCACCAAATTATATAATATACTGTATATAGACTTGTGTTACAATTTAATCATGATCCTGTATTTCATGGTAGAATCCGAAGCTGAACTCATTGGTCACCTTCAAATATGGATGTGATATCATCCACTTGCAGGTGGGATGCTAATGTGTGAGTAAGCTTAGTGACCAAGATGTCTGTCAATCGGATAAAGACTGTTACTTTACAGTAATGCCTGGAACAGTGGCTAGAAGTCAGATTTCATGGTGGGTTTATCCATGTAACTTATGGCATTGTCACCTATCATTGTGTGAGAGTAAGTTCTTTTGTCCTGTGATCTTCTCTTCCCCTTCGTCCACCTGGCTTGAAGTTCATAGGTTATTGATCGTACACATATGGTGATTCATTAAACTCTGGCTACTTGCCAAGCAAAAAAATCAGCTCCATGCTGTCTTGCAGATAATTAAAACTGATTTCAGGAGCATTAGTCACCATCCATTTCCTAAATTGGGTCCCCCTGCAAGAACGTGAAGTTCTGTTTCGCTGTTCAATATGGTGCTAAATGTGAGATGTATGCTTTGGATAAAACCAGATGCTGCAAAAGTGACTAATTAAATAACAGTTTGAGCAGAGCAGAAGAGTCCATCTGGATTCTGTGTCTTTTCTACGTCCGAAGAACCATAGATGAGATGCCCAGCCCTAAAAGTTAGAGTTTAGTGTCAAGTTTTGCCATTGCTTTGCGTGCTGGAATGTTACATGTTACATGTTACATGTTAGGTGCGTTCTGGCTCTGCCCAAAAGCACGAGACTGAGGTTTGACAGATGTGGCTGGGCATTATAAACTAAAAAAACATGTCTCTGTATTTTTAAGCAGAATAGCAATACACGGTTTATGCCTTGGAATTGTATGTGTGTGATATCACAAAAACTGTAATGTATAATTAAACCAAAGGGTGGAAAAAATGTAAATGCAAATACAGGGTTTGCTTCCCTGTACAAATGCTACTATTCAGCATTGAATTGAAATTTTCTTTACTCCAAAGAGCAGTCTTGAAATAAAAGCAAAAATAAATCATGCCCAGCAGTTACGATATTAAAGTGTTTCACTCCATTATGTCCACTAACAGACTCTCCTCAGTTGATGACATTCCTCTCAACACAGAAGGTGAATGTTTTGGAACAAAAAAAAATAGCTCTAAAACAGAACCCAGATAAGCATCTGAAGTGCACGTAATAACTGGAAAGATCTTCATTTTAAGGTATTAACCTTCAGTAATATATTTAACCTGAGTCATCTGGAAATTTTTTAAAAGAAAATGAACCAATTAAACACGACTCCTCAGATTTCACCTCCATCAGTTTTCCCGTCACCCGAGTATTTTGATTTTAGCTGTGAATTCTGGGATTCCGTGCAACGATGCAATGTTCTTGTCTTGTTTACAACCAGAAATGAATACTAAAGGTTGCTATTCCTTATTTTGGGTATCAAAATGTCACCACTGTTAATGGAATCAAAGGAATAATAATGTGTGAATGGTATTGTCTCCTAAATCTTGTTCGTAAATATATCGATATACTGCCCAGCCCTAGTTACGGAGAGCTTGGTGGGGGCGTGTCCTCATGCTTGCCTGTGCTGCTCAGCTGTGGCAGGCTCTGGTGCATCGTTCACAAAGGTGGATGTAATAATTATGATCAGGATAAGAGAGATAGAGTGAGGTTGGCAAGTAAAATACCTTGAACACTACAACACAGTCCCAGTGACAATTGTCTGTTCGAGTTCCAGGTAATGACTGCAGTTCGTAATGTATTTACGCCACTTTGCTAGAGCATTATCAGTTGTATGGATGGAAGAGAAAAGCTAGAGTGAACTCTCTTTTCTCCCTTCTTCCGTGGTGCCGTTGCCTGCCACCCCCCCAGTACTGCTGTTGGGAATATTCCTCTGGACACGCTGGAGGTCCTACAAGGGCCTGAAGGAGGGTGTGTACCATGTGTCGGCACATCACGACGGCTGGGAGGACATCCGGGAAAATGTGCTCAACTACGACGAGGAAGGCGGAGGGGAGGAGGACCAGGTGAGTTGTCCAATGAGCGCCAAGCACTGCCTTCTCACGTCCTAAACACACGCACACATCAACGTAGAAAAAGGCGGCTTTGCTGTGTGTCTAGAGGCCTACTGGAAACTTGCCCACCTTGATATCAGAAGCTAGCTGATTTCATAATAAGGAATGTATTTATTTAATATTTAGTATAGTGATTGTGTGTTGCCAAAAGGGGACCCCAATCCTCGGGGGCCCCACCTAAAAGCGTGGCTTGAGTGGTGGTGAACATCGCTGCATGCTGTGAAATGCACCAAGAATGCATAACCACATGAAATGTTTATCCCCACATATTCAAGGAGACCCCCGCATAAACTAATGCAGGCAAATTTGCCCAGGGAGGCTGTTTTTTATTCTAATGACTGTTTTAATGCAATGAGTTTCTTCAGAGGAACATCAGAGGACTTTAAGTGTCTCTTGGCTGAACATTCTTGACTGAATCAGAACACCCCTTGCTTAAAAACAATGTGCATTAGAGCCCACATATGAAAACAATACACAAATAGTCAACTATCAATATCTCAGTCCTCGATTGATATTTCTACATGGCTCCCAGAATGTGGCCAGTAGGGCGGCACTGTTGCCTCACACCTCCAGCACTGGGGTAGGGGTGGGGAATGGGGTTGGATTTCACCTCTGCTCTGTGTGTAGGGTTTGTATGTTCTCTCATGCAGGTTTACTCCTGCTGTTATGCTAATTGGTGTCTCTTCATTGTCCATAGCGTATGACTGTGTGTGCCCTGTGATGGACTGGCATTCCATCCAGGTTGTACCCCATCCCTGTGCCCAGTGCTGCGTTGGATAGGCTCCATGCCCCCCTGTGACCCCGACCAGTAGTCAGACCAATGTTGTATAAACCAAGTTGGTATTTATATAAATACATTAAAGTTTCTATAAAAAGATAATGTGGAGAGTATGAATCTATGGAAGAAGACGTTACTGTTGCTTGAGAATTGTATGGTTTAGAGTTCCTTCCGGTGATTGTCTGGATGTGGGAATCTAGCTTTGTTGTGGGGGATTGCCTAGACCTAATCTAATCGCTGGATCTTTTAATCATTTGAGAGTAAATCTCCTAACACATTGTCTCAAAGTG
The DNA here is from genome assembly GCF_023856365.1 of Brienomyrus brachyistius. Classification (NCBI taxonomy): domain Eukaryota; kingdom Metazoa; phylum Chordata; class Actinopteri; order Osteoglossiformes; family Mormyridae; genus Brienomyrus; species Brienomyrus brachyistius. The sequence goes on along the minus strand of NC_064543.1, from coordinate 19,688,153 downwards.
CCATCTCCATAGCAGTAATGATGCGGTGCACATTGCGAGAGGCATCGATCCCGGGATTGTTAGATTAACGGGGAAGCGATTAAACAGGCATATTGGGAGGGATGTAGTTTGCATAATCTGCAGCGTTCGTTCATGTGAAAGGGCAATCTCTGACACTTCACTGCCATTTGTATCACTTTGAAATCGCTTCGATATTTTACTGATAACCATGATCACATTCATATGCGCTTATTTGGTGGATAAATAGAAATTAGAAATTACTTGAGTGTTGAACATCAAGAGTTTCTCTCGTGGTTTTTTGATTGCATAACCAGCCCCTGGGCTCTTGCAGAGTTTTCAAATGAAGACGAAATGTTGGTCTATCTGGAATGCTGGTTAAATTTAGTATGCTGATTTAGAGTATTTACATAACCAAAACTTCCGTTAAATGAAATATTAGTTAATCTGATATTCACTTCTATTTAGTTTAAGTGTTCTAAGCTTCTAAGAGGCTTATGCAGCAAACTAATTTAGATTTGAAGGGCTAATTATATATTCACTGTATTCAGAATAGGGAAGGTGCTTGAAAACTGAGAGTACTATTGGCCAAATTTAAAGGCACCATTGATGACTTCACTTCAAAGCAGAGACACATTTACATAGACAGTGGCCCCTTACTTTTTGATGATGTAGTTGTGGTCGGTCGGGGGTGCCCATGCATTACAGCACCACTGCTTCAAACTTAGTTATTTCACAACAAGATACCATATTTTATATAATATATTCACAATCCTTGAGGTATTGTGAATGTATTATAGAAAGCATGGTATCTTGTTAAGGAATAGCCAAGTTGATCCTGTTCGTACTTTGAGAACATAACCTTTTTGTAATGTGTCAAGTACAAAAGCCGGCCCCCAAGTACCACTGAATATTTTATTGTTTGACACAACTTTCATTCTGTTATCGTGTTGTATGATACTGTAAGTCTGCCAATCATCTCCCTGCCCCCTTTACCAGAATGCCTGCATTTTAAGTCTTGAGTTTGTTGTTTCTCCTGATATTTGGAGTGTGTAAATTCAGCCACTCGTAACTATCAGTTTCAAGTGTGTGGCTGATGTGGAATTAATTATTAGTATTAAGCTGGCATTAGTACCAATTCATCCGTCACCCAGCTCTCCCAGACCAGCTTCCTGGTTCTTGTTTTACTTCGTCCTTCCTTAAATGCCAAATGATGCTCTTATTCTTATCATACATTTGCTAGTTAAACACCCTTTGAAGAAGCCCCACTGATATTTATGCCAGTGACCCCCAACTACATTACAGCCACCAATAAGTCATTCTGTTCACTGTAGTTCAGTTTGTTCAAGCTCGTGTTATACATTCACATTACATTTGGTTAGCAGATGCTTTTATCCAAAGAAAGCAGGGTCAGACAGTCTCTGGAGAACTGTAGCAGTTTCCATTTACTTTATTGTCTAAGAAGATCATAAATGAAACAGATGCTGAGTTATTAGCCGGTGTGCATGTATCAGACGGTTGCATGGCTCTTTCCCCGCAGAATGCCTATGACATGGCGGAGCTGCAGAAGTCTCTTCAGCCCAGCCCGGCTCAGTCTGTACAGTACAGCCGGTGTCGGGGGGGCCACCACCCCCCTGCCGGTCAGCAGGATCCCGGGAAGAGCGACAGCAGCTGCAGTAGCACTTTGGTGCGACGGGACGTCCCCCCTGCGAGACCACCGCCCCAGGCCCAGCCCAGTCTGCCGGGCCGCCGCAGCCTGTCCTTCTCCAGCCAGGATCTGGCGCGCTACCTGTGCGACGTGATCCGCGATGCCGACCAGCGGCCAGAGGCGGCGCCCTTCGACTCTCTGCGGGTCTTCGCCACCGAGGGCGGCGGCTCACCGGCCGGCTCGCTCAGCTCCTTCGGCTCGGCTGGGCCGGATGAGGACAAGGTGCAGGAGTGCCTTAAGGAGTGGGGGCCGCGCTTTGAGAAGCTGCGGGCGCTATACGAGCGTGCCGAGTCTAGCGACCTCTGAACAGGACACTGGGAGGACAGACCCACCCAAAGAGAACTGACCAGGAGTGAGCCAGGAAAACCATAGGTGAGCCATACTGCTCTGCCCCATCCTGCCTGCCTGGGCCTCAAGGTCGCCTGGAGCCCTGCCACTTTCGCCACGGGTTTGCCCTGCATCTGGAACTTGCTTGCGGTGTCGGGTCCGGATCAGGCCCAGTGCAGGTCTTTGCAGGACCAGATGCTGCTTTTTCCTGCGGCAGCCTGCAGGCCTTCTTTGATCCTGACACAACAATATTTCCTTAATAACTGACCATGTGACCCATGGATTCTTTGATACAAGTGCAACGATGTTTCCTTAACAACTGGTCACGTGACCTTTGGGCTTCTTTGGTCCCGGTGCGACAATGTTTCTTTAATGATTGATCACGTGACCCACGTGTGTCGTTTAGTACAGTACATGCTGTTACACGTGTATAATCAATGTACAGTTGTCACGTAAGGTTTTAGAGTCTTCACATTTAATGGCGAGGGATGGGTTCGACATGGAAAACTAATAAATGAGCCATTGGTGTAAAAAAATTAAAAATAAATAAAAGTGAAATTGCATTCCAAAGACTGGCACCAGTTGCGTACTTCAGAAAGAACTTCTCTGGGTGTATAAAGTGCCCTAGCATGAAAACGCGATAAAAGTTTCTTTGTCCAGTGAGCGTCCATGGAGGGCCAGGCCAAACTGTTTACAAGCTATTAAATGATCAGTCTGGGTTAAATCTAGTCTGTCAGTAGGGTAAGTAAGGGATGAAACACTATTTGAACTGGATCTCACTCTGAATGGTGGTGGTGGGTTGGAATTGTCATTTTATTTTATTGAGCATTTAAAGGCACTTAAAATATTATATATTACTCTTCTAAAAAATATGACCTTTATAGGAACTGCCATTCTTTTGTATAAAACTAAGGTTTTATCCTTGCAGAAGAAAATGTAAAAGATCCTTGCAATCATGTTAATTCCAGTTGGTGCCTGAAGAATGGTCATTAGAGTCATGGTGAAATTATAAATGGGGAGATTTTATTTTTCCTCATTGCGTATTAGGAAAAGAAGGACCATGAATCCGATTCCGTATTTTACTTTAATGTGCTCATGCGAGTATGATTATACCATGCTGCCAGGCTACATGGGGAGCGAGGAAAGCTTTTGAGAAACTGCAAGGACACATGCAGGTTAGCGTACTGCTAAGTCTGTCCTGAAACGATGTTTCTCAGTTGGACATATGCATATCATCTATCATCTGTCTGTCTGTCTGTATAATGTACCAACCATGTCATTGCACTTTATTTCCTTTAATATTCCGAGTGCGGTGCTGAGCTTTGCCGGCACAGCAGTGTGGGAAGCAGTGGGTTAAAAGGCATCAGCTCTCTAATCCTAATGCAAGCTGATTTGTGACTTCCATGCCGCGAGCCCATGAAGGCTCCCTGTTTGCGGGGGATCACCGTCCGTGATTCGAATATGAAATTCAAATTTGCTGATTTTTTAAAAAGGTAGCAGCACGGTATGTGTGGGATATGGGGAGGGGGGTAGCTGTGATGGGCGCATTTTCACAAGAGGCTTCTTCCTGGGGCATGTAGCTAAATTCTTTTCAAAGGAGGTGGGTGCCATTTATGACCTGGAATCTAATTAAAGTCAAGCTAACATGCAAATGCTTTTCTGTGCCATTTTGGGCTTCATATTTGCTTGTTCCCTGGCCAGTACGTACCTTCGGCGGTCAGTAAACCTCATGTAATTTCCCTTTTGAATTTGTTTAGTGAATAGCTTTCAGGTATGTAGTGGGCATCCAAGTTTACCTCATTTGTACAGCAAAACATTTCAGTTTGTAATAAAGAAAAAAAAAAAACGAATTCAATTACTGCTTCTACAATAGTGTACACAAAAAAGAATCCTTAAAATTTTAATGCTGTTGTTCACGTGCATCAATTTGCATAGTTTTCTTACAACCAATAAATATGTTTGATAAAGTGACGTTTGTTTAAAAAATACTGCAGTCGTTTGGGTTGACCAGTGAATTTAACATCTGTATCACTGTTATTCAGCATCATCGGCTCACTTCCATCCGTGCATACAGCCGGATATGTTACTGGGGCAGCTCAGGTCATCTGCACGACTCAGGAGTTAGAGTCACTGCTTTAATTAACCAGTCACTACCTGCTCCCAATTTACAGTGCTCACCTTGAAGTATCTGTAAAGCTAGTAATGCTGGGTCAGAGTCTGGCACAACTCTGAGGTCACATGGAGACTGGTGCATACACTGTCCTTCCTACGCTGGACAGAAAGCCAAGTATTGATCATTACTGGGATATTAAGTAATGAAAGAGAGATTTTATAAATACCTTAATGTCTCACTCGTCTGGCACACAAACCAACTGACTATAATAAATTTCTTATTCCAACCTGGTCTTGAGATGTACTAGTTAGTTCAACTGTATATTTTAAATATCCATCCATCCATCCATCCATCCATCCATAAGCACCCAGTTTGCTAGGCAAGGTTGTGAGGGTTCTTTCCATGAACTTTGCAGATATTACATAATAGAGGGCACATTTAAAGATCACTGGAAAGATTAATTTATGCAAATTACCAGAGGCGGAGTTCAAGTACGAACCGGCATTAATGCTGATTGTTTTGTGACCGAAAGTGCTGGTACTCACTGCTGCCATATATATGCTGGTACATTCTTCCTCCTGATTTGAAACTACGGCAGTAATCACTCCCTAATAGGTGGAAGCCAGGGGAGCTGCTCAACTCCGTATGGATTGTCATTCCTCAAATGCTGGATTATTGTAGCGTGAGCCTGTGGGCTGCGTGTTGTGTGGGTGGATGGAATTCTGCATTTGCATTCATTTTGACGCAGGATGACAGCCATGCAGGTAAAATCATGCGCCATTCACTGGCGTGCACCAGTGCAGCAAAACTTGCTTATACTGGAACAGAACAATCTCCTTATATTACATCCCTAAGGGTGTCGGATTTCTAGGGATAACTGCAATTCTCTAACACAGAGGGCATTCGTTACTTGATTGGGGTATATAATTTCGTTTGCTATTATGGTGTATTTGAGAAATAAATACAAAACTCAAATCTCGCCTGTAGGACTGTGCATTTGTGTTTTTTTTTCGCTATATTTCAATGTCCGTTAATATTTAAATTTTTCACATTTAATATCACATTTCATTTTAAATAATGTATCCGAAGACTACATGTTTTACAGTATTTAGCATTTATGTTTACTATAAGTGTAACATTTAATAAAAAACCAATGATTGTTCATAACGTCAGTCCATAACTACTCGATGTAAGAAAGTACCTCAAAGTGCAGCAGGGACAGTGCTATTTTCATAGTTTCTTCCACCTAACCATCCTTTCATTTTCTATACCCGGCTTCTTATCACAATGAAATTCTAGTCTCCTTCAGAATACATATCAAATGCCACTTATCACAGTGAAAGACGCCTAGTCTCCTAGAGCCTTACAGAATATATCTTGAATATGTAACATGGGTGAATTACAGATGTATCTTCTTGGTTTACTATGCTTTTTCATTCCACAATGTTACTAAGCTCAGAAGCCATTGAATTTTAGCTTTGTTGCTCCCCTGCAGATGCAATACGCTTCCCTCACACTATAAGCACAAGTACTGGAAAATATCTCCAGTGACACATTCTGTGCTTCTGCGGTGAAACCTGAAGTCAGCCCTCTGGTAAGGGGTTAACAGCACCAGGATGTTTTGTAACCATTTGCCCAAAATTCCTCTGTAATACAAAAGCAAAATGGCTGTAGCGTTTCAATCAAATCCAGTATTTTATTTCAATAAACAAACTTCAAAGACAAGAGTGGAAAGCAATTGATAGGTGTCACTAATAAAGTATTCATTACACGGGGAGATTCAGAGAGACAGGCCCCAGCACTGTCTCTTTGATGAGATGGACTGCGCCAGTAATTTCCGTGGAGAGTTTCCAATCATTGTCAAAATATCAGGGCTTTTTTTTAGACTTCTGAGAATGAGGGTGAATGGAGGAGTCATCACACAGCCCCCAGTTCACCACCCTTAATCGATTTCCACAGCAATGCCGCGGGCGTGTTGGGCAGTGAGTCATCCCCGCCGTTTCTGTGGGTGCGAGGAACGCGGAGAGGCGGGGAGCGAGCCGGCCCAGTGTCACGGTGCCGGCCTGGTCCGCTTACACATCGGCACCGGTGCTGCCGCCCACCGCTCGAGGCTTCCTCTTCCGCAACTTGTACACGTGGAATGTCTTGTTCTGGAAGACGCGCTTGAAGAGCCTTGTGTAGGCTGGGTCGTCAGCTTTGATGGCCACGCAGAAGCGGGGATGGGGGGCCTCTATCAGGTCGGGCTCATTTTCACCAGCGTCATCCATGATCTGAGGAGCGCACATGCACATGTTGGGATAGCTGCACGGCTGCGGCATAACTGGCTGACCCTGCGCTCAGACCTCCAGCTTCACTCCAACCTCATTTCTCATTTTAATCATACTGCTTGTAAACAGGATTTTCCCTTCCCTTTTATCCCTGTACCATGAACTGTTTAATATCGGTGTACTAATACCAGTATGGACACACACTCCTGTTAAGTGCTTTACGGCAACTGTGTTGTGAAAGGTGCTATGGAAAACTAACCAAATTGAACTGATGATTATGAAATAAAAGTGATAAGCTGAAGACTGACCGTTTTTGGGCAGAATAATAGCTGAAAAAGCCATATTTTGAGAATATATAAAGCTGCGTCTGTAGAGATTTCATTAGTGTACTATTCCCTTGATGTTCAGATCGTTTCTGATCTATAACAATTTGTCCCAGAACTTCCAGAGGTGTGTAATGAATGTACAGCGGCAGAAGGTCAAGTATCACTCTTTACTGTGTCTTTGACACACCAGACTGGAGGCAGAGTCTCCATATCTGGGATTCGGCTACACTGCATGGCGCACAGGGAGCCCGCTACAGCCCCCCGCTCCCGCTACAGCCCCCCGCTCCCGCTACAGCCCCCCGCTCCCCCCACAACAGCCTCCCATACTTTCTGCATCGGCCGCCCACAGCAGAAACCCTTAACGTAGGTGTGTTTGTTTGTGATGTCATCGGGATCACTTTCATCAGGCAGATGTCATGTGTCACTGGCAGTGACTGTTAAACTGCGCTGCACTGAAATGGACCGAAATTTTTCAGAGGGATGTTCTGACTTACTGTCATTTTTTTTTTGACATTCTTATATATTTAGCAGACACTTTTGTCCAAAGTGAGGAAAGTTTGGGGTCAGGGAGCAGGGTCAGTCAGCATCCTATGCTCCGGGAGTATCTGGCCTTTACTAAAGCTCCATAGGTGATACGATTACTCTGCTGGCCGCAGAATTTAAACCCACAACCTTCTGCACAGAGGCACAGACTGCTAACCCACTGAGCTAAACACTGTCCCAGCCTTGCACCCTATGCTGCCTGGGATAGGCTCCAGGCCCCCTGTGCCCCAGAAAAGGATAAGCGCACAGAAGATGGATGAATATTCTGTCTTGCTCCACTTATATATTCTCCTGCTCAAAAAGCATGAACATCTCTAAAACGAGTCTTTAGAGAGCAAGTCCAATATCATCTCCATTTCGGGAGACACACATCCAGTAGCATCTAGAGTCAGCAATCTGAAAGCAGAGCCTTTGTCATTTGTGCATTTTTGGGACATCTGTCACATGTTTCCTTGGCTTAGAGACCAAGATGGCCTTAGTCCAAGTACCTAATGTAGCGTAAATCTCAGGGAGAGAATGTGGGCCCTCCACAGTCACAATGACACCTCCTCAGAGCCAGGAAAGATGGTTTGAGGGCATTTGTGCATGCAGGTCCCTTGGCCCAGCTTAATCCACCCTGTCCCTGAAAGACTTTCTAACTAACATACAAACACACACACACGCCTCTGTACTCATGTCTTTGTGGGTACATTTCTATGGGCAAAACGCGAATCCCAACAATGACAACCTTAACCGCGACCCAGCCCCAACCTTAACCATAAGTAACCAAAGAAAATACAAGACTTTTGGCATTTTTAGTTTTCTGATTACAGTCACAGATTTTTATTTAATTGAATTTCTCCTTGTGGGGACGGGAAAAAAAATGGTCTCCACAATGTCAAAATAACATGTCCTAACAGTGTAATGAATATCTGACCCAACCTCCCCCTTCCCCCCACCACACACACACACACATACACAGTGAATGATTACAGGTGTAAATTGAGACACTTTCATCCACGTTACTGGGGGGTGGTTCAGGACTCAGGGCCCAAAATCAGAAGGTTGTTGGTTTGAATCCTAGGGCCAGCAGGCTGATGCAGGTGAACGAGACCCTAAACATCCCAGAAAGCTGCATGCTGGCTGACCACTCTCACCTGTACATGTGTGTGTGTGTGTGTGTGTGTGTGTGTGTGTGTGTGTGTGTGTATAAATCAAAGGAGAGCATCATGGGACACCTGAAAAGAAGCATCCCGATGTACCTATACTCATGCAAATGGCAAATCAAAGCATTATTTCATTTTTATCTCAGGTGTCTCTCACACTCTTGCTTAGCCACATTCTCACAGAGATTCCAAGACATTCACTTTTCTGTTGTGGCAGAAAGTTCTTCCCGGTTTCGGTGTAAACGCACACAGGACTCCCGGGTGGATACTCACGTGCCCGTTGGCCACATCCAGGAGGTCACGCAGGCGGCAGCCGCGCCTGTGCCGACGCTCGTAGCAGATGCTGTCCTCCAGGACCACATAGTCAGCTCCCACTGCCTGCAACGTCCGGTACACATCCCCGGGGGGCTGCCGGGCATAGATCTGGTATACCTGGGGAAGGATGTCATTACGTTATGTCACATGGCTGGATGAATGTCTCCCCCAGCTGAGAATTTAGACATCAATAGACAGTAACAATAAATAATAAATGACAACAAACAGTGAAAGAATGTCAGATAAAGTATTGCATGGAATTTCGTAGTAAATAAATAGAAATAAATCTTATCAGGCAGTGGGTTGTACAGTGAATGAATGAATGTAACTGCCAGGATTTCACTTGTTCCTGGGTGATGGGGCTCATGCTTCTGTGAGCGGGAGGTGTGGAGGTTCAGGAGGAATGTGATTGAGAAGGTCTGACTTTCTGCCCTATTGAGATGTGCGATGGTCTCACTTCCTGCCTTACCAAGGTAAAGCAGATGATATGATGGAGCAGGTCTCACTTCCTGCCTTACTGGGAAATGAAAAGGTCTCACTTCCTGCATAATTGAGATATGAAAAGGTCTCACTTCCTGCCTTATTGGGATATGAGAAGGTCTCACTTCCTGCCTTACTGGGATATGAAAAGGTCTCACTTCCTGCCTTACTGGGATATGAAAAGGTCTTACTTCCTGCCTTATTGGGATATGAGAAGGTCTCACTTCCTGCCTTACTGGGATATGAGAAGGTCTCACTTCCTGCCTTACTGGGATATGAAAAGGTCTCACTTCCTGCCTTATTGAGATATGAAAAGGTCTCACTTCCTGCCTTACTGGGATATGAAAAGGTCTCACTTCCTGCCTTATTGAGATATGACAAGCTGCCACCTCCCGCCTTCCTGAGATATAGCAGATGATATGATGGAGGAAGTCTCACTTCCTGTCATGTCACTTTCCATCCTCCCCGACGCTACACTTTCTCCCCTATTTGTGCTGCTCCGTTTCTCCTGTGGTGCCAGATTACATGCATCTTCCCAGTGCTTTTACGTACATCTCCATTTCTCCGCACATGCACACAGAAATCTCCCCCCTCACTGCTGCACACTAACACACACCGACTTTCCGTTGGAAATGCTGCTGCTGTTTACCTTTAAAAGTCCCCAAATATGTGCTCTTGTGTGCTGTTGGGCCCTCGGAGTGGATAAAGGTGGATTTCACCTCGACATAAGTCCAGTCAAGTGGGTTGTATTGTGATACCATACAGGGGAACAGCGGCATGAAATGCCATTCCCCAGGACCACGGTGTGACGCACAGACGGCGAGTGACAGGGAGGGTTGTCACAGGGCTTAAAGTGCAACACACAGGACAGCCAAAAACAGGGCGGCTGCACACAACAGTTTACATACGCATTGCACTATGCATGTAATCAATAAATAATAAAACAGCAGCATAAAGGGGTGGGATAATGGATTGAATAAATACAAAAATAATGTGGAGGCAACTGGAGCTGAGCCCGGCTTGGAAGGGTGTAGCGTGGCCTACCTCTCGTGTTCTCTCCCGCAGCGCTTGGTCCTCGTAGTGTGGGTGGTTGGTCAGGCTCCTCCCAGTACAGAGCTTGATGCCAGCCAGGAGCTGCATACTGCCGGCGAACACGGCCCCCTCGGGGGTCTTGGAGCTGGGAGGAGGTGACAGAGGATCTGCATCAGCCTCACACTCGCCGGATGGCCAACGCATAAATAATACACAGAACTCCACATCCGCACTACCTGAACTCACAGAGGCCGGCAGATGGCCTAGAAACTCAGATCTGCAGCAAAAAAAAAAAACCTTGCAGCTTCCGAACAACAGCGGAGCAGATGTTGCATCTCCGAGAAAAACGTTGCTCAGCTGACCCCGACCTCAGCGGGTGCGTAAAACACCCAGGCGGAATCGTGTAATTAGAAACCCGCTGCATTTTATGGATACATCTGCTGAGGAAATAAATAATTGAAATCGTCCTTCTGCATCTCCGGCTACACGACCTTGAATTTCAATATTAGGAGAAATTGTTCACTCTGCCGGACTCAGGTTTACTAGCGAGTCCAACACGGGCTGTACTTGGTGTTTTAAGTGGCCTTTCATCTCCGTTCTGAATGCATATGGGGATTCTGTTCCCCTTCCCTTACACACTGTGACTTTCAGACTTTTTTTCACCCACCCATAAAGGAAAGTTTAAACGAAGTCCGATGTCTGAAACCTGCTAGTGGAGCGCTCAAGGACTCCTTATCTAGCAAGAAAGGAGCAGCCCGGCAGAAGGAAAGGACACCTCTGGGCACAAAGACGGAACTTTGAAGGGTCTAGCGGAGCACGACAAACGCCACAGAGCGAGGGGCCATTCGCGCCCGACACCGAGCCCTCAATGTCATCGCTTCTTGCATTGGGGGTGTCCTGCCAGTCCTAGGTCACGACTGGCTGCTTTAATTCAAAGATGCTGCCCTGGGGAGCGAGACGGGGGCCGTATAGGAATCTGACCGCTGTTGCTATTTCTGGTCCCTTGTTAATCTGTACCAGCCTTGTCACTCACTCAGCTGAATTTGTACTGGAGCATTGACTGGGACTTGTGACTCTGAAAATCTTTCCGGCTCCATAGCACATGTCTGCAGCCTGTATGCAGCTGCAGTGCTGCCCCCCCACCCGCGTAGGTGACTCTCATCCACACCATGTCTGCTTCTAGAACCAATTTTAAATGTGTGTAACAGAGCACACAGTCTTGTTACAATGAATTTAAGAATTACCACAGGATGCAGTGGAGGTGGTTCTGTTACCTTTGTAATTTTTTAAATAATTTATTTTAAATAAATTATTTTTATGTAAAAATTGAAGTATATTTTCAGTCTTCATTTATAGGTTTTAAATTCAAATTCATAGTCTAGAACTGGACTTGGATTTCTCGGACTCACCCCCCTTGGACTCGACCTTGACTCAGAGTCAACTGGTCTTGGCTCGGACTCGACTAAGGTGAACTGGAACACAACACTGCTTTGCTCAGTACAGAAAGTTAGCAGAGCAGTTGTTTTTCCTATCTGCTGTTATGCTGATATTGCTAGGAGTGTTAGGAAAACTGCCAGCAATACTATCTGTAGTGTCACAGTTTACCAGCAGGTTTTAAACAGGCTTTTGTCTGTGACCTGTAGTGTTTTCCAAACAGAGGCAGTGCTTCGCTTTGTTTTCTTCACACCTGCAGATATCACACAGTTTAGGTACAGTGCCAGGGGCACTTTAGTGCACAGGGTTACCCGGCTGAAGCCCAGGGGCCTCCGCTAAAAAATGGCCTCAAAAAGGGGCCAACAACTTGTACCACTGCCCCCCCCCCCCCCCCTTGTAAAGGTCAGGGAGTTTACAATAAATGTATTATTTATCCGTCTTTCACATGCTCTTGTATTTTCTGTTTCTTCTATAATAAACAAAGAACATACGAACACAACTCAAACAACACAGAATATTGGTATTTTAATATTAGACAAAAGATAACGGTTATCATGTCAGCCAAAGCTTCTACATCAGACCACTACAGAGCAAAGGGCAAAACAGTACGATCAAGTCCAGAATCTATACATTTTACCAAAAAAAATAAACCACACTTATTACAAAATACGCTATTTGATGACAATACATTGATGCTGTGTAAGACTGAGACACTACTGCATGTTCACTTCATACCATGGCATCTGTATGTTAAATTGACCTGAATCGCCTATACAGCCTTAAGCACAGCAAAGAGCTACAAACTACTGTAAGCAGTTTATTACTATTGAATATCAAGTGAAACCGCAGTATCAGAAAGACACATTTCACTGCCACCAGGTTGGGATGAAATGTGCTCAGACATCATCGTTCCTCTTAGAACCAGCTCAGTAGAACTGGGGGGGGGGGGGGGGGGGGGGTCAGAGATGATTCATCATGGCATCTCATTAACAAAGTGGCAGCAATTTATAATATCCATTAACTGACCAGTCAGCCAATCAGTAGGCTAGTCGTGCATGACAGAGTGATGGTTTGACCCCTGACCTTCGCGTGGCATGCTGCCAGACAGCGTCTCAGGGCCGGTGGCGCCTCGCTGTGACCGAACACGGATAATTACTGAATATCCAGGTGGGATACCCAGAAAAATGGCTGATTTACATTTAATTTCGGATTTATATTCCGTTATGTAAATGTCATAGTGTGTCGCCCTCCTGCCCTAGTGACATTATAAAAACTGATTACCGGCATTAATATTCGAGTGGGGGTGTCCCACGGAGCCAGACACACGCCGACAGGCATGAGAATGAGTGTACACTCCGACGGGGCGCTTGCAAGGGGATCGGCTCAGCTCCTACCCAACACGACGAGAGATCCTCAACTTTGACATTACTCTGCATCTTAGTAAGGCAGCTGGGGCCGGTCAGTGGTGGTGGGGGGACACCATGCAGGGAGGGGATTTGCCGAGTGACCCATGAGGAGGGGAGTGGGGGGTCAGCAAACTCACGTAAAATAATGAAGATACTTAACATGTTACGATACCCGGCAACACAGCGGTGTCCATGGCAATTAGGAATCTCACGCTGGCTGGATGAGATGCTGCTCGTTTAGCCAGAGGGAGAAGCATTAAACGGAGATGATTAGGGTGTCTAAGTGACAATAATCCCAGCGACACTGTGATCCCAGACCTCTGTTTGACGCATTAAACAGAAGTTACAGCCGACTGCCTCCAGCTTTACTCACGTTCTCGGCACAAAGGACGTATTATTCAGCAATATAAGAATAACTTGGCCTTTCTGTACTGGAGAGTACTGCTGGCTGCATTAATCACGGAGGAAAAGACGGGCGATTAATTATACAGCACGCACTGTGAAAGACGATGTCTGGGTCCCGAAATCTGAAGGAAAATGTGAGAAAGACCAGTAACGAAGAGATGCAGTTTAGACTGACCTTTTTGTGGGTCAGTTTACTGAAACCAACATGCCTTCCTCTGCATTGCACAGTGGGCTTAAGTCGTGCATAATCTGCTTTCAGAAAATATAAGGAGAGCTGTGGGATCACTGAACATGACGTCATGTTCACTTAGCCCCTACATGGGGAAACATTTGCAGGTGGACGATACTTTGTCTCACAAAACGGATTTACTCTGGAAAAAGTTCTAGGAGCATCTGGCCCTAGGAAACCCATTTGAGAAACGGGACACCAGGCTTGTGTACGCAACTGTAAAAATGCTAAGCTGTTACCTTGGGTGTCTACCCACCCCAGGAGTAAGACTCTTGCTGCTTTATTACCTGTCAATGGGTGTGAAAAGGTCCCTTTCGTTTCAGCACAGACTCAACAGCGTACGTCTCATTACAGAACCTGGCTGGTCATTACCTGATCCAGGTCATCAGCTCCACAGTGTCGGGGTCGTAGAACTCCCTCAGTTCTGAAAGTTCCTCCATCACTTTGGGCCAGAACTTCGGACATGGAATACAAAAATGGACAAAATTGCTCAAGTCTGCTAGTCCATTTTTGTTCAAGTCCTCTTTTCTTAAAAACAAAAAAGTATACAAATCTTGTCTGATAATTCTTCATGTTTTGGCACCTAACGAATGACTGGTGGAGAAAACGCTTGGTGAAGAAAACCCCACTAACTCTTGATAAATTTTCGTGTATTTATTGGATAAAATATCTATTATTAATTCCTCACTGGTTCCTACCTCAGTCCCTTCATGTTTTAAACATGCTATTATCCAACCTCTTCTGAAAAACATAGGCTTCATCATGGCTTGGATGATTCAAAATTAACTGAACTACATGACAGTAAATCTCAAGTCATTTTATTTGCCCTATTAACCCTAATACCACCCCCCTAAAAAAAAAAAAAAAAAAAAAAGACTAAAAGCATTATGGGAAATCTACTCTGGTCTCTATACATTAGGCCTAATGCCAAAAATCTTGGTATCATTATTGACTCTGACCTTAAGTTTGATAGGCAAATAAATGTTGTTAATAGGAGTTTTTCTCTAGCTTAGGACAATTAAAAAAATTAAGCCATACTTTTCTTATCAGGACAACTTGCGCATGCTTGTATTTCATGTCATTAAGATTACTGTAATTCTCCGTACAAAAGTCCAAAATGCTGATGCACGGTTTTTAACTGACCATATAGCTCCAGTCCGGCCCTCCCTCCATTGACTATCAGTTCATACAGGATTCAGTTTAAGATTTTATCATTCGTTTATAAAGCCTGACATGGGTCCTCACATTGCCGATTTTCTGTGCCTACATACTGCATCGAGATCACTGACGTCCTCTGATCAGCGTCTTTAGTCCACGCCAAGGTCCCGGCGGAAATTACAGGCCGATGTGCATTTGCAGTCGTACCATCAAAGCTTTGGAATAACTTACCACTGCACATGAGGTGCTCCTCTCCAGTTTTACTCGTGAAAACCACACTTAAAACTCATCCATTTCATTAGCATTTAAGGAGACTTAAATGTATCAAATGGCAGATCGTGTGTCTGTGTTTTATGTTGCTGTTAAAGTGCTATATAAAAAACGACTTGACAAAACAGTTTTCTGATAAGTGAAAAATCAGTGCTGATATTTATTATTATTGTTGGGCTTTGAAAAGGGGGGGAAAGTCCTCTTACCTTAAAGTAAAGGAAGATCAGCACGGAGATGGGAGCAGCGTAGCGGATGAGTCTCAGCTGAAAAGAAAACACGAAACCAAAATAAAGCCAACAGAGAAACAGGACACACGACAAATTGCAGGTCAGCGCGACAAAACCCAAAAGCTGTAACTTAAAGAGCAGCCTTTCTCGACAGATTAAAAATAGGCAGAAAGGCATTAGCGGAGGGGCTTTTCACCACCTGCTCTTTGTACGAGATTTCACATTAATTACACGGGAGTTTGGAGAGCCGAGCTGCCTTTCAAAACTTTCAAAGCATTACATCTGCATGATAATATTCACCATTATTATACATTTATAGCGGAAAAAGAAAACAACAGGAATGATTTTAGGCTCATGACACAACGGCTTCGACCTGCCGAGATCTGAATCAGCGGGCATCCTGTCACGCGGCCATTTTAACTTGGAATATCTTTCCCTTATAGCACAAGAAATTGCAATAATTAAAAAACATCTTTCATGGTTGCTGCCGACAGTATATACACACACAGGCACACACGACTGAACCATTTGGAAGTAACAGAGAAAGGATTATGATGTGATGATGTGAAAACGGATTAAAAACTAAAAACAATGTGCAAATAATACGACAATTTAAATGGCACATAAACTCGTCTAACCTTCCTCTGTACTGCATATATGAAATGATGAAGGGCAGATGCAGGAACCCAGTACAGCATGGGTTGTAGATGGATGGATGGATGGATGCTCAATATAACAAAAATCTGTCAGGAAAGGACTGCTTTATTAAACTCTTGTTTTAACAGGCTCGATGACTGATTTTATTATTTTAATTTCTCTTTCTTCTGACGGTGACAGTTTTGTCATATTATTTTACAGTCATTTATCAGTCTATTAATCAAAAATCTCAGTTTACCCATAAGTTTGCCTCATCCTGTCTTATTAAATAATCAATGTAGGAGTGAGGTGTGAAAGTCAAGAACCACTTCTTAAATAATGAATTACAGGTAATTCAGCAGAGTTCCCTGTCCAACTCTTATTAATCTAATGATTCAGTATGGCTCAGTTGGGTTGGGTTTGTCACTATCTCCCCCTAGTGGTGACTTGGAGATTCTCAACATATATTACAGCATATCGGAATGCTTTGCCACCTCTGGCTGATTAAAGCTCAAATTGTACCAGATGGTTGTAAGGGTAACGAAAAGTCGTAGGTATGTTTAATTGGGTATGCATACATTTTGTTGTTTTATGCTGAAATAGGTAGAATAAATGGGAGAACAGACTGTTCTAAGCAAAGCTGGAATGAAGATGTTCCCCTTTTTCAGTTCAGCTCTAAATTCAGTTCATTATCAGTTCAAAGTGTTTCCATAAAAATTAGCAAGCAGAAAGGCAGTAGGTTTGTTTACATTATTTCCTTTCTTTCATACAAAGGTAGCAGGGTACGGCACACAAACGTTACTAACGATGTCTCAGTTCCCCTTTATCAAGGCCACAGTGAGGAAGGTTGCCCACACAGCCAGATTGTTAATTGCCCTGAAAAGTAGCGCCTCACCTTGGCCGGGGTGTGGCAGCGAAGTGTCCTAAGGCAGATACCCCACAGCTCCCGCCCACAGAGGCCGTAAGCAGCGAAGGCGCACATGTGACCAGTCCACAGATACTTCATCCTGTAGGAACATGTCAAACAGCAGGCGTATTTATCAGAGCTGGCAAAAAAATATGAAACGTATCGTACTGCATTACTGCTGCTGCCTCACTTCCTAGTGAAGTGGGCAAGGTACCCCTGGCTGGGGCCCCTAACCTGGACATTGGGGCCCCTAACCTGGACTCTGGGGCCCCTAACCTGGACTCTGGGGCCCCTAACCTGGACTCTGGGGCCCCTAACCTGGACTCTGGGGCCCCTAACCTGGACATTGGGGCCCCTAACCTGGACTCTGGGGCTAACAAACCCCAAGAAAAATGTTAGCAGAATTCAGCATTGTCAGTGATACCATTTATTAAATTTAGCAGACATTTTTATCCAAAAGCGACATATTTCTGAGAAAGCGGGGTCAGCCAGTCCCTGGAGCAATTTGGGGCTAAGGGCCTCAATCAAGGGCTCAATGGTGAAATCACTTTACTGACCCTGGGATTTAAACTGGCGACCTTCTGATCACAGCGTCCCAACCCACTGAGCCACTCACCACCCTCATGTAATATCAGACTGGGGGAGAAATTGGCTTAATTCACAGGCCTAGTTTGTCGGCCTAAAGCCACCCCTGGCCAGACCGCTCCTGCAGGGCAGATGTCCACCTAAGAAGCTGGACCTCACCTCATGGTGCTGTAGGCCAGGAGGCCAAAGAGGACCGTGTGCAGCAAGTTGTACGACACGTCCGGACGCAAGCCCAGCTTGTGCTGGTCTGCCTCACTCTGAGAACCTCTGAAACACAAGAATGGGGGGGTGAGGGTAGGCTCGGAAAACCCAAGGGTATAAGCTCCTGACCTCATCCATTTCCCTAATGGGGGGGGGGGTCCAGAATTCAGTACATTTTTAGTATCAGGACCCCAGGGACAGAGAATCTGATTAAGATGTAAGCAAAATACTACAGGGATCGTCTAAATACCCAGTATTTACAGAGCTAATTAAATGTAATTATACCTGCTCCTTAAGCTCTAACTGATTATTAGCCGGCACACTAACTTTGAGGAATGTCACATGACTCTCTATGAGGCTCTGGCTTTCATCTATGTTTAGGGCTCATTAGAGGAATGGTTAACAAAAACAAAGCAGGAGAACAGGGCGGGGGTGCGTACATGAGATTCCTCAGGGCGACGAACAGCAGGACAGCCAGCAGGACGCTGGTGGTGCACAGGTAGGGGTAGAGCACCAGTGTCCCAGCCAAACGGTCAAACGTGTCCAGAGGCAACAGGCCGAAGGCCTCCTCACATAGGTACAGCTTGGCATCAAAGTCTCTGCAAAGCAGGGGGATATGGAATCCTCACAGGGTCAAAATTAGAAAAAGTTACTACGGTTTCCAAACTCTGAAAAACTCAGGCGATCAATCTTCTCCATTCTTGTGCTGGATTTTCTGCCTCTCCCGGTGCTGGAGGATATTGCCTCGTAAAGCTGCCTTCAACTGTTTGCATCCTTTGTGACTACAGATCGATATCCCAAAAGCTGCTACGCAATCACTTCAGGCTCCTCCTGTTTGTTTAGTCACACAGGTTTGGCAGCTTTACTCAAAGGGCTCATGCTTTTATATCTTTTTATACCACTGGATCTTCTACTGCAGAACTTCAGGTGAGGAACATAACGGAGGTCAGGGAGGTAAATTTAATAAAATACTGCTGGTGTAGAACCAATATCAAAAAAAAAAAAAAAAAAAAAAAAAAAAAACACAAAGGTGTTTTAAATCAACTTACCTTGTTGACCCCAAGCCGAATTTTGCCTTTACAAACTTATAAATATGTTCATCGGATCGGAGCTGCAGGGATTTCTGGGAAAGGACAAGTGATGCGTGTCACTGAACTGCTCCATATCTCCACAGAAGGCTTTTTCAGAAACTGTATAAATATTATATTTGGGCGATGGAACAGGCTCTGTCATGGAAGGCAGAGGGTTCTGGCCGAGATAAGAGGAGTGACTCACCTTTGTTAAAAAATTGATGGTGAAGGTTAGGACCAGTACCAGGAGACCACCGAGAACCAGTCTGGCCAGCTGAGAGAGCGGACCTCCGCGTTTTAAGCCGGCCTGAAAGTGAGGTGAGCAAACAATCAACCGTGGGGGTTGGCAGACGAAAGAGAGGCAGTTCCGGGCACGGCCCCGAGGTTTCTTTGAAGAGGCACTATGTGAAAGGGGGGTCAGGTAGCCCACAAGGGTGGGGGTTATCACAGGGGCATAGCAGCTGGATTTAGGCAGGCTGCAGTTAACCGCATTTCCACGCCTCATTTGCGCATCACTTTGTTTTTTGTGTAACATACTTATCCTGTAATTTCAGAAAATACACACATTTATCGCTCGGCAGACATACAAACCTGCAAGCCATGTGATTGACTCTGTATAAATGGGCCTTGCTCAGTAGCAGATATGTAGATGAAAATACATAATAAATAATAATAATAATAATAATAATAATAATAATAACAATAATAATGCTGCACAGTGCTGGCTGCGGCGGTGATTACCACACATTTGATTTGGCTCCCCGCAGGTTTGAGGGCCCCTGTTAGCCACAAACAATCACTACACTAGAGGGGGTGGGGGCCCTGAAGTCACTTTTTGACTGGAGTGCCAGAACCGACAAACCTGCAAGGAGATATTTACTACAGCTGACGCTCGTGAAGCGTCAAAATGTTATTACCATTGAAAATGTTTTCGTTTAAGTTAATCATTTGCTTCTGTAAGGTCTTGGCAAAATCTTTGAAGGGGAAGCTAAAAGGAGCAGCAGGCTGGATTAATTAGACCATTCAGCTCCACCGGCTGTTTAAAAAAATTATATATATACAATAGAAAATGTCAAATAACAAATAATCCTTGCAACACTGCGGCTGGCATTCCATTTGTGCAGCAGATTCTTTTATCCGAAGCATTTTTATATAGCTTAGAATTTACAATTTAATCTAATTTGCACAAATGGATATTTTGAGGCTGTTCGGGTTTAAGTTCCTCACTTCTGGCTCACAGATAAGCGTAATATAATGAGTACGACTGTGTTCACCTGAGGGGAGTTTAATTCAATCACAAAGGGAACCAAAGCGGCTGCTCTAAGAGGCCACAGACCCCGGCGTCTTCACCTGGAAGCGCCTGACCAGGAGCGTGGAGATGAGGAAGCTGACAGCCAGGGAGCCCAACAGCATGGGGTTGCAGAACTGCAGGAGCCATACCACCAGAAGGCTGCTCAGCTGGATGATGTACAGGTGCGTCACCTACAGGACAGACACAACCCAGCGAAGGCTCCCCATCAGCATCTCAGTGGAAAACATCACCTTCACCTCCCTTACTGCTGAACCTTCATAACAACATTGTGACCACGACAAAAGGTCCAAAATGTGAGGAGTAAACGAGGAGTAAACTGGGAGTAAACAAGAAGTAAATGCGTTACCTTGTCGGGAGAGATGAGGTCGAGGCAGTCGAGGACAAAGAGTCCGAGAGCTTGGACAAGCAGGATGAACTGGTTGAACTGCCAGGTGAGGGAGAACCAGAGCGTGGAGAGGAAGACCAAGAGAAGCGCAGCTCTCTGTGCAGGGAAGGGGGAGCCAGCAGCGAGAAGGGTTAGTGCACAGCGGTCAACTGAGGTTAGCGTGACATCGCGCTGATTACACAGAGACCATACAGAGCGGACAGCGGAGGGCATCAGTCACCATGTCTGAAGACCATGAGAGCGATATGGAGTGCTTACCTCCTGAAGTGGCTTCAGCTGGGGTCTCAGGTAATACGTGATGGAGGCCACTTGCAGCGCGAAGAAGGGCAGAGACCAGTTCTCCCTCAGTGAGATGGTGAACTCCACACGCGTGGTGTCTATCCTGTAGGCGACCGCAGAGCTCAACACACACAATGGCCAGTGGCAGGTTCATGGTCTCCTGGACCCCAGTCAAAAAGTCACTTCTCTTCCCCTACTCAGATAAAATAAATAGCCACCGAGCAGAGTCCTAAGATTGTAGCTGGCTGGTGAGCAGAACATACTGCTTCAACGTCTCCTGAATAAGGGACACCTTCGTTTAATATGTAGTGTAGTGGCTTTTTCCGGTTACCAAACCTCAGGGGCCCCATGCTGACATGTGGTTTGTGCAGTGGGGAATGCTGGTGCTGGGAACAGCAGCGCGAGTCGGAACGGCCACCAGGATGATGCTGCCTACCTGTTGAGGATGTACCAAGATGCAGTAAGGGCACCGGCCAGCCAAGAGTCACTCAGGAGCCAGCTGGTGGCATAGAGGGAAGTGGCGTAGAGAGCTTGCAGGGAGAAGACGGTGTAGATGTAGAAATATATCGGATCTAAGTATTCCTGCAACACACACAAGCAAAGAGAACTCTATAGGGTAGACTGCCAAGACAGAGTCTCATACACAATACAAATATACATTTATCTGCGTATTACCATGTTATTCAGGATGTGAGAAAACTATTCGAGCAGCTCCTCTATTCAGCAGTTCAGGAGGGTCTTATATTAGGATGCTGGACCTGCACACATATGCGATATACTGCTGATCCATGGGATGGATGCTCTAACCGTGGCATTTCCAACCGTGGTTCTGCGACACCCTGGGGCTCAGTAGTGCACCTGCTGGGGTTTGCAGATGTCGAAATTCTGGCATGTCACATAATGCCAAAAAAAAAAAAAAAAAAAACATTCTAAAGGGGGGCCCTTTCCTGAATCAGAGAGCAAAAATATTTAAAGGAACCCTCACCTGGTTCTTAGGTACTAATTTAGAACACTGGGAGTGGCCAGTTGCTTTAGGGTAGGGGTAGGCAATCCCGATCCTGGAGTGCCGGAATCCAGCAGGTTTTGTATCCTTCCTGGTCTGTGAGGAACCACACCTGATCTCAGGCCGACAGTAACTCATCAAGTAGGATAGAAAACCGGCTGGATATCAGCACTCCAGGATCAGGGTTACCTACCCCTGATCTCTCAAGAAGGTGTGTCACTTTCGATAAACGCATCTGTTACGTTATGTAATCAGGCAATGACGTTAGGGGCCCCCAGCTCTGGCCTGTTTCCATCTGGGAGTCCCTGGCTCAAAAACGTTGTAAACCCCTGACTCCCTTGAACACATACAAGTCAGAGCGACTGTCACAGAACTGTCAGCCAGTTTAGACTTCAAAGGCTGTTCCTTAAAAGGGCTTCTTTTGTACCTGGACTGACAGGAGCCTGTAGAGGATGCTCAGGAACACCTCCTGGTATATGTTCATCCGCTGTAAGACATTTATGGTCCTCCTAGACTCAGTCTTGTTATCGTAGATGAGCTCAAACAGCCCTGACAACGAGACCCAGCACAGGTTAGTCACTCACAACTATACCACCAATGTCAACGTCGACTTTATTCCACATGCTTTTTCCAAATAATTACAGAATTACTCAAGCATACAAAGGCCATGTTCAATGCACCTGTTGCATCAGGTTAAAGTTAGATCAAAGTAACAAAGTTTGACCATGTCCTCTACCCAGTACCAACACAAGGTTTGATTTAGCCAGAGATCCTTACTGTGCTTTCCGTGCAAGGGCCCACACTGGTGGAGGTGGACAGCCCCGGCTCATTACCGTCCACTTATAAAGTTCCACTTTGTTCCCTCACTGGGTGACGCAATGGCTATTTTTACAACAGACCAACTATTACGTAACCGATAAAGAGAACCAGACTGTAGACAAAAATAAAAAAAACAACCAGACCAATTGCCTGCTTGTATCAGAACCTCCATTCCCCAGATGTTCTGCTATAAAACAGAACAGCCTGCTGGACAAGAACAAGGGGAAACCAGTTTCCTAATTACCATTTTATGTAAAGCAAGGAAACAGCCAGGATCTCACCCTGGTGTTCACGTCTACTTCATGGGTCAGTCTTCTGAGAGAGTCTAGTGAGCAGCCAACAAATCCTGGAAGCACAAACAGCCTGCAGTGCTAGGTGTCCATACCTTGCTCGATGGAAGAGGCCTGGATCATCTGCTTGTAGTAAGAGTAGTACAGGCCGCATTCGGTTCGGAAGGAGATTTCACGCTCAACTTCCTGAAATGTGGGGAGGCAGTGGTAAGAGATGTGGCACATGAGCAAGGGGCTTAGACGTGCACCTCAAACAGGAACCATATGGCAGCCTCAGGCGAAGAGCACCACAGACAAACCTGGATGATTATTTAACGAAAAACAAATGGACACAAGAATGCACCCATCTTTGAAACGCCGGTCAAAATGTGACACTGGTAACCATAAACCACGTAGCCTCTCTCTTGGGACCCCCACCCTGCCTCAGATAGAAGTATTAATGCACAGAACAGCTGTGTTCCCGAGGCTCGATCCTGGCCGATGGAGGGTCCGTCAGGCTAGGAGTAGCAAAACAACAGCCCGGTTTTTAGGAGCAGGATGTTGGAGCAAGAAGGCATTCTCGCTGGATCACCGCTTACCTTCAGGTGAGAGAACCACAGCAAGTTCTCGTGTATAGAAAAGACACAGAAAGAGTGGGAGGCGCCCAACAAAACAGCAAATAGGATCCCCAACGTCACGTCAACAGCCCTCCAGCAGAACGTGGCCCTCGACTTCTGGCTCCTGCAGTCCCCCAAGCTCCCTGTGGCAACAGACCTTTCCAAAGATCCCTGATCATGTAAAGTTCCCGGAGCATCGCCCAGCTTGCACTTCCCTCGTCTTCGGACATCCATGCCGCCGTTCGATCAGACCTCCCTTCCTCAGCTGCTGTGATTCATTTCTGCTGCCTCGCACCAGATGTCTCAATAGGAAGTGCTGTAAATCAGTAACCGGCGGCCGCTTGCCCCCAAAACACCCCGCTAACTCCTTTTCCAAGAACAGAAGTCACCCATCGCTCCTCGTTAAAAAACTGAGCCTGTCCACTTGCAAGCTGCAGATCCCCATCACCACTTCCAGTCCCGAAAAAGAGCTTATCAAGTAATATTTTAAAAGCTGGGAATCAAGAGCGAACAGCCCCTAGACTTCTGCTCAGCTCCACATTACAGAGCCAACTGATCCCGTAACACAGTTGGGGAAGGAGGATACACTCTACCCCTTGTGACCTCAGTCGTAAAAAAGAATGTACGTGGAACATTGTTCGGAAAATGTTGAGATCGTTTTTCGAACCACTGATATATTTAAAATGCAGCCCAGCATTACTCCGGAAGGCTCTGTAACTGTCACTGCAGTTATTTCATGCACAATGAATTTCCAAAGCCTGGCAACAGCTGCTTCCAACTCAACAGTGACCTTTTCGGGATATGGAGGTGCGGGAGGGCAGGTGCACAGTTAACCAGTTATTCATGCAGCGACAACAACCAGCAAACCTGCAATCAGCCCAATTCAAAGCAATTCACACAACAACCATTAGGGTTGACTGTGCTCCAAAATGGAGAGGAACTTAATGCTGTTTCTCTTATGATTCACAGAAGATTCTCACGCGACATAAAAAAAAAAAAAGCTACACTATCCATCACCAGCAAGGTCAGCTGCTTTCCTCATTTGTTTTCCTCATGAAAGCAAAACAGAAGACAGCCTCCATGCAAGAAGCCACATCACTAGAAGCATGCAGCTGACCCAACACTGCCTGTGAAGCTCATTTCCAAGAGAAACCACAACGCAAGTGGGGGAACACCACGCCGCGGCTCCAGATCACAGCGCCAGGCCGACGCAGGCTCCGGTGGTACCCTGGCAGAACCCTCCCTCATTCCCGTCACGTCTGATAAGCGTGGGAATAAAGAAATCAGCAGGAACACAACCGGGATGCTCCTCCTGCTGGTTAGATAAACGGTTTCTTCCACGCTAAATGTAACAACAAATTCAAAAGTACATTTATGTGCTTCTAACAGCTTCTTGATTTTTTTTCTACTTTGTGAAGTTTGTTTTTAATCCATTGTAAAACTTGGTCATTTTAAAAGAAGAGTGCTAAGACATTACTACAGCAGCCATATGTGAAATCATCAGTGTACTCTGGAATTACTCATTAAGTACCCATTTCCCATAATGCATTCCACCACAGACTAAAATCTAAACAGGACATAATAGATTTGGAGGCAAATGTCTAACAGGTCCTGCTACGTCTTATAACAGCTCATTCGCCGTTTTAGAAAAAGGCTTCCCTTTCGTTTAAAATCTCCACAGCATCTGGAAAACAGCTCTCAATGGTCTGGAGCAAGAGTTCTTCTGAAGAAGTCCAGCAGAAACCGCAATAAATTTACAAGCCACACATCCATAAAACGTTTGCCTCCATTCGCCCCATTAAACGCAAACACAGAGCCGCTCGTGTTCCAGAAGGCTCCGTGTCCCACCTCAGAGTCGGGAGGCATTGTGCACACAGTACAACAGCACAATATGGAGAACTTAGTCTCACCAAGATTGAATGGTGAGAGAATCTCGATCCTTCATGGGGGGGAGGGGGGGGGATGCTGCCTTAGAAGTTAGACCATGAAGACTGATCTGGCCTGTGAGGAGAGGGAGGGAATTTCAACTATTGGTCTTGTACATGACTGGAGACTTACCTTGATGTTGGAGAACCAGAGATCATTTTCATGTAACGTGGCCACATATATGCAATTCAGGAGGCCAAGAGATACTCCCAGCACGACCCCAAACGCAACCCAGATCCCAGTCCACCATGTCTGCAAGCCTATGAAGAAAACACATGGGGCAAGAAGCAGAAAAACACACACCAAAAGCAAGGAAAAGTTCAACTTCTAACAATCTGGATCTTACATTCTGAAGGACAACTGGATGTCTATGAAAGTTTTTCCACTTACCGTTACATTTGCCACATTATTCAGGATTGTATTATTCTGTCACAGGCTTAATGATACACTTTGACAGGCTGCTGAAGCCAATGATGTAAAAGTGTCATTTCAGTCCTTAACCACAGGGGCCCTGTCACCACCGGCAACAAGTCTATCACACAAAGCCAGTGATCGGAATGAAATGGGACACATCCAGAGCCACGTCCCCTGCATGGCATATGACAGCAAAAAGCAGGGGTATTGCCAGCATTATGCTGTTTTTAGTTTATTTTATTTTTTGGCCAAACAAGCAGGAACCGGCCAGGAATTGTTTGATTTTTCAATTACAAGCAGGGATGCGGAGCTGAGCACTGATTGCAGGGTAACAGCAATCCGCAGGCCTGGCTATTCCAAGCGATTACAGCCACAGAGCGAAATGATGTCACGGCGCAGCACCCGAACGCTGTCAGACAAAACAGCTATTTAAAAAAATCTGAATAAAGGAAAATGCATTATCACCATCTGAAAAACGCCGATATCGAAAACAACCTATTCTGGCCCATTTTCCAGTCTTACCACAACAAATTAAAAAAGCAAAATAGCTGTACGCACACAAAATGGTCAGGATACAGAACAAAACACGAACAAAACATTTTCAGATTGACAACTTTCGCACTTACGGGGAAAACCCCCATGAAACAGATATGGCTTTGGGGTTTAAGATTATTGGAATAGATCTGGAATAGTGGTCAAAACTTGACAAATGCAGATATCATCATGGTCTAGGGTGTGTAAGACGGTAATGGGATAACAGACCTTTTCAGTACCTGCTGGTTTGATGTAACAAACGGAAAACAATCCTTAGTGACCAGGCAAACTGTACTACAAGGACCTGCTGAGTAGCTATCAGCAACACATAAAATTACTTTACCTGCATTTACACAATAACCTGCACTCAGCCTGACTCACCAGTGGAAGCTTGTGTTCTCTATCTAAACTGATTAGCAATACTGAAAACACACAGGAGCTGACCATTGGGGAAGCTCAATACCAAGCATGCAGAGATCATACTTGTGGTCTTGACAAGACCGGTCTTGCTAACTTGCCTTGAAAAAACACACTTGGGGCGCAATGAATCATTTGGGCAGGAGCAAGACCAGCGTCCGGGGATTTTGTACCGTCCTCTGTACTTCTGATACTATAGTTTTGGAACTGGTTTTCGGCAATGGGAGATGACATATAATGGACACACGAGAACACAAGCATGGTGAAGTTGGCATACTGCCATTCACAGCACGCCTTACTCACTGGTTTGGGTCCTCTTCGCGTGGTCCTCACGCGAGTCCGGAATTTGCCGCTCCTGACCTAAGTCCTTCCGTTTTACATCCTTTCTCTGCCTCAGGGTTGACATTCCACCACATCGGATAGTCCCTGGTCAACAGGACAGCGAGTGTCACTCATGCACACTGAAGTTAAAGCCTACCCATATCAAGAAATGCTAGAAGACATTTGTGGGGGGTTGTATATGGATCTACCAGCATAACTCTATATTATCAGATTCTGTCCAAGAAAGTCAGTTTCACGATCTCATCTGTTGGGTATCACCTTTAATTCACGTTATTTCAAGTTGGAAACAGAATGTTATAGTGTGATTTTAACTCCCACGTTACTACTTAATGAAAACGGAGCAGAAACAGGCATGAGGAGCAGAAATGGTTCACTGCCTCCTGGTTTTAACAGCCAGTTTGGCTCGTGTATCTTCTGAATATCTGTCTGAAACTTAATACAGCAAACTTGCTATGAACTCGGTTGAATTTAACAAGTTCACTTTGTAGCTCATAAAAAGTTTGTGCATTTTAACCAAAAGTAAGTCTGAGTCTAAGATTCACGTTTGGCTATTTATATTACCCGTGTATAACATCCAGTGTGTATTTCAATGCAAATAGCCGTTTCTCGAGGGAATTAAATACAATTTAATTTTTGATGTTGAAAATAGATATAAAATACATGGGACTTGCATTTGTCTTCTTTAACTGCTATTAATATCACAATATACACTCATTATAAACAATGATTAATATTAATAGTAGTCACCAATAATATATTAACAGTGACTTGATAAATCCACCCACACATTCCAGTCACCGCTAACTTTCAGTTACGTACACTGTAACTAGGACCGGACGTGAAAAGGTAATATTACAGTAGATGGAGGCGCACTTTAGGCGTGGGGCATCTTATCCCGTATTCGGTGGTCTGTAACCCGCTGAGTTTTAAAAGACCGCCCGGATGTATCATTCGCGGGGTAAATGTCTGTGTGTTAACTCTCGTTGTCCATGCATTTACCTGCATTTACTGCAATCTGTTTGCATACTCGCACCCCGATGAACAATGTCTAATCGCCCTATATTTAAAAATGAGGCTTGTCCATATTGTGGTTGTCCGGTTTAAAAAAAATAATAAATCAATCACGGCAGCGGGGAGGGGAATGTTTCCACTCTCGGGCGACCAAAACATACGGAAAACGCATAAAAGGGCCAGCATGCGCGGAGACGCGGCGGTTAACTTGGTTTATGGGTGCAGCAGAACGTGCGATTGCCTCCATCTCCATCTCCATTCATTTAAAGGCCCGCGTCGCAGCGGTGTTTCCTACCAGCGCCGCAGCTCCGGTGTCAGCAGATCGCAGATCGGATCACTCGCTAATCTCGGTCATTTCCAAAGCAGGCTCGCGGCGCTCGTTTTGCACCTTTACGGGGCTTTTAAGCTAAAAAGGTGACACTAACGGCTTTCTAACGACTCACCCCCCGTGGCTGAATGCGCGGACCGCTCCCGGACGTCGCTTTCTCCCGCACGGACACCGAGAAAGCGGCGCTGCTTTGAAGCGCTGCCTGTTTTCATGTGTCTTCTCTCCACATGGTCGATGGGGAGTTTTTTTTTTTTTAAGAAAACCCTTTGTCTTGTCTTTGAAGCCAGTCAGAGAATATACCTATGTTTGTTTCATCGAGACCACACAATTATGGCAATTCAACAGCGAAAACCTGGAAAAATTAACGGGTCTGACAAACACCACAAGTGACATGAGAGCGGTCATGATTACATAGTGTGGCAACATATAAACACTTAGGGCAGAGAAAACTGATAAATGTCAGTTTGTGCATTTCTCTCAGTGGATGGCAGCATTCAACAGATGTGTCTCTGGTCACCACAGTGGAGGGATTAGTTTCAATACATTTTTGTGCGAATAAAACATATTTCAAGCTTTGAGACGCGTATTACACTAATATTGATTTGATTCGTCTGCTTTCCACTAAATACAAAATAATTATGTTCCTATTGCCAGTCAGTGCTTTTCCAGTATTCTCCAAGGAACACCAAACTACTCTTTCCAAATCTGGCAAAATATACAAAGTTAAATTCATTCACACGAATGACTTAAATGTAATAATCTATTTTAGATCCAATAAAAGCTGTTAGCCTAGTTGTCCATCTGTTGGTGGCAGACGGAATCAAATATTTTGGTGCCAACGTGAATTTTAGAAAAAGGAAATATAATTGCTTTGCCCCTAGATTTTACATTTATTTTGGAATATTAACAAAATGAACACGTTTATAATAATTTAATGAACAATTGGCATGCATTAAGTGGTAAGTGGTTTGGTAAACCTATTTAATATGAAATCCAAAAGAAATCATGTTTTTAAGTCAGTGTCTTTCAGTGCTTTATCACCTATTTCTTTCGATCTTGATGAATAATTTGAACATGTACCCATGCACATCTTGTTTGGTATTAAGTTTTCTAACCTTGATTTATGCCTTAAGTCTGATGTCAGGAATCAAGCAATTCGGAAAGTTCGATAACCTGAAGGTAAGTTTTCAGATATAAACAGTCATTAAAATCCCGCACACCTGTTCTGCTTCACTGGTGCCTCGTTTAAATTCGTACCTCGATATAGCTTACCATAGCAAGTATTCACACTACCAGATGTGGGTCTCTTTCCTCTGTCAGCGCTACAAAACAGTCAAAAAGTCGTTGCAGCAGAGGTGTGAACAAAGTCCACTTGGGAGAATTAGAGAAGCCACCGGCAGCAGCCCGAGAGATCAGAGAACGATTGAATCGGTGCAACACCAGGGAAGTGAACGAGAAAACGAATCCATCGGGATTCCACTGCAGTGATGCTTTCATCTATTTCTATACCGGCATACAAAGCGGCACCTTGAAAAGTTCTCATCTACCGTGTGTGTGTTTTACATTTTGTTTTGGAAACCATTCTGCAAGAAGGCAGCATTTCAGCAGACTCAGA
Source organism: Brienomyrus brachyistius (assembly GCF_023856365.1). Taxonomy (NCBI): domain Eukaryota; kingdom Metazoa; phylum Chordata; class Actinopteri; order Osteoglossiformes; family Mormyridae; genus Brienomyrus; species Brienomyrus brachyistius. Next base: position 19,658,101 of record NC_064543.1, on the reverse strand, counting down.
CATGCCCCTGTTTTGACTGCTGGTCGGAATTTCGGTTACATCTCTACACAAATCACAATTATCAGTTTGTCATGAAATTAACTCGACAGTCTAGTATATCTATCCTTACATCTTTTAACTTGTCCTGGCCAGAGTTCAGGGCGGATGTGTTTTATAATACTAACTAATTAAATAGGAATTAACTGACAATGCAGCAAGATCAGGATTAATTATCGCTCTGTTTAAAAATACTGCAAGGGATTACACTTATATTGGCTGATATTTCATAACAGGGTAATACTAGACTGGGGGTCAGTGGTTAAGTTTTTATTAGGAGTTATTAAGGCTGCTTATGTCACCCCAGAGACTTAGATAGACAGAAACACTGCAAAAAAATGCCTAACACACACACTCAAGATGAATGGAGAATTTGAACCGAAAACTTAGACACCCCCGAGCATTCCCATTCCTGACAATGTTCATTCAAGCTTCTCCTCAGCGTTGTTGGTTATCGTTACCATATTTATTTATTTGTGTATTTATTTGACATAACCACATTGCTACTATTGCGCTAGCGGGCTGTGTGTTTCACTGGGAGTACGGCTTGTGAGAAAGATTATGTTGTCTGGCTGTCTAGAAGCTTCTACACCTGTACTTGGGGAAATTTGTAATCAGTTTGCTTCTTCCACTGCTGGGTCCACAGAGCTGGACAGTGTTTCCTCCTTTTGCCTGCCTTCACACACACACACACACACACACACACACAGAAATTCCAGAAGCATCAGCTCCCTTTTGCTGCAGCATATTGCATCAGTGGTTGTATGTCACCATCCCAGCAGCAGAAGGCCCATTAAAGCCGCCACGACAATGGACACAGCAGACAGGGACCAAAAGAAAGTTCATCCCTCTGGGCCTCTGCTTATTATTCACTCGCTTCTTTTGTTTCTTGGCCTTCAACCTCACCTTTCTGCACCTATTCACTCCCACCATCCCCGCCTCTTGCTGTGTCTGCTTAAACCACAGCCAGGACCAAGTGAATAACTGTACATAATATTGTAGTTTCCTGTATGGTGATTTCAGGGAGCACCTACTGACCACAGTAAGTAGGCCAGAGAGATGGTCTCCAAAACCACCATCAATCGGATCTATCTATCTATCTATCTATCTATCTATCTATGTCATCTCTTTGAAGTGGATGTGCGGCTTTTGTCTTTAAACAGAGGTCTTACTCAGAGCTGCTGTGTCAGGGTACATCCCCAATATTAACTGCTGTAAACAAGAGAACGCAGCCCAGATGTTTATAAAGCAATGGCCCTGATGATGGAGCAGTGAAGGACCTGGCCGACCAAAGCAGACCCGCCTCCAGTAGCTTTGTTTGTGTTCTGCACCCACTGCATTGAGGTCGTCTTGAGGCCCGTGTGACTTACACAGAGAACTCCTGCAGTTGTATGAGAAGACTGAGAGATTTAAGAAATGGAAAGGACAGGCCTGGGTGGGGGGGTGCAGAGTAAATAATGACTTTCCATAATTTGTTTTAAACGTCCGAAGAATGTTTATTTGGTCAGAACATGATTTGTTTTCAAATCTGGGAACATTAGTTGTTAAGCAATATTAAGACAATAAGGTCAGCGAACAGAATCATGTGACTCATATCACATTCGTCATTTGATCGTTGTTTCCTGTATCTACTAATTTCCCTCGATCTGCCTTAGAATAAGGTATCAGGCTAGAGTACCGTAGCAAGGCTATGTCATATTTCTATTTGAAATTTCATGTAGAATAAAGTGAAGGGTTTGGTGGAATATGAATTGCATGTTTCCAACAAGAACGTGAGAATGTCTCAACAAAAAGTCACAGTTTGCCAATTTACACAACACCTCAACGATTTGTGGGTGTTTAATAAGCACTAATATTTATGGAAAGTCTCTCTCATGCAGGGGCCATCTGTAAATCTTCGGCTGAAATTTTAGTTAGTAGCTTTACTTATTAACAATATCTCTTAGGCAATAAAGGAAATAAAAACAAAATTAAATCTATTAATTGTCATTAATCCAAATATCAGCTCAGAGCCAGCTCAAATTATGTCCCCAGAGTCTGAATGACATCTGGGGTGGGTTTGCTAGATGTTTGAAAAACGAAATATATAGCTAGAGAGTTCAGCACTGCTGAATGACATATTGTGAAATCATGCATTTGTGGCAGAAAGGCAGACTAAAGGGGTGAATCAGATACCTTAAATGACGAGCGGAGGGGTATTCACCTTTCACACCCAGATCATGCCCTGTCATTGGGGGCCTGGCCAGCTTTGAAGGCGGAGGCTCTGACAAAGTCTCAGAGATACAAAAGGTTCCGTTACCTTGGCAACCTTACATGTTCCCATGACGGTACGTTTAGAAAGAGCTGCATTACTCTGGGTAACCATGGGCTGCATAAACAGCTGGACTGATAGCATTGTGAAACACGCACAGGCCCACCGAAAGCACTATGGCAGTAACTGGCAGCTATTCCGTTTTTGGAAAAAGTGAGGTTCGCCTCAGCGTTTGGAAGAGTTAGTGACTCTCCCGCAGAGTTCCTCCTCGTGCTGGTGAGCTGACTGGGATGGGGAGCTTCTCCATCTCTGACGGCTTAATCTGGATGCTTTCAAACACTCCCCCCAGGCAACTGTCTGATTCAAGCGAAGCTAATTTATTTCCAGAAACTTAAGAAGTAAACAAACTTTTCTGGTTCCGTACCTCACCGGCTTCCTGTTTATGGCGCGATGCTGCTGTGTGGGTGACCAGCAGCCTCCAGTCCGGCCTGAGATCACTGTACTAATGCACAGAACAACAGCCTTTGCCTGGACAGATAATGAATCTTCATTTGGGCTTTTATTTCTAGTGACACGCATTTAAAATTCCTCTGCCTTGCACAGACAGCCTGACCTCGACCTCCCCTGCCCCTCAACTTCTCTGTGAACTGCAGGATATTACACAATCAGGATGGGAATATAGGAGCTTGCAAAACCCGAGTCCAGCAGTCCAATTAGCCACACAGGCGAGTACATGAATCCACACATTTCTCTTTGCGAGAAAAAAAGAAAATGCCTGGCGTGTTTTGGTTTATCCGTTTATCCATGGCAACACACGGCCCAAGCATTTTGTTTAGTTGCATTTGTGGCCCTGGATACTCTCTTAAACAAAGACAATTTGCCCAAAGCTTTATAGCATGAAAATTGCTTCCTGTTAAAAATAACTAAATCCACATGCAGCAACATTAACCGTTCATTTACTGTCACAGGTACAAGATGTTTACTCCCCTTGCTTTGCCAAAAGGACTTATCGTAAAGCTGCATTCTGTATTAATTTTCTTTGTAGATGTCTTTATCCAGGAGCTTACAGTGCAAAGCTGTTAAACTCCCTCTTTATCCGTCAGAACAGCTGGATACTCTGTAAAAGTGTTTAGGCTAACTAACAGGCGCCAGTGTAAAATGCAGTGCGTTTCAGGATTGATGAATGAAATAATTACTTTTCCAGAATACACAATTCTTTCACTGCTCTAATTTTGTAACATGTTTGAAAAAAAAACTATTTTCTTGCTTAATATTCCTTCATAATCACAAAATCACATTTAAAAGGATGCAAAAGCAAATTAGTAATCTAGAACACGTGAATAAATGAAAAAAATGTATAGTTTAGCTACGAAATGTCAACAAGTACAAGACAAGTGTGACGCCAGTCCTTAGGTTTTGCCTGTGCTTTATTATAAGACCACTGGGAGTTACGGAAATCCCTGTGCCAGTTCCTGCAAGTAGATAAACACACAAATAAAAATAGATTTAACTTTCTACATGCATTAAACATTTTATTACCGAGAGCAAAACACAGTGTAAGAATGTATCTGGCTTTACATTACCAGCAGGGATAATAAGCATATGTCCGGATTACCATAATGCGTGTCTGAAAGCGTGCCACACTGTACGGTCTGCACCCTTTTACCTGACCTCCCTAATACCCTCCCCGAATTCTCATTATTTCTGCTTTTTTTTGCCATGTAACATCACCTAGGTAACGAAGGCGGCTCAGCTGCGTCATAATGAACCCTAGAAACGTCTTATGAAGCTTTTCCACAGTATACTTTTCCTAAGACCGAACAGATAAGAGGTCAGACATGTCACACGGGGGGGGGGGGGGGGGGGGGTCCCTTTGCTGGGTCACCAGGCATTCAAAAAAACAGGTATAATCACACATTTGTTTTCATAGGTAATCAAAATGTATAAAATGCAAAGCGCGCTCAGGAAAACAGTATGGTGCGTGCCAAGACACTGTGTTCCCGACATGAATATTTGAATTGTAAATTAAGCGCAAACCCAACGAATCAGTTTAATAATGAGATTTTTTTCAGATTGCAAAGATGAAGATTTAATTCTTGATAAATCGTATTCCGTCCTGGAATCGCATAAATTAAATATAAATCATATCTTAATTTATAACCCTTATCATGCCACACAAAAATGTATGCAAATTATTTTTACATAAATTTACAGCCAAAAATTGCCGGCAAATTTAGCATATTTTAAAGGTAGCTAGTTAATCTGAATGGGAGCAGCGACTGGCAGTCTAATTGCACCATACGTATTATAATACAAAATGAGCATTTCTTTCCCATTCTATGATTTCAGGTTATTGTCCTCTACTATTACTACTACAACTATAATTAATCATAAATAACTATTAATAAACATGAGATAACACTGAAATGTATATACAAATAATAATGATTAAACTGTTTTTAAAAATCACAGCCTGGGAACACGCTGACGTACATAATAATTCCAGAAAGAACAAAATACCAGATGGTTGTCAGCAGACTAAATTAAGAAAGATAGAAATGAGATTCAAACGAGGAGGGACTTTGTCTTACGAATTTGCGGCACCGAGGGTAACGCTTTAAAGAACAGTCTGTTTCCCAGCTTTTATTCCGCTTCATTATATCTATCCAAAGCTCCCGTTAATTTAACATGTGTTATTTATACGTGACGGCACTGTGGGACTCGCCGGCGCTTTATAACTGCAATTTCCTCTCACGTTTGACTCTGCATGAACTATTATCCCTAAACCGTGTTAGCGAGTACGTGTGTAAGTCAGCAGGCTGACCAAGTTTTCCAAGGTGTCCCGCGTCTGTCGCCTTATAGGAGAGCTGGCTATTTAAAGCATAATGATAACGAAATATAAATAAGAATGCTATAAAAGTGGATACGGTTTTCACAGTGGGTGGTGCTGTCACCTCACACCTCTGCGGTTTAAGATAGATAGATGGGTAAAAATGGATAAGAAAAAGCAGGCAGCTACTGAATGAAATATCTGAGACTTCAGACTTACGTGCCGATTTGTTTTTTTTTTTTTTTAAGTACTACACTCCAGAACTGACGACAAACTGTTAAGAGAATGGTACAAATCTAAGCATTAATAACGGCTGATTCGTTACACTGCACTCTGTGTTTCACCCTTCTGTTAATACACATCTCTCCATCCATCTTTACACTGCTTATACAGAACAGAATTGCAGGGGTCCCTGTAGTCTATTCCAGGCAGCACATAGCACCCAGTTGGGGGTCAGCCTACAGCAGGGCGCACACACACACACACACACACACACACACACACACACACACACACACACGTGAGAAAAAAGAGCCTCCTTAATAACAGACAGGAAACTGAAATAAAAAGAAGAAATACAAGACACTGATTTCCATAATTTTATCTTCTAGAAGAGTGTTTCTTAATCCAGTTCTTGGGCACCCACAGTCCGTCCATGTTTTTGCTCCTTCCCAGCTCCCTGCTTCCACATTGTTCCTCCCTCCCAGCTTGTGGTACAGCAAAAACTGTCTGTGGGTCCTCAAGGATCGGATTGAGATTCGCCTAAAAAGGGCCAGATCGAATTTTCAAAAGCAGGCATTTCATGGAAGCAGGAGGTCAGAGGCCTGATGCTGGGGGTCCCCTTCTGACTCAGATGCTCATTCCAATCCTCACTGCGGATCACTGGCCATGCAAGAGGCTCCAGTGCAGTCAATGAGCTCCTAGCACACGTCCCCTTTAGGCCCTGCTCTCCATATCTCGTATCAGACACATTCCATCATGTACTGTAGACAGGCTCCACCATCGGTGCAGCCTTCTGGGAATGTGACCTGTGTTCATGATCAGATTGATCACAAGCTGCTTCATATAAACCACCTTTACATGTGATACATACCTATTCAACAAAGAGTCAGTCTTGGCTGGAGTTTATTCTGGCTGGGTACACATGGGACAGGATGCCCTTTCATCCGAGTGTGTCTAACATTAAACATGACCCTGGATCACATCTTTGGGTTGTAGCAGGAAAGCCACATGAGCATGGAAGGAAAATCCAGACCCAGAGGGCTCAGACCTGGGATTTGAACCAACAACCCTGGAGAGGTGAGTTTACAGTGCTATAGACTGAGTTACTGCATAACAAGCACTGCTGTGACACTTATTTACTGTGGAGGTGCAGACTTATGTGGCATGTAGTTTTAGGTATATAACTCAGGAAGGGACACAGCTCCATCCATCCATTTTCTAGACCTGCTTGTCCTGTGCATGGTCACGGGAGCCTATCCCAGAAACCATGCGTGCATTTAGGGAATAACCGAGGATGGGGCACCAACCCATTGCAAGGGTATAGTTTTATTGCAAATATTTTCTTGTTGCTTTTCTTGGGGGTCTCCCTGTGGACCAGAATGATAGATGATGGGGGGGATGCAAGACCTTGGCACCACGGAGTCTATTTCAGGGGCAGTATGGCAGGCTTTTCTCTGGGGGGTGTTGTTTGGTTGGAGTTAGCAGGTTACGAGCTTGTAAGGCATGGCTGTGGCCAACAACATCCATTATTAAAGTGGTAAAAGATAACATTTTATTTAGAATTATTGCTGCTCTTCTAGTAATTGATACACTCTACTTTATTAAACCTGCAGATACAGGCTGCGTACAAAATCACACACCATGCTAATGGGCACTTATGGTCACGATTCCTTAGTGCAGGAGTGCAAGACTTCATACGCTTTCCGGACACACTTTGAACTACAGGACTTTGACCTTCGATGACAGACTCCCTGCATGACAATAAGTACCGAACAAACCTCAGAAGTTGCATGTAGGATTGTGGGACTGAATAGTGTGCAGTGTTTGTGCACTACTGATTTTCACCAGATGCAGGGTAGCCTCTGGGAACGTTTTGCGCACTAAGCGATGCCCACTATGGTTTAAGTGGCACTATTACGGGGTCTCCAAATGCAGCCCTGGAGAGTCCAGCCAGCAACACCTTTTGGTTCCTCTCATTTAATACACCTGATTCTACTTCTCTGCTGATTATCACCCATGATGAATCAGATTTGGTGGAACAGGAAGAGATTTAAGGTGTATATTGCTGGGGGTTTCCAGGACTGCAGTTAGAGACCCCTCCACTATTGTATCTTGTACACTATTTAGTGTGAAAGTGTCCAATTTTGCATGCATCCATGGTGTTTAAAATCTGCATGCACCAGAGCTACGCATCAGCCACACACATGGAGACACATGCCATTCTGCAGCTGAGCTGTGCGTCAACTAACCCACTTTCACTGGAGTTACAGCAAATGTAACGCGGGTCGTTGCAGTATTCAGTGTGGGGGTGGGTGTTGTATATGCTAAAAACACCCCCCATCCTTCCCCAGTAAATCAAGCACTTAATTTAAATAAAAAAATATACCCAGGCGCACTGGAGGCATCACTGCCGGAACCGAGGGTTCGGTCAGGACCTTTTATCTTGGGGCCCAGACAAAGTGCTGCCCGGAGTAGTGCCCAGAGTTCCGCGCGCTGGACCTCCGTACCGCGCTGTCTACAACCCGGCCTGCTTAATGCTCCCACATCTGGTCCATTTTCCCGAATCTTTTGAAGTGTACCCAGGCTACTGGAGCATAGCAAACGTGCGCGGATGCATTCCCGTAGATGAAAGAGCCACACTGAGGACGTAATAAGCGTCCAATCGAGAAATGGCTAACAGGGATCCCTTTGATTGGAAGCGGCGTGAAACTTGTAGGCCTTGGACTGCCTATTGATTATGCAGATGACGTGCGTGACCGGCGCTTTTATCTTGACAGCGGTGGCTGTTTTATCGCACACTGCCCTCTGCTGGCGATTTGTAGCATAACGGCGATGAGATCTGCGATAATCGTGCACAGCGGTGGGCGCATGGATATGAGAAGCTCTCTATGAAAACAAACACAGGAAAGCAGATAAAAATTATGATTGACTTAATTTGCTGCCAGATGCTTCATTCACTATGCCCCTGGACACTCAGATATGTTCCTGAACACTTTATCTTCTAGTACCTGACCGACTGACTAACGTTGTAGGGTTCTTTTTTTTTAATTTCACACCTGTGGACTCTGTCTTCCCCTGGAACTGTAACCATCCAGCCCCCACCCCAATTGAGCTGCACGATCACAATCGTCAAAGTTATGCTCCTCTGTAAGTTATAATGCGTGTTTCTATACCTTTGTGCGTTCGTCTGAGCCGCGGAAGCAAAAAACGACGTACAAATGAAACGGAAAATACCGACATTCCTACTTAAATGAATGATTAGTGAAACAATTAGGTTTAGGAAGTGAGATTTCAATAGCTTAAAGAAAACTCAGTACAATCGTCTCCCACAAAGTGCTTCTGTATGAATATTTACCGTAGCAACGCAAGAGGAAGCTTTTCCATATGGATTTAATTATATAACCCACTATTAGTAATACGTGTCACTATTATACATATTGCATTTTTGCAGTTATATAAAAGCCAAGCTCTCACTCTCATCAGTTGTCTTCCTCTGTCGTTGCCATGGTTTCACCGATGGGTGTCGACGTTGCCGTGGTTTCTCCATGGTCGTGCTCAGGTTTTCTCAGCTGAGGCTGAAATACTAATGAAACCAATGCAGCAGACCCCCTGGAGAATTAATAAAAAGCGCTTTAACCTCCAGAGGAAGAATCTCGATATTTGCTCTATACGGTGGATTTCATTATCAAGCTGTTAGTCCACTGTGTAAGCAGCTAAATACATCACGTCAGGCGTTTTCAACCTTTCTTAAACCAGGGACTCCCCAATGAAAACAGAGCTAGAGACTCTCTACCACTAATTCACATGTATTTGTTTTTTTGGGGTTCCCCTTTCAATATGGAACATATACCTTTTTTGCCCCGAAACCATGTTTTGTGCTATCACCGAGAGCAACATCCAAATGAAATTATATGGTTTACCTTATATAAATAAACCCCAATAGCCCAATAGCCTTGAGTGTGTGTGTGTGTGTGTGTGTATATATATATATATATATATATATATATATATATATATATATATATATATATATATATATATATATATATATCAGAATTTATTCCATGACGTTTTGCTCTCAATAGAGTCTCGGATAGACTCCTTATCCAAGCAGGTTCAGAAGGGCCAGCCTTAAAGATAAGGCTTTGAGCATCTTTAAGCTACTTTTACTCACAAAACCTACCCACAAAGCATCTCTCCTGAGCAGGGCTGACCCTCTAAAAAGCTCTCATCCTGGGCAGAATACTTGGATTTACTGCTTGCATGGGGTATCTGTGGCCACAGGCCAGCCTAACCTTTGCTCTCAGCCTCTCAGTAGTACCAAATTGTACATACTCTCTCTGGCCACGTCTCCCTCCATAATCACCCTGCAGTGTATTGAATTTCTCGAGTCAGCTTTCAAGTGCAGATGTGTAGCTCCAGCTCCCCCTGCTGGCCGGAAAATAAATGGGACCAGACGCTAAGAAGGATTTTACGGAATTGTGACCTGACAGATGCCGCCTGGTGTGCATCCTGTAAAACTTTATGGATCTGACTTTAAATAACGTGCCCAGAGAAGGCTTTCTGCACCCTGACACGCAGTCCAGCACTACTGCTTATCTGTGACCCACGGCATCCCAGAAATATGGATTTCACAGCCAGCTGCTGTTTGTTATAGACTTGAAACTCCTGCTAAATTAGTTTATCCTTAATTAAATCTAAAACTAGCTCAGTGATTGGGCAGTCTGCAGAAAAGCTCAGTCTCAGTAGGCAAAATGAACCGCGTAAGCATAAGCTTCCAGAACAGCTTAGGTGAGGAGAATGGACTCTTGTACTTTTTTTTCTAGTTGATGTGTACCGTGTGATGCATTTTACATCATGTACACAAATATATATATATATATATGAGCCTGACTGGGATGAGCGGTGAATGCAATCAAAAAACTAAAAATCTCGTACTTTGTTTGGTCGCTTGTGGTTAAGGTTAGGGCTGGGTTGGTCATTTTGGGATTAGTGTTTTCACCATAGAAATGAATGGAGAGTGCCCACAAACATATAATTCCAAACCTGTGTGTGTGCGTGTTTGCGTGTGTTTTATATATGCATTACCAGTGGCCAGGCCCCACTAGATGTCGCTCTTGAGCAGTGCACAACATGATCAGTAATTCAGTGTAACAATAAATATAACTAAACAATAAACGAATACTGTTGTGAATTTATTACATATGACAATGGTAGCACTAACATGCATTCCACATATCTTGCTATATCTGTTGCATCGAAGTCAGGATTTCCTCTAACAGTCTTCCTTTGGGGCGCAGATACCCAGCCCTTCAGCGTTCTCAGCTGAAAACTCATGCTCATGTTGAACGAGCTTTCGGTAATGAGCTGTGAGGCACGACCAGGATGGCCCCTGGTTTAGCAGGCAATAAAATGTGATGCTAATCGATTTGACGTATGTCAATATTGTTGGTCTTTTCAACCAACAGCTGTTATGTTAGCCGCCACTAGAAGGATAAAAAAATGACCCAAGTGGACAAATTATTAAAATTTTGATTTGCATTAGAACAAAAAAAATAGAGATTAAAAGTCTGCCCAACTTTTCAAGCAGTGAACGTCACTGGTGAGTCTATTTTGCAGTATTGCAAGGTTGTTTTGACTGTGAGCAAAGGATCTTAAATCAATGGGTTTCCCTGCTCTGAAATGTTGCTTTGGATATGTTATAATAGTGATCATTTATTGCTTAATAAATTTGGGGTTGTAATTTGCGGTATAACAGGGTAGTATACCAGTTCTGTGAGCTCAAATGCTGTTATTGATAATGCTACTCATATCTCCATCCCCACTCCTGCTTACTCCTATTACGTTTAATTGATGAGGTACATTTGTATTAGATTCACTGAGCCAGTACTGTGCATGTTAGTCTTTATTGTGCCCCAGCAGGCGTTCTGTGGCAGAGACGCCACTGTATATTACATCGTGGGGGATCAAATGACTCAACCTGTTATTTTGACGTTGATGGGGCCATTTTTCGGTCCCCCAGAAGGGCAAAATAAATTTTATAAAAATCCATGGCTGCAATCAAAAAACTGCAAAGGCCAGGAGTGTTGTGTATTTCGTTTGGTTATTTATGGTTAAGGTTAGGGCTGGGTGGGGGTTATGGTTAAGGCTGGGTGGGGGTTAAGGTTAAAGCTGGGTGGGGGTTAAGGTTAACATTGCTGGAATTAGAGTTTTTCCCATAGAAATGAATGGACGGTCCCCACACGGTTATGAATACAAACCTGTGTGTGTGTGTGTGTGTGTGTGTGTGTGAGAGAGAGAGAGAGAGAGAGAGAGAGAAAGGGAGGGAGGGAGAGTTCAATCCAGGTTAATTTCACAGTCTCAACGCTTGAAATGTTATCTCTGAATTGTCCTTTGTGTGTGAAACATTATGATGTGTGATGGACTACCAGTCTGCCCCAGGTCAACTTAATTGTCTCATTTTATTATTAAAAATGTGATCATTTCCCCTCTGTCCTATTCAGGTGTTTCTACAAAATTGCATACCAGCCATCTCTGCTCAGGCCTGAATTGTGTCAGAGGCTCACTTTACAGTTTTCCTTTCATTCAGTTTATTTTACATGGGTGCTCTGTGATTTAAATTTTTTTTTTTTTTCATGCAAAATTGATTTTGATTCTGCTTTAAGTTAAATTGTGTTTTATCTTACAGATTTGGTGAGCTCCTCTGATTACCGTCAGGCCGCATGTCTGACAGTTAAAACGTTCCCACCTGAGGGCGTAAATCATAGATTTGGTTCCTTGTGGTTTTTCTTACAGATGCTGTCTTTGGAGTGGAAAGTCAGGAGCTGTTTTAGAAAACAAGCCCAGTGATGATGGTGATGGACCTGGCATCTGATAAACTCCCAATCGATCATATCATGGCTCGGGCTAAAGATTCTATTGAAATACATCTTGATGTTTTATATTTCACCTTCTCCTTATTCTGGGCTCTGACATACACTCCAGACATAGCGCACTGCATGACAGGAAGCTGGCCCATCTTCTACAGAACCGCCTGCCTGGACCCTGTCACACATTCACAGTGTTTTATTCCACGCGCATAAGGAAACAGTCAAAGAAACCAGCAAACAATGAGAATTGGCCACATTTCAAATACATCATTTTAAATTTCTATCTTGTGTTAATTAATAGATGCCTTTGCTCAGTATTCATGAATGCAGTGCTTGGAAAATCTCATTGTCTAGCAACACCAACCTGAATCTATGGTGGTCAACTTAGAATTTTACATGGGATATGACCCCAGATGTCAGTTCATTTTGTAGTTTTGCTGCACATAATAGATGGCAATGAGCTGATGCCAGAAAGAGTGTTTTCTAAAGTGCTTCAGCAAGACTGAGTGATGACTAAGACTTAAAGCATTTGTCTGCTCTGGACTGGGATCTCAGTGGACGCGCATGGATGAGTAAGAAGTGGCAATCTACCTCCTGACAGACATTAAGGTCAACTTTCTGTCGATGATGTTTGGGCCTGAGATCCAGGAATTTAGGAAATGTGTCTGAAAAATCAATACGTGAACGACAAGGAGGACAGCAGAACAGTGAGTCGGGCTGAACTTGCTATTGATTCTTGTTTAAAAAGCTGAATTATTTGGATTTTAATGTCCTGAATCATGTTTATACGGGGATGAAATTCAGCGCTGAAATTCTTTGTAAAATTTCAGAAAATCAATGTAAGATTCTTATCGCTCAGCAGAGTTGAATTCAGGTTGCCCACAAGGGGTCACTGTTCCCGCATAGATGGCACAGGACTATTAGAGAATTTTGAGACCCCGTTTAGATGCACATGCTGTTTTTAAGACGATAGTTCACAAAGATGGAGGGATTTGGATGAGTGAATACAGTTGCATCCATCTGTCCATCTTCCAACTACTTTTCTTGGTCAGGATCATAGGTAAGCCTAACCCTAAGCCTAACCCTAACCCTAAGCCTAACCCTAACCCTAAGCCTAACCCTAACCCTAACCCTAACCCTAGCCAGTCCACGTTCACAGGGTACGGATAATTGAGGCATAACAGTTAGCGTAAATGCATTTATTGGACTGCTGGCTGTTTGGCTTTGGTGTGTCTTTATGCAGGAGACCAGGCTAACATAACATATATCCTGGGTATCTTCAGCATGATTTTTTTTTGCACTTGACAGAGCAACATCAATAGAACCAGACAAACTTATGTACAATTGAGAAAACCAGAGTCAGCAAGTCCTTGGAACAATCAGGCTATGGGTGCTGATCAAGGGTCCAAGATTTCAAGATTTTAAACCTTCCAGTCGGGGACCCAGAGTCCCACCCTGCAGAGTCACACGCCACTCTGGTTCTCAGACGAAATTCTGCTTCACCCACAGGTTTCTGGACGGTAAAGAGCTTACAGCACGTATGGTGCAAATAGCCACATCAACAGCAGTTGGTGAAAATATGTTGCTAGACTAGGAGGGAGCTGTGAAGATGAGATGAGTCCAGCTCAGTTCCATGCAATGAAAACTTGAGAAGTTTTGGTGCATCGCAGCACTCAAAGGGGGAACATCACCATACCTTCAGGAAATGCCGCTACTGTAATGCTTCCTTACTGATCTTAGGAAATAAAACGTAAAAAGAAGTTTGCCAATAATTCTCCACTCATATGTACTGTGGTGTGGATTTATCAGAAACACCTGCTAGTTAACAAAAGATCTCTTGTGTAGATCTGAATGATTTCAGGATGTTTCGCGAGGCTGGACACTTTGTGGACTTCAAGTGGAGTTAAATGTTACTGTCCTTAGCTTTCCTGCCACCCAGCCGAGGGTAAATGGTTGGAAGATGGATGGGTATGCTTAGTTTATGCTACCGTACAAAGCTGGAGTGGCTAATTGGTAGCACCCATCCATCCATCCATCCATCCATCCATGAGCCAAAGATTTCATATTGCAATGTGTCCTACTGAAATAGTCTGTACAACAGTATAGTACACAGTCCTTATTAATACCTCTAGATCAGGGGTGTCAAACTCCAGTCCTGGGGGCCGGAGCCCTGCACAATTTTTGTGTTTCCCCTTATTTAACACACCTGATTCAACTCCTTGCACCTCCTTGTGCTAATTACTACACAGCTCCTGAGCTGAATTATTTGTGGTGGAACAGGGAAAGAACTAAGTTAAACAGGACTCCGCCCCCCCAGGACTGCAGTATGACACCCCTGCTCTAGATACTTCCTACTGTCACACCATATCACATAGCAGCCAAGTACTACAGGCCCCAACCCTGTAACCTTCAATACGATTCTCATGTTTCCTTGGTATTTTACATCTGGCCCAAATATGGTATCTCGCAGTGGGGAATCTTATAAGTTAGGAAATAATCAGGAATCAAAAAAGCTGAACAGTGCTGAAAAATAGCAATTACAGCTAGACCTAGAATGAAATTTTTATGTTCCACTAGGAACTGTGTTAATAGTTCGATTTCCATTACATCATTAAGTCCTAATTCTTAACCATCTCATGGGGCTATTGTGAAATGCTCACTATTAAATGTCATGCATTTGGCCTAATTATCACTCCTGGAGTTGAGACTGAAATCAGCCAAAATTTCTCTGGCAAATCTGTCAGTCTGATCATCTTGATCTGCTACTAAGTCTCAGAAATAGTCATAAAAACTAAGATGAGGCACATTGAGAGTGGCATTTCTTAGAAGTCTTTAGCAATATGTGTGATGATGTAAATTCATGAAATGACATATTACAAAAGCTAAGTGTTCAGACAGAACTGAAATGAGAAATGAAATGATGCTTATTTGTTATTTGTACAGGTACATTGGAATGCTTCTTTTCACATATCCCAGCATGCTCTCTGAGAGAGAGAGAGAGAGAGAGACGCACACACACACACACACACACACACACACACATATATACCGTAAAGATGAGAGTGAAGCTTCAGCACAGAGGTATGCATCCATCTAGCCCCTAAAGCATGTTTTTCAGGGGGTTAAGGGCCTTGCTCAAGGTTACAATATTGGCATCGGCCAGCCAATCCTGGGATTCGAACTGGCAACTTTCCGAATACAAGCACAGGGTCCTACCCTGCCAAGATTCTCACTGTGGCTTAATGATCACACATCATGCACCTCTGCTCTTCTAGGCCACACTAAATGACAGGACCAGAGAGGAGAGTGAAGCGTCTGCTGTACCAGGAAGCACTAACAGACCTCACTTCCTGTTTGCTTCTGTAGCTTAAAGCCAAGGCCTTTGACGTATCAGCTACATCGTTACCTAATACTAGCAGAAATGGCTCCATGGCCCATCTTTAGTAACGATGAAATTGATACTATTAGATGTCAGATTGAACCGATAGTTATTAATTCTGAATGAATCGTGGAACGAGATTCACAAGGGCTGCCTCAGCAATTTTTATGTAGAAAATGAAGATGCACTGAAAAATGGATTTCAAAATCGAAATCAAAGTCCGCTAGACTCCATTCACAGTGAAGTGCTTAAGCATTCCCTGGCAGTACTTACGAGGCTCATCTGTGGGATAATTGCTGCATCCCTATCATCCGACTGTGTTCCTCACCCGCTGCACGTGACTTCTGTCGGACCTCTGCTTGAAGAGTAAATCTCAGATCAAAACTCACTTAAGCGCTATGGATGTCTCAGGCCGTGTGTTTCTTTGAAAAGGAGATATCTCCCGACTGCACACACATTTAGATCCATAATAATATACTTGAAATGCATGCATAATGTTCCTGGCCACAGCACAGAAGCTCATGCTAATTGGGTACAGAAAGCGCATTCATACTCGATATTCATACTCCTGCAACTTACAGTGGTCGTACTGATATTTTTATAAGCACCGTTATTGATTTTAACCATTTTCTTCTTCCTTACAGTTTCAGCTCGATCTGTAAAGCTACTGCTTGGTAAGACCATACACCCCCACCCAATAAATTCTCATTCGTACCCCGATGACATTGAAAGCCGCCCTTCAGTCAGACTTGATGGCCCTGTCTATAGCAAACTACTGCAGCAGTCAAAAAGTGGATGAATGAAAATGATCTCAAAATCTCAGATAAAGCTGAGGTTTGATTACTTCCCGATTACACCTTGATAAGAGTGTGCTTTTGGGTAAAAGCCCTTAACTTTGTGGGGGGGGGGGTGGGCTTTTGTCTTGCTGACTCAGCAGAAAGCTGGGGCAACTCCTTGTGCATGATTCCGTGCATTTCTGAAATACTGCAAGGCTGAGGTGTTCAGGATACAGACAAAGCATGCCTTGTTCCGTAAGATATTACTACCGACACACCTTACCACCAGGGGGCGCTCAATGTATACTGGCTGCCACACAGCAGATTCAACATGCTGTCTGAAGAACTGTAGCCATGAGTGGAAAATATGGTCCCATCGCACCTTCAGGGGCTCCCTGCCAGCTCCACGGTGGGCTTGAGAATTCCTCGTCTCACTCATAATGCATAGAAGGTCCGGTCCCTGCTTATCTAGCTGACTAAAGTGTATTAACAGGTTTGCAGATGTAGGCCTCCTTGTAATTTCTTAAATAGATAAAGGAGCTGTTAAGAGTAAAACTTGCGGCTGTACGGCCCCCAGTTCAGGGACCCGTCTACCAGCTAATGCAATGTATGTTTCCTCATTGTTTAAATCTGTTCGGCACATACTGCTGTGACATGCATATACATCATATACTGATGCGCTATAATAATGTGCAATATAATGTGCAATATAATGTGCAATATATGTTAGCGGTGTGTTTACCACACTTAACACAATGCACATGCTTCACTATTGCACTCTAACGGTCACTCATTGTCACTGTCAGTGGTGCACATTATTTGTTAGTTTATTGTTTAATGTTAGTTATTGTAATGTTGCACTCATTTGTTAAATCTCTAGTCTTTGAAGTCAGAATTTCATTGTGTCTGTACGCTGCACGTTGTACATTTTGCAGTGAAACTTGGAATTCGTGAATGAATCCTAGAATGAAAGTCTGTGGCCTGTTGTATTACATGAGCGTATTTTAGTTTTCTTTTTAAAGTTATACAGAGCCCTTACCTGCACTTTACTAACTTTAATAATCGACAGAAAATTTGACTCGCTTTGATGTATGTGGCCAGTTCCCTCGGTTTATTTGACTGTGGTACCAATAATGCCAAGGTCATGGGTTCTCTCCCCCTATGGTCATGCATAACTGGGATCGATACAGGTTTATCTTATCTCACTCCATTTTGTTCAACATGGATATCCGTGCCACACGTTGGGGTGGATCTATTGCAGTCTGGGCAAGTTCAGATGTGAGACTGTTAAATGCATTTAATGAAGCAGAGACCTTCCCTATCGGCGTGGCACTGCCCAAACACACGCAGCCAATCACATCGCACGTCTTTGCAATTTACACAGCTTCCAGTTCATTCCATTTTCCCCGTGTTGGCCCAAGGTCTGAGGGTGTCACTTGTGCAGAACCGGGTCGGACCCCCGAGATGGGCGCAGGGGACAAAAAAGACATTAAATATGAAAGTTCTGCTGTGTCGATCATGTCCAAGCGACTCTAACCATGGCAGCCCGTGTGGCAGTGAATGACATCACGCTGAATCCCCAGCCAGGCCACTCAGAGCGCTCCTGTCACACCCATCGCTCATGGGGGGGGGGGGGCGTAGGGGGCGGGGCTGTGCTCGAGGTATATTTATTGGCTTTATTAAACTCATAAACAGTGAGGTTTATGGCCGTCCTTGCAATTTAAGGGAAAAAAAAACACACTCTTGCATGAATTCCACCACCATGAATTACAGGGCTCCATTTTAGTGGTGAACACTGACAGGCAGACTGGTTTTATTCGGACATCAGTTACCTGCAGGGGCACCCCCCCCTTCACCCCCCTGCCGATTGACTTGTACATTCATCTCGCAATCTGATGTAAATTCGGCTAGACTCCTGCATTTTTGTGCTTTTTTTTTGTTGCAATTTCTCCGATTCTCGTTCTGCGACCTTCGCGTACCCCCCCTCGACGAAGGTGTCGGCCGGCACATATACACAGTAAATAGGCCATCATTCTCGCGCTCCGGGGCGACTAATACCACCTGCAGGCTGGCCGGGTAAACACAGATCTGCGCTGTCCAGATAACGGATTCTGCACGGCGGAGAAAATGCGCCCCTGATCCCGCCCGTGACCCGGGAAAAGTTCCGGAAAACAAATGCGCCGGCAAGCAGAAGCGTGGCCTGGGGTGAGCCGAAATGGCATCCAGGCTCATTGGAGGGGGGCCCCCCGCTAAATGTTAAGGCCCCCCCCCATATAAATACACATGACGTATCGCACGCGCCAATCCATCGCTGGCTAAAATGTCATTAGTGGTTCGGCACCAGCAGCTGAGTGATCAGGGTAATGTCAGCTTCTCCCCATGCTACACTTGGTCAGGTCCTGCATACGTCTTCATGCACATTATTTTATTAACCGTAATATCTAGACTTCCTATTACCGCTCTTTCCTTTCATTCAAAGGCACAGAGGCACAGGCCTCTAATCTAAAGTGACACACGATATACTTTCACTCAACCATTATGCGGTAGCCTTCAGCAAGAAGCCTGTTTCTTTGAAAATGCTGGAATTAGGTTATTTCTACCGAAGTATTAAAGTCATACTTCAGTTTAAGCCATTATTTCGGAATTCTGTTTTTGTTTTTTTTGCCCCCTTTTTCCTCTTTATTCCGAGGACTGTAGGGAATGATGAGCGGATGCGAGCAAGGCCGAGGCTGCAATAACCTGCCCTGCGCCTCGAGCGTCGCTCCGTGACCGTGGTGGTGTGAGGAAAACACGGCTTTAGCGTCGGTCTCCGCCTGATCCTGCATGCGTGTGCGCACGCGTGTCAATGTCTGTGTTTGTAAGGTAGAGAGTAAGAGCCAGCATTTGTGTTAACGCTCAGGGTGTCCTGTATGGCATCCAAATGATGTGCGAATCTGGTTATGATACGAGTGACCATTCCATATTTTGGCACAAGACTAGGAGAGATCATGCAGAAAACTCCACTCAGCAGCCAAATGTATTAAAGGATTTGTCACTGCAGTGGCTTGCTGGAACAAGCCCACCCAGTCGCATCGAGGGCCCAGTAGTAAAAATATCCAGCTGATCCTGGGATTTGAACCAACAACCTGGTTACAGGCACTGCGCCCCAATCCACTGAGCCACACATTGCCAAGAGTGATCCCTGCAGGACTGAGCATGTCAGGCCATCCTGCCTTCCGTCTACTCAGTGCTTCCATCCTCCATGCCCCTATCCTGAACCCACCTCAGAGGACATTAACCCAGCAATCGCTGACCCATCACCCTACTCATCTACTCACAGTAAATTACACACTTTTCGTGTTTACAAGGCATGATGCTAGTTATTAGTCACTCGTATCACGTGAACTTTACTATATGCCACCCTGTTATTTATTTATAATGTATTTGGATCTATAGTGCTTTGAAAATTTATTTTTTGTAATTTATTTCTGTAATGCTGCCGGACAACCAAAAAAATCCCCCCCGCCCGGGGATCAATAACGTTTCTGTTATGTTACGTTATGTTTTATGTTATCTCATCTCATCTCACCGTATCATTCTCACGCCGCCTCTGCCGTACTGACACATGACCCTTACGGGGACCGGGGCCGTCTGAGGAACTAACCATGAATAACCTGCGTGGCCACCGCGAGGCAGAAGTGAGGCATGCATCCGCTGTCTGCTTCAGATTCAGGGCCAGCCCGGTGAGCTCGCGGCCTGATAATGGCCCAGCCCTAAGCGCCGGTGTCAAGCCCCTGGAGAGACATTTTCAGTAGACTGATACATGCATCTTAAAGGCACAGTACACCCCCTTATAAAAGGTATAAATCATGAGGCGGTGGGGGGGCAGGGGGGATTCTGCTAAGATAAAGGTGGGAGATGTGGGGTGGAAATTAAAGCGATACAGCAGCTCACTCTTGTGTGCACAGATAATGTGCTAAAGGCCTGTGAGGATATGTAGTTCGCACTTTGGCCTGTGGGAGGCAGTGTAAGACCACCAGCTTGCTGAATTTATCACCAGCCAGAGGGACGGGCATTCTTTAATTGCTCTTTGTCGATTAGTCAGGTATTTTTGCTTTTCTCCCCCGTGTGTAACTGCACCATAGCTGGATAACGACACCAATCTGGGTCTCCCTACCAGCCCTGCTCTGCTGTGCCGACACGAGCCACCTTTCGTGGGCTATTCCGTACCTGGGGCGTAGGGCTGCACGAGTATGTAGTTCGTTAGAGGTTGTTTTTGTTCCTTCTCTGCGTGTTCAGAAACATTTCCTCATTCAGAAGTGGGAAATACAACAAGCTTCTGTGTTACCCAGCATTGTCCCACATTCTGTTATCAGAACAAGTGCTATATTAAGAGTTATATATTTTGAAGTTTAATACATAACAGCCATATTTAATTATTTTCTAGTTTATCGGATCTTGCTCCCATAGAGGTGAGAACAAACCTGGGTGGGGGGCGGGGGTCACAGCAAAGAACCTATGGTGCCAAGGGAACTGAGGGTTAAGGGTCTACAGACATGTGACCATTCAGTCAGGGCCCGGTATGAACCAACAACCTTCTGATTCCAGGCACAGAGGCTTAGCCCACTGAACCACATACCTCCCACAAGGAAATACATGGGTTAATGTTTAATAAACTAGAGAAGACTGTCACACACACCATCTGGTATCTTCTATGACTACTTAAAACAAACCATCCATCCATCTATCACTAATCCAGGACAGCATCATAAAAGCATTTAAATTAAACTGTTAGACCGTTGCATGTCAACTGGCTCTTCAACACTGTAAAAACAATTTAATCTGAATAAGAATTTGGACTTTGCAATTTTACCATTACAGAAATAAATTACAAAATACCATTTTCACATTCAAAAATGAGCTGTACCGTGAAATGCTTAATGTGAATGTTTGTAAGAGCTGTAATGTAATGCAATTAGGCAAACATGGAGCTGCTGCCTAAAAAATGCTTCAGAGCGGGTGAGCGAAATGGGCTTGTTCAGGTTGTAGGTTCAAATCCCAGCGTTAGCCCAGTGATGTCACCATTGTGCTGTGAAGTAAGGCCCTTAACCCCCAATAGCTCCGGGGACTGTCTGACCCCGAGTTCTCAAACATACGTCGCTTTGGATAAAGGCACCTGCTAAATAAATAAACAGAAAATATACTTATATCCTTGGTAATCCGGGAAAGAGTTACACATACAAATAACATGTGGGCACCATCATAAAGAAACAAATGCAAGATTTACATAAAGGCTGTGTAGCTATAAGTATCCCTATTACTGCAAAACGAAGATTTTAACTGGATTAAAAGATTTGCTCACATAAAGTACATTATACGGTGTATTTCTGCTTACTTACTCATCATATTATGTGCTTATTTACTCGTATTATGGTTTATCCCATTTACTGTTTTTGCATAGAAATATCTTTAACATTAATAATTAGGCAAATGCGCTCAGAATGAACATCAAATCTGAGAAAGGCAGATTTTTTTCCCGTGGAGTTTAAAGAGAGCTGGCAGAAAGTTACTAATTACTCTCTCGTTATCCTTTGATTGCTCGGGCAAAGAGCTCTTTTTTCAGTAGTCGGTAAATAAATTGCTTATTGATCAGTGACCTGTTACATAAAATAAAAAATAAATGAAAAGCAGGAGTTTAGTGCTGCAGATTCTGTTTGCTCAAAAGCATTTTTTTTTTTTTGGTTTGTGCGGCAAGCAGATCTGACTGGTGACATGAGGTTGGCCTATGTGCCTGAGATCAGAAGGTTGCTGGTTTGAATCCCATGCTGGGTAGAATAGTTATATCTCTGTTTGGCTCTTGGGCAAGGCCCTCAGCCCCCTGACAAAACAATCCAGGGAAGCCAGATAAGCAGTTGATCGTGGACTCAGAGCCCAAGCTTCACAGTCACCTGTATCATCTTAAAAAGGAGTACGAGACGGGATATGTGAAAATAAGCATTCCAATGTAAAAGAAAAGAACGCATTTAAAACAGCAGGTGCCAATGGCAGCCAAACATAGATACTTTTACCTAGCATGAATTATTTTCTATTATATTTTTGCTATAGTTTAAAAGCTGATAACACTTCCTCAATGTCCACAAAAAAAGTACTTAAAAGAATCCATGACTTGTATTCCACTGCTACAAAACACACGTTCTTCAGATGCTGTATATAAATGCACATGCATAATACCTCAAATACGTAACACAGAAATGCCCATCGTCACACATGACATAATGTGGACGAAAGACAGAATATTCCAGAGGAACCCAGCAACAGTAGGAAAGAAGAGAAAAAACAGATTCATTATCCATCCGTAGATTGACGTTTTTTTCTGTCGCATCATTTTAAAACTGTGCAGTTTTCAGAATAAGGATGATCGTATTATGTATTCCCCACACATACATAGAAACACTCTCTCCAGATGCAGGTTTCTGTCCATTCAGCAGACATTTTGCTTTACTGAGTACCGCTGCGGTATCAGGGAAAATGACATACACATGTCCTACTACAGACAGTAGAATTTTCTGGCACAGGAAGATGGCTGCTTAATTGAAATCTTCTTAAACCGGAATGCTTAATTATCACGACAGCATTGGCCAGCTAATAAACATTTATTTATAGCAAATTATTGCCTAATGCATCAAATTAACAACATGCAGCAAGCAAGATTTATACATGATGCTAACCACATTTATTACATTTACTTAAAGTATTTAGCTGAGCACATTTTCGTATAAAACATATTTTTTTATAGATTAGAGTTTATGATAAAATGGGTAAGATTAACAACTCATGGTATGTTTTTGTTCTGATGATTTATAGAAGCAATAAAATGCGTTTATTAGAATTGTGAACAGAATTAAATGCTAGAGTTTTAAGTGCTGTATCCACCTGATGTACGGAAATAATGGGACAAAATATTAGCCTGTAAAGCAAAAATTATCACCCAAGTCAAAGAGTCACAATATTTACTGTAGTAAATATGCCTTAAAATGAGTCCCGGTTATAGCCACACTAGTCCAGTACACTCGTCTCTTTGTACTTAGCAACATGATATATAAAGGTCATTTAGAATGCTTCTGTTTTTCACTGGGACTAATTTAATGTAAACTCCTTGTTTGCTTTTAAGACAAAAGGCCCAGGACATCGCTTAACATACTGTCCATGTGGAAATGACCCAACGAAGCTCTACATTTTGCTGAAGCGGCGATATTCTGGCCCGAATCCACTTGATATAGAATGATTTGGTTAGTTCATCTGCAGCACAATACAGTGGCTGTGGTCTTATTGCGAGAAGGAAATTAACCACTTATGTCCTGGATGGTCCTGAGAGCAGATCGTTTCTCTACCGCTGACTCTGGGAAGAACTCAACGTGATAAAAAAATCAACTGACTATCACTTCACAGAGGTCCGGATTTTTAAATAAATCCAGTTCTGTCACTGCAGGGCCATAGCGATGTGTGAATCAATATTCCTGGGCTATACATGCCTATTCCTGTCACCCCACCTTGCTCCATTTGAACAGCTGGTACCATTTTCAATGCTGCGGGTGTGGAAAACCACAAGGCTGAACCCACCCCCCCATTTTATTTTAACATGAGTGATCAGAGCAGGATTTCCAGAAACGTAATAATCTCATAGATTAACAAGCCACGTTACGACCTGAATGAGACTTTCTTGAAATCTTTGCTGGACCCACAGATAGCAAACAAACATAATTTAACAATCGATTATTAAACGCTTTGTTTACTCTCTGGCCCATTGTAATTACTGTATTATCAATCATAATGAGACTTAACAATAAATTGTTTAAAAATTACTATAAACACCTAAACTTCAGAAGGAGTAATTCTAACTAAAATATATGTCTAATTGTACGTTTAAATCAAAAAACTGTTGCTCCTTATTGAATAAGTTGAGAAAAACAAACTTTCTGCAACACAAAGAATGATGACTTTTATCAAGAGCTGCTTCTACCAACCTAACGGCCTCAATTTGCTGTTTTTCCTTATGTCATAGGATGCAGATGATGACTACAGATACAATAACATGGCAAATGTACCTGTGCCATATCTCTTAGACTTGGAGTGCACAGAATCATTAAGAAACTTTAATATTATATGCTCAGCAGCATCTCCCCCAGTGAAGGGTAGAGTGGGCAATAAAAAAATCATGATTAATTAGGAGGTCCTGTTTCCTACTAATTAATAACATTATTTACGTGTGGTTTTAGGAAACATTCATATCATTATATAAATATTTCCTCCTTTTGTCAGGCTCAGCCCCCTCTGACCCGTTCCTCTCCCCGTTTGGCCAGCAGGTGTCACTGGCCGTCCTGTCCTCCCTGCTTCTCGTCTTTCAGCCCCGTGTGCTATTCACGTACCCCAGACTGCTGCATGGCTCAACACGTTGCGTGTGTAGCTTCGTGAATATTAACCTCTTGGTTGTGGGTTTGAGGCTGACCCCATATGCTAGTTTATATAGTTTTCTTGTTCTAGATTTGCCCAGTTTCAGTTCTGGTTCTCCTTTGTCTCTGTGTTGTATCCCTAGAACGTGGTTTGTTTCATAGTTTTAGTGACTATGTTTGCTAGTTTCTGTGTTGTTTGTTTGTATCTGTCGCTCGTTGTCCTGCGCTTTTATCGATTGGTTAATTTGGTCATTCTCACCTATTCTGCATCATGTCTTATTAGCATTCAGTCTGTATTTAAGTGCCAGTCCCACTCTGTTCTTCAGTGAGTCATTATGCTGTGTTAATGCGTGTTGGTTCCCTGTTTGGTTTTTCTGGTTCTGCTCCCTGTGTTGCTCTTTTCCCCTAGTTGCTACCTTTTTGGTAGCGGTGGGCCAATTATTTCAAACATAGGGAGACCACTTAAGGAGATTTCTTATATGTATATTGTGTCATTATGTATTTATAATGAAATATTGTGATGGATCTGGGACGAATTCATTAATTGTTGTTAAATTGTTACAATTAGGTGCTGCAATACGTGTGACCATTTTCACTTGCTGGGGGTTTTGAGGGGAGTTTATAAACTGGGGAGATGGGGGACTGGGGAGACAAAGGATGCGACGTTGATGCCTTGGGGTGCAGCTTGACTGTCTCGCACGGGCAATGAAGATATTTAGCACATTGAGGATGTGTTATTGCGGTGTGACAGATGTTTGGAGCAATGCGAACCTGGCCAGTACAGTAATGATAAATAATATGAATATAATCATTTACATTAATTCATTTGGCAGATGCTTTTATCTAAAGGGATTTACAACGAGGGAATGGAAACCCAGCCTCCCCCGTGGCAGGAGAGAACTGGCCCATTGAACAAGCAAAGCAACTGATAATAATAATAGTAATATTAAGGATAATAATGATGATAATCATACCATAATAATAATAATACATTTTGTATTTTTGCCACATCAATATTCATTCACCTTATTGGGAGACAACAACTCAAACTATTTCCAAAAAATTTGAGGATCGCCTCTTGTCATTTCCAGAGCCACTTTCCATAATGAATCGGAAGGTGTTGTATGTAATACAAACTACATACCAATCAGTCTATCCAACCGCAATGGAACACCTTGGTGCCTTAAGGTTTTATCTTACTTTCATAAAAGGCTCAAAGAGCCCACAGGATTCGAAACCTCTGACACCTCAGGACGAATCGGACATAATCGGTCACGTGACCGAAGCTAGCTCCGCCTCCCACCTTCAAGCTGCTGAGCTTCCCTTTGACGAGACGAGCTCCGAAGTCTCGGTATTACATGTCCCATCACTACTTTTTGGATATTTTTCTAGTTAGTTCTTATTTTCCCCCATTTCCTTTTGACCCCTCAGTGTCCTGTTACTTTGTAATTTACCCAGTGTGTTTCCACAATAAACCCCTCTGTTGTCTTGGAGCCACAAAGTGGATTGTTGCCTGCTTTACGCCTGTACCGTGCCACACCTTTCTACTGTACAACAGACACCAACTTAAGTACAGTAACAGCATGGATTAAGGTGATTAAATGAATATGGTCTGTCTGCTTCCTGCATTTTTCAACAAATATGGACGATGGTCACTTACTTATATCTTGGTAATCTGGAAGATTGCTTCAGTCAAGGCTTACCTAGTGACCGGCTTCCTGAGTCTCAGGCGTCGTTCACGTGACTCTCTATCTATGTGGGTGTGTGTCCTGTTTACACGGCCATCCAAGCATGCACAGCCCGGCCTGTTACTGCTGTCCTCCCCCACGCTGCTCTCAGACACTTCTCCAACAGGAAGATAAATGTCTCCCAGGCAAAAATTCAATAAAAATTCAGATGCGTTACCAATTAGAAAATCAAAACTGTTCTCTTGCTGTTTGTTTTATCGGGGATCATCTCGAGCGGTTGAAGATACCTTCTGAAACTAGATCCATACTACTGGTCCATATTTCTGTACACAAAAGAGCCTAAAATCACCATAATCCACATTCTCCCAGGGACTAATGGTGCATTCCATTTGAACTGGGAAGTCAGAATTCCTAGTCAGAAACTTCCAATGGAACATCACCTGAAGTCAGAGTTCCAACTTAGAAGGTCAGGGAAACCTCCACAATCTTGTCCTATTCAGGGTCACAGTGGGTCTAGAGCCTATGGGCACAAGGCGGAAAACAACCCAGGACGGGGCACCAACCCATCACAGGGCACACTCACACACCATCCACTCACACACCATCCACTCACACACCATCCACTCACACACCATCCACACCTATGGGCAATTTGGCCACTCCAATTAGCCTCAGTGTGTTTTTGGGCTATGGGGAGAAAACCTGCAGTACCCAGAGGAAACCCCATGACAACATGGGGAGAACATGCAAACTCCACACAGATGGAACACTGACAGAGACTCAAACCCAGGTCCTAGTGGTGTGAAGAAACAGCGCTAACCATTGCACGACCATGCCAGCCTCTTCAACCTCAACCTCAGAATTCAAGATGGCTGCACCCTTCATCAACAGAAGTTATGTAGTGTTTATTAGCACTTCCATCCTATTTGTATCTCATTAAATTGGTTGTACACACAATACTACCCATTCCATATAATGCATTGTTATCAACTTGTATTGCTAACAATGAAATTGGCTGGAACCGGTATTGCCAAATGGTTCTCAATTTTGGTACTGGAACGTCGTTAATTCGAGTGTGACGTCATTCCCAGCTCTGACTCCCAACCTCTGAGGTAAATGGAATGCAGTTTAAGACTACAGCCTTTTGATTACCGATTTAACTCAGTACCACCTGCCCCCGTATGTACAGGAATAATTAAAAAACACAAGACTGTTTATATCAGAGGAGCAAGCCTGTATGTCTTTTAGCAATTTGTAGAATATGAACTGCAACAGTTACAATTTCCAGCCGTATTAATTAGTGCGAAATTTTGCTGGATTAAAAAATGAATTAAGAAACTATATGTATGTAGCAGTTAAATGCTAAAGCTCCCAAACGATGCCACACATTTGCCGACTCTGGGTGCAGGCCTCCCCGCTCAGAGGCCTGCTGTCTGTTCCGTGCCAAGTCTCTTTACTTCAGACCGTCGTTGTTGTTTTTTGGGTCAAGAAATATTGCAGTTTGTCTATCTCAGGGCTAGCAGAAACAGATGTTTATTCTGGAAAACTGTAATACTGTTGGGAGGCCGGGTGAGATATATTTCTAGACAAGTGCTGTGTGCAATCAAAGAGTATTTGTCCTCAAGTGAGAAAAAAAAGTATGGTTTCAGCAGTATTTCATGGCACCAAATAAAAGTAATGATTGATTGTAGCTAGGGAGAACGCCTCTTGCTAATTTCATCATGGCTGACAAACGACAGGCGTCGACGCTACACACACGGACACTGCTGTTTTTGTAAGGCTGTCAGAGCAGCCTAATGCACTTAGCTTGCACTTAGGTGTGGGGCTCGCATCCCACTTTGTCATACTGCAATTCTCTCATCGGATGACAAAGGAGAACAAAAGTAAACAATGCGAGTCCTGGGCCTTGCTCTCCTTTCTAACGGCGCGTTCCACTCCTGTAAATGTCACTGTGGTTATTCAACAGGCAGAGATGGTCCTGTTCTTGCATCCATTGCTGACGTCTGGCAAAGAAGCCTCCTCTGTACTCGGATGCGCTGTGAATGTGGCCTCGACTTATGAAGCACGCACTCGCCACACATCCGTGGGGAGCGGATCAAAAAACAGGAAGCAGCTGCAATGAAAAGCATGGCCACAAGCGTGGCACTCGCGATGATAATGAGGGCTTCTTCAAAAGATACCTGACATGTTGTACAATGCTTTATGATTCCTGTTTTATTTGGGTTCCTTCCACCAGCCCTTAACAAGTGCTCATTCTCACATCTCCCACAATGCACCTCACCACAGGCCCTGTCTAAACTATAGGCAGGATGAACTTTAACCTTTACATTACCATACCTTTATAACACCACTGCCTTGGGGGCAATCTCATTGGCTGCCAGTGTGCTGGGGCACTGGTGAAGCCTCTAATTCATCTGCAAATGGGTGCTGGAATTTTTAAGAACTTTCGCTTGGAACCAGAACGTTGCTGGTTCGGGTCTAATGAACTGTGATCTTGTGAGCGGTGTTGATGGTTTACTGTAGCTTAAATATGGCACTTTTCTGTTAAAATTCTAAGATTGTTTTCGCTATCCCTGCTGCATCTGAATATGCAATAAAGTGTAGTGATTATGGCGTATATTTATGTTTGTTTATTTGTTTATTCATTTATTTAGCAAATGTATTCAGAAATTATGATACAGTTAAATAACTAGTCAATATCGTAATCATTAATATACAAGTTAAATTAGGTTAATAGGTACCTACAGCTATACAACCTTTCATTTTCCAGCTTGGTGTTTTTTTCTCTAAATTGTCACCTTTGCATCTCGTTTCTGTCCTTATTGTTTGATGATTTCATGTCATGTTCAGAAAAACAGCAGAAAAAAAATGTGAAAACGATCTTCTGCGCTGTGCTTTCTGAAATCTGTCAAGACTACGTACCCGTCACCACAGCGGTGATTATAAGCCTAATGATCATTATCCCACGAGCCACTCCCATGTTAGCCGGATGCATTTCCTGTTACATTTACTCATAAAACCATCATACCAATGAGTAACAACAACATTAACATCAATGTTATAGCAATTCATAGCCTACACTGCGACAATGATAGGCATGTTTTTTTTTCTGCCTGAATTATATACCCATTGTCCTAAATACGGCAGTAATGCATTTTAACGCTAATCTTCCATTGCAACTTATTTTAGATATCGCCTACCAAACAAATTAATAATCAAATCAATTTACATATTTATATATGTAAATATAAATAATCAATAATCAATTACATATATATATATATATATATATATATATATATATATATAAAACAAGATTTTACTGCATAGCTATTTCAGTGCAAGTTATGTTTTTCAATGTAAAATTATTTTACAAAACGCCCCGTTTAATCATTTTGCACACTTTCAGCACAAGGCGTGCAGGTTTTAAGTTGCGCTACCCACCTTGCACTGCAGCAAAATGTCTAGAGATGGCGCTGTTACCCATCATTAATGGCCTTTCTCAAAACATTTCACTGATTTGCTTACAGAAAACTCGCATTATGGCGTTTTCCTAAA
The DNA here is from genome assembly GCF_023856365.1 of Brienomyrus brachyistius. Classification (NCBI taxonomy): domain Eukaryota; kingdom Metazoa; phylum Chordata; class Actinopteri; order Osteoglossiformes; family Mormyridae; genus Brienomyrus; species Brienomyrus brachyistius. Next base: position 19,628,063 of record NC_064543.1, on the reverse strand, counting down.
ATTTAAACCACAAAAACTACAGTGCAGAGCATGACAAATTTAATTTATGAATCTTTGCATTTTTAAGCATTATTTTGCTTAAGCTTTTCGGTAGACATCCTTCTCGGCGAAATTTATGGAGAAACGCTTAAACTTCCTATTGTTACTGTATCATAACCCTAAGCACCCACCGCAAAGCCTCTGTTGTAACTCAGCCTTTCTCTGCAACATAGTTTAAACTAACCATTTAGTCACAGATATTAATCATCTAACAGCAAGCTGAAAACCCCCCAAAACAGCACAGTGCCAGATGGATTTCTCAATTCGATTTGCTGCTAAATATTTCACAAAGTGGACTGTAGAGACGCCCTGAATGTAAAAAAAAAAAATCACGAAAAAAAAAACAGTTTTCCGTTTCTTTTTTTGCGAGCAGTGTTGGTCTCTGCTCGGAGAGAGTAATGTTGTGGATGATAATTTCCTGCTTTTGCTCCTGTGTAAACAGCGCCGGAGTTGACAGGCGTTGACACGCTCGTGGTTTTAATCAGCTATCAGATAGCAGAGCTCAACTAGGGCTAATGGGAAAAAAAAGTCCTCCTGGGGAAAAATGAAATAAAAGAAAAAGCCCTTTAGATGTAGCACTTGAAAGTGATGGTAAACAGTTGATGCCCTACATCTTTGCTGTCAATATAGGCTCCCCTTGATGTTTAAGATCAGGGAATAAACGGTTAATTTCTTCACTCTCTCTCCCCCCCCCCCCCCCCCCCCCCAATCATTTATGATCCAACGCCAAAACGTATAGTGCTTTTTTTTTATCAAGAATATACATAAAAAGTTAATAGTTCATGTGCACTATTTCTGCGCGTCTTTTTGGTGGTAACAGCGTCTGTTTTCCTTACATGTAAAAAAAGGTGTCACACTGCTTTACTTAGCCCACTGGGGATATTATGTGTATTTAAACATCACCATTACCGATAACACTTACATCACTCGAAATTAAATGTTAATATTTCGTGTCATACCTACAACCCTCAGGCACCTCCCTGTTAAAATAAGACTCACGTGGCCCAGCAGGGGGGACAGGAAAGCAGAAACGTGTAATTTACAAGTTCCACACTCGGATTTACCATGCAGGTTTCCTCCCACAGAGATCAATAGATAGTTAAGAGCGCCGGGGGATTGGATACAGACTGTAATTAGATCAGCATCTCACCTCATCAGACACACTGACTCGCTTTTATTCGGAGAACTCCGCGGCAATTCTGCCTCCTCATGCCTGCAAAGGAGTCCAGTTTTTTTTTTTTTTTTGGAAAATAAAGTTTCTTTCGTCAAAAAGGTGCATAATCTGTGCTAGCGAGTTCCAGTTTCAGATGCAGAGTTCATAGTTCATATTAAGGTCTGCAGACCGCCGCCCCTCACCTCCCCGGACGGCATGCGGTCTCCCCCGTGCTGCGATGGTTTGCCCTGCGCTGAATAAAACACATTTTAAACTCACACCAAAGGGAAAATGCACTTTTCAGCATTGCAACTGAGTGCCGTATCCGAGTACATTATCTAAAGTGCCACCGTCATCGTATGACCTGTGGGAAATGAAGAGGGAGGACAGTGAAAGACCACGGTGGACCGTGCGGGACATTTATGACCTGTCCTTTATCACGGAATGCAATAAGCATCACCTGCAATCAGTTAAACAGGAGAAGCAGTTAGGGGATCGAGGTGAGCCAGCAAAGAGAGCAAAGAAAGGCAGAGAGCCAGTGAACGCCGCATTTCGGAAAGTGTATCTATCTCAAGATTAACGGTAATAGACGACGATGATGATCAAAATGCCGGAGCTGCCGGGTAAAACCTGGAAACAGCTATATTATTCACAATCGCGTTTAACTTAAAAAAGGGGTCACTAGGTCTTATTTCCTGATCCTGACCCGGGCATTTATCTGATGGGACGGAGGTCTCGGTATATTGGTTCACCTTTTCCTTAGCATTACAGATGCGGCGAACGACATTGGAGCATTCAGAGGGAGCCGGCTGCCCCTTTCCAAAGCTTCAGTATGCATTTTAATGAACATTAGCGTATCTAACAGCATATAATTTTATTCTGAATTAATTTGATTCGCAGCGTTGCATATTAATCTATCTACAGTATTTTCGTTGTATGCGGACGCTTCTCCCATACAAATGTTACATACTCCAGATTTATGTCTTTTCGCTTAGATTAGTTGATGTCATTTAATATAGAATAAACGACTGAAGTGTTGAGTAAAGTTTACTTTTCTTACTTTTATGTTAAAGCATCACTAAGAAATTCCACATAAAACACTTCACATTAAAAATTTAGTGCAGCCTTGCGTTACATGTTTAACATACAGGATCTGCTCTCCCATAATCCCTCATATATAGGCCGTTACCGATATATTGGCCCTTTAATTCACTGGCCTTCACAGAGAAACCTCTCACCAGAGACGCAACCATCAAACTCCGGAAGGAGGTACGACTTTCACATTTAGTAGTTCAACACGTGGCACCGAAAATAATTAAAAACAAACAATTTTAATGGCCTGAGGTGAATGCAGTAAATGGTGCCCCGAAGGTAGGTCTGGAATACTCTCTGTTTGCATATGCATGGGGAGAGATAACAGAAGCTCAGTGCCTGTACATTCCTGAAGAACAGAGGGGGAGTAGAGGAGGTGGGAGGGGATGGAAAGATTAGGATAACCTGAGCCACACGCAAGGTTTTATTGACGGTTCTATGGAACAGGGAGGGAGAAGAGGATGGTGCAAAGTATTTAGCATGTAAACTCAGCAGGTTATATTTTATTTAGTAGTTCAGAATTATAGAAAATGACTGGGCAAGGGAAACAGCCTAGAGATGAGACAGGCCCAGCTGCAAACAGGGGCAGTTTGGAGAGGTGCATTGTGGGAGATCTGAGAGAGAGGACAAGTGGAAGTCAGCCTGACACTTGAAGAAGCGAGAGGGCGCATGGAGCCGGTTAGTGAAAACAGGGTGTCATGTAGGCGAGAACTGCAAAGACTGAAGTGAGTTAAATGGTAGAGGTGACTTACTAAATATTACAGAAATCCATCCATCTTCCAACCATTTATCCTGGTCAGGGCTGTCCCAGGCAGTGTAGAGCAAAAAGCTAGGGGCTTCTTGGATGGGATGCCAGTCCACCATCACACAGTAGCAGTTTAAGATACCCGATTAGCATAACTGTGCATATCAGGAGGAACCTGGATTACCCAGAGGAAATCTGTACAAGATGAAGAGAATCAGCAAACCCCACACAGAGAGCAGAGGTGGGATTCAAACCCCAACCATGGTGGTGCAAGGAAACAGTGCTTCCCACTGAATCTATGACAGTTCTACTACGTTCATGTGATGACACACATTTGGTGATGGACACTTTAGAGTCCAAAAGGGAAAATACTATCTACAGGATGCATCCCAGAAATATCAGATCCACTCCCAAGATGAAGGCCATAAACATGTCCCGCTATCCCATGATGCACCGCGTGCACCTGCCCAATCCCGGCCCTTGGAGAAGCTTGTGCAACAGGTGCTGGAGCCAGGCCAGGAAGGCCGCTGGTCCGAGGTCTCCATATTGACATCCAATTTGTTTTCCCATTTTTCCCCCCACCCTCTATCTGATGTTGATCAGTGAAGATTGATGTCTTTGTTTGGGTCTCCAGCGTGGGGTTTATCACAGCGTTATGAGTTGCCCACAAAGCCGATAGTGGTGGGGGGGTTGAATTATGTCCTCAGATGGAAGAAATGGAGGAAGCGATGGGTTTTATCTCTGTCTTCTTTCTTTACAAAAAAAACCCCTTAAAACCCCCCAAAATGCACCGAAACCACAACAGTGAACAGTAGCGTTTGTGACTGAAAATTAAACATTACAGATATGATAGAGATCATTGGTTTGGGTTGTGAACCCAAGATGTAGCTAATTGAAGAACATGATTGAGGACAGACTCCTGTGGCTCGTCAGTATGGGGCCATTATGACATTACAGGGCATTAACCGGACTGAAGGAATCGAAAATGTTCCATTATAAAAAGTGGGTCACATTCTGAAGGTAGCGTTTTGGTTAAAGAGCTCGACCGCTGTCCCAAAACTTCGTTGGGAATCTAGAGAGGACTCCGTTATTGTACCCTTGAGTAATGTGCACAACCTTAATTGCTTCAGTAAAAATACCCACTGTATAAATGGCTGTGTAAAACTACACCATGTAAGCAACTCTGACTAAAATTATCTGATAAACAACTGAATAATGTAATAAGTCCTTTGCACGGAGGTACAGGAGAAACATGCGGGTCTCCCAGCAAATCCAGTAGGTGGAAACAGCGTGGATTATCTATGGTGAGTTGTCCGCAGTCCAGCCTGAGACAAGCGTGCACCCTCACATGTGCTGTTTCGTGACCAGCTGAAGAGAGGCGGTGCCAATATTAGCGTCTGGTGGCCTCAACCATTCAGCATAATCTGCTCTCTTTGCCTTGGTCCGGGCTGGAGGGGGATTGAGAGATGGGGGGCTTGAGAAATGCTGTTGTTTTGCCTCTGGAGGTTTCATTAGGGCTGGAGTCGAGACATTCCCGTTGACAAAGAAAAACAGTAATTTATTTCCCATACTGCTGCCGCAGCCTCTCGCTCGCTCTCCCTCCATCTTGAAGCCAAAATAAAGGGGGAATCAGACGTGCTTGTGACTATTTGATGTTCGCCACCCTCGCTTGTCTAATGAACTGAACGCCTGGCGACGGGATCAGCGCCGCGTTTCGTGTGGCCATTAATTAGAGCTGTCAAAACTTTTTTTGTTCCCTACAGTGGCTGAATAGGATCCCGTTAATTAAAAATATATCAGATCGGGAATCCTGAGTGCTGAACTTGATATGTTAACCCCTGGATTCTGACATATGTAAATTTTGCGCACATGCAAGCCTAAGTCCGATGCCCACTTTAATATGACCTCCCCCACCTCCCACCCCCCCCCCCCCCCCGACATCCATTTCAGGTCCCATATCATTCAAGTTCTGAAGCAGGAAGGAAGCCTTTTGATCTAATTACGGTTGTTCTCTCTCACACACTTGAACAAAAGTGCGGCTTTGACAGTCTCTTCCGTTTTGAATTTTGAATAGGAATTATTGTAGCAGGGGGCTAATCAGTTTTCCGCAAGGTCCGAGTTGTGCAAACAGATCGGGACTGCGGAATGAAGGCTACTGCATTCCCGCTTACACCCCCCCCCCGCCCGCCCCCCAAGGTCACCCGGCCTTTAGATCGGCCTCCCGTGCCCGTGTGAGGTGGCGAAACATTTTTATTATGTTTTTTATCATTTTGTTTTTTTTTGGCTCCTTTGATTTCCCTGGCTGCACGGTCTTCTTCTGAGAGGGTGGGGGGGATATTTTCTCACCATTGCACAGAGTAGCTCGGGGGGGTGGTGGTGGTTGCGGCTCTGTCTTCAGTGGCGATTCTTATCTTAGTAGCCTGGAGGGGAAGAGAATGATTTCAGCTAATTGTCCATAAATGCAAATGAAGACACAAGATTCTGGATGCATAAACAATCAGGGTACGGAAAGAGAGCAGGCGAGGGGAGGGAGTGAGGCTGGGGGCGGGAGGAAGAGGTGCTTGGCAGGACGCGGCCCCAGTCATCACTCCAGTGTGTCGTCGCCATGGTGGCGATGCGCACATACCGCATGCCGCACATCGCCGCAGCGGCGATGCTGATTGTGATGAATGAGTGTAAATCTGCCCCCTCTATCCCCGCCAACATGCCCCTCCTGTCGAGGGCACCGCACGCTGATTTGAATAATTTGGAGTTAATCATTTGCACGTCGCGGCCCCCGGTGGGGTTGGTGGGGCGGGGGGGGGGGGGGGGGGGGCAGGCTCGTGGGTGAGGACAGATCTGGCTGCTTCATCACGTCACCGAGTCGTGGGGCGGAGACAGATGGGTCGGCACCTCGTGCCGCGGATGCAGAACTCTAATTAATTTTGTGCACTATTTCAGAATTGATTGTGGTCATTTCTGCTTCTGATTTTTCATCAGTTTCAAGGGCTTCCCCTCCCCCAGCTTCTCGAGAGTATTTTCATGTGTCTCTCTGTGGGTGGTGGGATGCGGGGGGGGGGGGGGTGGCTTATAATATCACTAGGTTTCTATAATCCTGTCTCTGAGTGTATGTGCCTGTCTTTATTAACGTGTATATGTGTGTGTGCGTGTGTGCATCCATGAGCCTCTCTGTGTCCATGTGAGTCACACCCCAGTGTTTCTGGACAAATACGTGTTTGCACTTATCCCTATAAATGAGTGCGTCGAAGGCGCACGCTTCGGTGTGTGTATGTGCAGCCGTGAGAGCGGTGAAGGTATAGTCCGCGTTCTTTAGGCTATTAAAAGATGGCAGATTTGTTTACGCAAGAAGGACCAACCTGGGGTTGTTTCATTTGCTCATGTCTGTCTTCATAAGGGCTCGGTCAGCCCTGGTAATGTACAGCTTGGTTAGCAGATTCTGTCCCATTTACACCGGGGTGGGGGGGGGCACCCTTTCATTTCAATGTGTCTAAATTCAGCGCGTGTGTAGCATCCTTCCCCGCTGCAATTATCGCGGCTACTTCCAGCGAGTCAGAAAACGCAGCAAAATAATAAGTCATGAATCTCCGTGAGTCATCGACAGGCTTCTGTTCTCGTGTTGGTGTTTGTGCGACTTTAAGACGCTTCCGCCTGTCCGAGATTGAGCAATATTAATGATTCTGATTATCCCATTGTTAAAAATCCTGCGCGCCTCACAATTCTCCTGTTTTTAATGATTACTGCAAAATTTCACCGCCCAGGGGCATGTTTTTAATTCTTGAGCCTCGCTAAAGAAAAAAAAAACGTTTTCCCAGATTTAATAACAGGCAATAAAAAGCAGCCAACCGCGTTCCAGCTCGCCGTTCAATCTCTTCGCTACGATAAACATTTTTGTTCTTTTGTAGATCACCGGCGCAGATATGGAGCATTTCGCTAATAAATATTTCAGCTGGGTTACGGAGAGCAAGCACTGTCGCATGAATATGGAAGCATATTCCTCTGGCTTCGTTATCGTTTCGTGGCATTAATGGCAGCGAGGATGTGGAACACGTCCACACTTTCAAAAGACGTTTCTATGATGGGCAGCAGATCTTAAACTCACCACGTCCTCTTTTGAATCAGCCTCCTGTCTCTGCCCGGATCATTCTCTGATGACCATACAGGCCGCAGTATTGGGGGTGACATCCTTACTGGAAGTTTCTGGTCTGGAAGTCCCTTGATAGAAAATCACTGCAGAGCCGTGCCAGTCAAAGCCACCGTGGGGGCGCCGGTTTGCGAAGTTGACGCCCCCGTCAGATGATGGCCTGTGTCACCCAATGAGTTGACCGGCCATGCTGTAGAGTGGTATGGGGAACACGCTTTGCATTGTGGGATATGGAGCATATTGAATGACATTGCTTGTTTCCTCACGTGTAGGAAATTAGCTGCCGTTTGACGTGCCCTGCGACACAGGCTGGTGTTGCTTTGCGGTGGGGTGGCTGTCAGCTCTCAGTCGGTTTTAACTGGCCTCGGTCAGCCCTTATCAGTGGGTGTGTGTGCGTGATGGGAACGGCAGGTCCGGTCACGCTGATGGCGCAGAAAGCCAGCACATCGCACGCTCTCAAAAAGCACCTGACAGTCCTCCGTCTGATTATGTGGCCACTTTGCCGGCATAAATATTTATGCCACTCCATTTTATTCAGTATGTTGGGTGCTTGGTATGATACCCCCGACGAGAGCGCAGTTATCTTTTTACTATTGCCTTGTGTGTGTGTGGAAAGGGGGTCTGAGTTGGTATTTAGGAAGCTTTCATTTTTTGTACCTGCTTTGGACCATCAAGAACTTTCTCAGCCAATGAAATCACAAGTTAATCAAGAGAAAATAAGGAACCCTACAGGTGACTCTCATCAGAAGAAGAAAACCAAGCTGAGATCAGCCCTCAGATGCTGGCAAACTACTGGAATCCGAAGGTATAAGTTCAGCAAATGGAATCCGTCCGTCTGGCCAGTGGAGCGATTCGAGGTGCATAGCAAGTGGGGAGGCTCGATCGCCATCAGTCAGCGGCAATTACCAACAAGGCCCAAGTCATTGGCAGACACCTATTTCCAGCAGAAAACCTCTCGATATTTCAAAGCCCGATAGCTGGCCGTAGTGCCGAGTCAGCGAGTCACAGAAAGCCCAGGGTGACGAGCACACAGGGAACCGGCTTTTAGCAGGCATGCTCCACGTGACCCCAAATGTCAGTCACCTAGACCTCTTCTCCTGGTCATGCCCAAGGAAAAGTGACTCCCGCTCTAGGTCAATGTCCTTTACCATCAAGACAGGCCTGAAGTGCGCCACCCACTGGTTGACTAGTTGTATCACACAATGTTCTTCAGCATCGTCTCTGGTCCGCGTTCCTGGCCTGGTCCTGGAGATCATCCCCAACCCACCATGGAGTAAATTTTGCTTACTGCTGGGATTCAGGTAAAAAAAAAGAAAGTGGTGACTTCAGAGGGCAGGTGAGTGAGCGTGAAATGATTGTATAAAGATGTGAAGGACATCACAGTGCACTTCTTGGGCACCAATCGCAGGGCCATTTTTAATCCACGCCTGCCAATACCGCACAGCGGATCGGGGTCTGGGAGATGACGGATGGCTGAATTCTCCGCTCATCACGATCCTGTGAGCGCTGTGTTGTGGACACTATCTATCTCTATGCTTCTTCATGTCAGTCTCATACTTAGTTTACACAATTATTCACACTGCGTCCCACTGTTATTCAGTTATTCCCGGTGCCTCATTCCGGATCTTTCTCTGTCTCTGTGTAGAACCTATGAGTGTTTTCGCCGTTATTTTACTTTATTTTATATTTATTTCGCTACAGTTATTTTAGTTTCTTAATTTTGCAGATCTGCCTTTTAGCTTGGTCGTTAGCTCGCTTTAATTTTTAATAGTTTTTAGTGTGCGTGATATTTTTTTGCTCATTAATTTGAGATATCTCTACTTTAGCCTGTCTCCTTATATTTATCTTTCACTGATACTTTCTCATTGCTAAGAATTAAACTTTTTTCCACACGTACAATCTCCATCGCTAAGGAAAGCTGTAGTTCATGCATGTTCATTTGTGCAAAAATCACTGCAGGTTTCTGATCTGTCACCTGGGCAGGACTTCCCACAGTTCTCCATCTGAGGCATTCGGGTGGATGCTGACACTTAGGCCCCATCGCATCCAGCCTCGGTGAGGTTCTAACCCCAAGACCTCAGCCCACCTGTCACCTCGCGCGGTACACACACCCTGACGCAGCACTGAAACATTCAGTGTTTCTTGAAGGCAGTAAAATACTGAGCAGGCCATAAATTTGGCGTCTTGCTAATGGCAGATTCTTCCCTCCTTTTTTGATTATACGCTCTCTGTGTTCCCGTGACACCAGAGAGCCACCGGCATGACCTGCGAGTCAGCATCCTACCGAAGCTGCACAGGCGCGTAAACGGAGGATAATGAGGGAATCGTGGGGCCTTCTGGCACACGGGAAGATGACCTCTCTCTCTCCAATTCATTTAGCATTTATTTTACTTACTGGAAGACTCTTGGGGGGTCTGTTGTCGGCCGATTATTACCGGGGTGGTTTGATCAAGGTATTTAATGTCACTCAGCTTAAAACTGTTTTAGCACTCGAAAAGAAGCCCATTAATAAGTTATTTACTTTTGTAAGTATGAATGTTATATACAATTTTAAAAGATTGAACAGTATGCCATTGAGGTTTGGTGTAAGTCTGGCAAGCAGTAAAATGTGTTTACCTGTAAATGCTGCTTACGCAGCAATTCTGATTCTATTAGCATTCGTAGCGCTCCGTGAATTCCAAAATGCCCTTCCTGACATTCCTAAAAGCATTTTTTTCAGTTTTTGTTGACATTTGCTAGTTAAAAAACAGCTATGAACTCAAATTCTCTTCTCATATTGTATGAGAGTACCACCGTTCCCACAGAAACTAAAACCAGAAAACACAAAATATATAGTTCTTATGCAAACGATTAATTATGAATCATTCTACAAATGAAATCTAGAATTGTTATGCATTGAGGACGTCCTTATGTCACTGACTGTTTCTTAGCTATTCAGTCCAGCCTGCAGTGACCTGATGAACTAACAGCACTGGGTTCATGAGGAATGGATGTAATAACGGTGGCAGCCAAACAGTTTTCATACTTCAGCAACGTTTATGCCATCCTGGGTGACCACATGCAAGTGACATAAATAATAGAATAAGGACGCTGGTTGTGGGTGACTTTTGAACTGACGGTTCCCAGCATCCGTCTAGTCTAGCCTAAAAAAAAAATAAATCTGTCCACCATCCAACCTAAACAAATACAGTGAGGGTACCTCCCTCCGCCTTAGCGACATTGCCATATTCAGGCGGGAGACCAGAAGAATTGTATCGACCTGTTTTTTTCCTCTTCCTTTCCACTCTCCCGGCATTCCGGAGTGTTGTTTGTAGTTAGGGAAAAAGGGTCGACACGATGGAATAGAATCTACCTCTTCAGAAAGCCCTGGGTTATCAGACTCATTAATCTACATGTCAGGAGGCCGAGGATGAATAATTGTGTATGGAATTCATCTGCCCATATGATGGTTACTCCTCAGCTCTCTCTCGGGCCAGCCTCCATTGTGCCGGGCTGTAATTATTATATGCTTTGTCTTTCCTGTTTTCAGTCTTTTGGGGTAAGGTGCAGAAATATGCGTCTCAGCATTCAGGAGGACGCTCTCTACACTGTATCCGCCCTGTCATTGGCAGAAAAAGACTTCACCCCATCTGAAAAAAAAGATCCCTTTTCCTTCGTCTTCCTATTGATACTATCGTTTTGATTCAGATGTCTAGCACTCATGATAATTAGACTTTTATTATAAACTGAGATGGAAATGAATGACAAGTTTAATGATGATGTCATCCTCAAGGTCCAAGCCCTGCTGATTTTCCAGCCTTCCTTGACCTGTGAGCCAGGTGTGAAGCCTTTTGCCAATCAGAATTAGTAATTATTAAACTAAAACAACTGAAAACAAGGCCTGGATTTAAAATCGAGGGCCAGATTTGAATAGGGGGGCTTGAGAGGGTGGTACGGTGAGTAATCGTTGACCTGCACCTCCTGGGTTTGGAAGTTTGAATCCCATCTCCTCTGTATGTGTGTGGAGTTTGGGTGTTTTCCCCTTGTGGGTTTCCATCAGGTACTCTCGTTTCCTCCCACGGTCCAAAGACATGCTGTTAGGTTAATTGGTGTCTCTAAATTGCCTGTAGTGTATGACTGTGTGTGCCCTGTGATGGACTGGCATCCTGTGGAGGGTAGACCGCAGCTCACTGCTGCCTGTGATAGGCTCCACCCCCCACGACCCTGACAAATAGAAGGTGGATGTGGATTAATCTTCAGCACTAGGCATGAACAGACATAGACACCCTGCTGAATAGAATGCAGAGTTTAGAAAAAAAATAGAAATTTTAAAACCAAAATGTATTTTCCCCTAAGGCATCATTGTCCCCCTTTGATCCTGTTGCATTGTTACGACACATTCAGTGTTTAAACAGATGAAAAGGGATGAACAGGAGAACACGGGGCTGTTGACAATGCGAGCAAGAAAGCTAAACATAACAAGCAGCGACTCTGGCATGCCGACGAAGAGCGGATCAGCTACCACTCCCTCCTCTGCCTCAGATGTGCGCAGAACAAAGATCCTCAACACTCCTATTTTATCGTCTTCTGAGGGAGACCGTTTGTCTCGCAACCGTGAAAACAACTAATGTTCAGCCATTTGTACGTGGAATAAGAGCTGTCACAGGCGGAACCTCGCGAATCACGCCGTTAGCTGCGCTAAGTTTGCCAGTTGTTGTTGACGCTGTCGATTATATAACACGGTCCAGGTAATCGTGAAAAGAATCTATATCTCTACACTTCCGTCTTTGACATTGACAGGAAAGTGTAATAGCTGTCTGCTTTCAAGCGGCCAGCCGCATTCCCTTTATCAGTATTTTTAGAATCATAATTCAGTTTAGAAGGATGATTTTTGATGGGAAATAAAGTCGATGTTCCTCTTGTTATTTTTGTGGGAGTTTGACATTCAACATGCTTTGTTTATCTGAAGTCCACGTCGTCCTCTTTGTGGTAGGTTTCCCAGGTTGTTACTGTCTTAGGGTCGAGGGGTTGGTTGACGATTTGGGCCCCATCAACCTGAGATTTATAGAGAGTTCCAGGTGACCTGTACCTGACTGACAACAAATCGTCAAATCGTGGCAGAGAGTAAAAGTCACTGGGAATACTGGGAAGAGTTTTGTTTGTGTTGGAGATAAGTCATGCACATGGCGTTTGGGTTTGGGAAGGGAGGGTCAGGGTGCCTCATTGCTAGAATCCACATGAAGATGGAAGTCACCCCTCACCCACAACACACTCCACCCCACCTAAGTGATACGGATGATACCGATTATGGGAGCTGATGTAGAATTTAAATCAAACCCAAATTTTTAGAGCCCCAGATGGCAGGATATGGAGTTAATGGGTCGTAAAGGATTTTCTGGTGGGGTTTGATATCTGTTGAAGTTTTATTTTGTATCTAAATCCATCAGCCTACCTCAGAGCTGAGCATATCTGTAGCAGGAATCTCTTCTAGGCAGAAAACTTTTATTTAATGAATATCCTTATTACAGAATTATAGACAGATTTTGGAAGTGACAAATGGTTTAAAAGAACCAGCTTGAAAGTATGATGGTTTTGTAAGTGTTGCTTATGGCTGATGCAAAAGACAGAATATAATGTTTTGGGGGTAGTGCAGGAATGATGCAACCTAGAGGCCGGTCCCACAAGAGTCCCCCAACCACAAAGCTTTCCTTCCAATGTAAGCATTTTTTTTCTGGCATATTACAGAAGTCAACAAATTGAGTGGGTTTGGGAGGCCTACTAGCCAAAGAAGCGGCCCGGGACTGCACCGGCCTTCCATGCATGAATGCTGTGTCACTTTCCTGAAGACCCATCATACAATGTTTATTATTAGGGTATACCCAGTATTATTAGGGTATATTATTACGGCATACCCAGTATTATTAAGGTATATTATTAGGGTACACCCTGTCGTACTAGGGTATATTATTAGGGTATACCCAGTATTATTAGGGTATATTATTAGGGTATACCCAGTATTATTAGGGTATATTATTAGGGTATACCCAGTATTATTAGGGTATATTATTAGGGTATACCCAGGGGTGAGTTTTTGGGGCCCCACTAAAAAAGCCACTTTGGGGCCCCTCCTGCCCCCCCCTTAGTCAGGTCAGGTTGGGGAGCATGCACTGATGCAGTGTGTTACCACACCCACCACATGGTGAAACACCTCGGGATCCTGCCTGGCGACCCCCCCAGGCAGACACACTGTTCTGTCCCACCCTCCGGAAATGGCCATCCATCTGCCACAGCCAGGTGTTACGTGGGTGTCCCCTTGGCCTGGTCCAGCCGCTTGGGTCCCCAGCAATGCGAGTCAGATCATCCTCAGGCAATCGCGCCACATGGCCGCATTGCCGTAACTGACGCTCTCTCACAATGCAGGTAATGTGCGTTATTTTGGAACTCTGAGCTACCGCTCGTTCCACACAAAGTCAAACCAGCTGTACCCAAGGATTCTCCAAAGAGACACAGTAGAACCCTTAGACCTTTCAAAAACAAAATAAGTAGTTAGGGACTCAGAAGATTGTGACTGGCTAGTTAGCAGAACATGCTGCTTCACCATCACCCAAATAAGGAATGTGTTCATCTAATACCTACTGTGATGACTTTTTGTGGCTAAAAGGGGGGCCCCAGACCTCAGGGGCCCTACACAAACTTGTGGTCTGAGTGGTGATGAACATCTCCATTGGGACTACACTTACTATCCCCAGATACACCACTCAAGCCCCAACTTTGATGTTCCTGTGAAGAAGTGGGATGCTGACCACTGAAGCTGTGTGTGTGTGTGTGTGTGTGTGTGTGTGTGTGTGTGTGTGGGTGGGGGGGGGTGTGAGTAATGATGGCGCCATATCGTCCATATCGACAAACATGTTCTGACGCTGTAATCCAACTGAGGTCACATCGACTGTCTTCCAGCTGGCTCCAGACAGACAGACTATCACATATGTCCATGACAGGTGAACCCATATGTACACACACACACACACACACACACACACTGCACAAATGTGCAGAAATACATGTGTACACACAGTAATCAGCCCCTAGTCTGCGTTTACATCTTAATTCTATCGATTGCAAGCGTCAGCATCCAGTTCATGCAGAGGTACCATCAAAGGGTAAGATTACCGGCGTGGAAACGCGGCCGTATCCGATGGGCTCCCCCTTCACGGGGTAAGTGAGGTGTTCCACAGATGTGGCCTCCTGGCTTCACCGCCGTCAGCGGCGCGCCGCTAGTGGGTAATGACAGCGTGCCTCCAGAGAGCCCCGGCGGATCTGAACTCGCCGGAATTGAGCTTGACTGCATTAAAGGGGAATTACATGACACCGTCTTTAGATGAGCGCTTTATCTGCCGACTGTGGCTGTGCTGGCAGTCAGGTCGCTTTTACATCTTTTTACCTTCAAGGGCCAGGGGAGGTCACGCTGGTGTCAGCTGATATGTCTCTCTGTGCATAAAACGAGTGAGCGGGGAGAAAAAAAGGGACTCGGAAGAGGATTAATGGGGGGGGGGCAGAGGGATTACCTGCGTGACAGGTTACGGCGTGTCACATGACTGACAGATGGGGGAAGAAGTGAGGAGGGGCCCAATGTTGTGGATGTGTCACAGCATCCGATATTTATACTGCTAGCAGAGAAACGTGTGTCGGACTCTTGAAGGAAGTCTGGGTCAAGCGGACTGGGGGTCCTGTTGGGAGTCACGTGTACCCGACAACATATGGTCAAATGAGGTTTTTTTGCGGCCAGTGGATAGTGTAGTTCAGGGCCTCCTCCTGAAAGAGGGCTCCAGCTTCATATTCAACTTTTACATGGATCCAGGGGCATTTGAAGGGGTGGAGCCAAGCTGGCCAAGCTGAAAGCCGATTAGCCCTCGGAGTGGTTCCTCCCCTGTCACTCACCAGTTCAAAACTTATCATTGGATAATGATAAGGTTACTCCCTTCATATGAATTTTAACCCATATTATGCACCCCAAACTTAAAAAAATCCTAGAATCATCTAGGTATCGGTTAGAGCATTGAATGGATTAAAAAAACTTATCTACTACATTTACAGTAAGTGCTTTGTAGGAAAACGGATTGAGCAAGGTAATTAAGCAAATGATTTTCAGTCTGCCCCATGACAATTGGCATAAACCTTTATCTCTTATAACTAGTAGTAGACAGTCATTAAAATGTTATACGGAATAGGCACAGGCATAAGTATGGGCAGCCCTGTGGCCGCAGTAGGACCTTATCTTTGTTCCTGCCAAGTCATCACGCTTTGGGCAGAAAGGCCTTGATGCAGCACACAGCAGGGGCTCTGAGTTTGGGCCACAATCCGGCACCCGGCCTGGACAGAGAACCCGGAGGCCAGATCTTTGAGCTGCAGGTGCAGGTTAGTACACAACTACCAGGATATGGGAAGAATTCTGGAAAATATATCCTGCCGCTGAAAAATGCGGGTTAGAGGCGGAGTCAGGAACCGTGCAGTGAGACGAAGTGTGTAGAGACAAGTACCAGTGCTTATGGACGGAGGATAACTGGTGACAATACTGAGCAGTGAGTTTCGGTTGCTAAGCTGCCAATGAAGCCCACAGGTCATTTAACTGGAACACTTCCGGGTTTGGCCAAGCATGGATGACTGCGAGTATGCTGTCATTGCTCCCCCTGCTGGCCTGGAGGGGCAGTCACACCAGACATGTGCTTAAACAGATTGTTTAGGCTATACAAACTGAAAAAGTCATATAGGCTCAGTGAGAAACCTCACAGCTCCCAGGGAGGGGGTAACAATCTTGCCTTGGAATTTGTACTTGTGCAGCTTTCTTCCAGCAATCGAAGATATGCAGCTGGCTGAACGGGAGTATCGAAATTGTCAATAATGCCAATCTCGTATTTTGTTTGGTTATTTACAGTTTAGGTCAGGGCAACGAATGTCCCTACAAAAATATAATTACAAACCTGTGTGTATGTGTATGTGTGTGTGTGTGTGTGTGTGTGTGTGTGTGTGTGTGTGTGCGCGCACGTGCGCATGTGCATGCACCCCTGTGTCCTTTGATGAACTAGATCCCAGTACAGTGTGCACTCCTGCTGAGCCCTGTGCTCCTTGGATGTGACCCTATTCTGGATGACCTGACCTCTCCCCCACTCAGCAGCCAAAGGTAGGGAACCCACAGGCCTGCAGTATGCAGAGCAAGAGTGTACAGGACCACACACAGGGCCACCTGCGTCTCGCACGATAGATAGATAGATAGATAGATAGATAGATAGATAGATAGATAGATAGATAGATAGATAGATAGATAGATAGATAGACGTGTCACGTTAAAGGACTTGGGTGGACATCGGTAAACTGGGACAATTTTTACAATTTTACTTTCTGTCACACTTTAATAATATGATTAAATATTAAAGCATGAAAGTATCATTGGAAGCTGAATAAGTGAGCTTAAGTCAATAGAATACAGAGGTGTAAAGATAGGGAGTATGAAATATATGTGTTGCAGTTTGCCCTTTGCCCCAGCTAACCAATATTCACACAATGTAAATAAATAAACAGATTTTCAGTTGTTTCCCCAGCTTTTTACAGCTCTCGTGTTCTTTATGAGTTTAAGGAAACGAAGTGATCAGGAAAAATCCCAGCGTGCATCTCTGATCATCTTGATTTGTTTTAGATTGTCTGCAGTCAGTTTCAGCAGCTTTTAGCCATCTGACATTTTTGCTTGGTTTTGGCCCTAAGCCAGGTGACTTCAGCCCATGACAGCGACGTATCGATTAGCCCGACGCCTGAAGCGATAAAACGGTTCCCAAAAACTAAGTGGAAGTGGTATTCCCGAAATCCTCCAGTTTTTAGTGTATTTTGCTCTCGCAGCCATCTTGTAAGTAGGCTGCTGTAGCTTAATGTTTCTTATGTGGAAGAAGAGATTTGTTACAGAAATGAATATTAATGTAAAAGGAACCTAAAGAAGTCACAAGACTTTTTCTTCATTTTATATGACTATATATATATATATATATATATATATATATATATATATATATATATATATATATATATATATTATTTTTCAGAATGTGGTAACTAATTTGGGAACAGGAAGCTATAGCAGGTTTTGTTTCATTATAGCTAAAAAGCCTGAAATGGCGTGCAATTAAAATACACAAATTTAACATGGGGGACAGTGGCAGTGATTAGGCCCCAGGAAAATGGGGCTTGTTGGCTGTAATAGTCCATGCTGCCGTGGTTATCTCAGTTCACACCCACCTCTGGCAGGACAGCGGTCGTTAGGGAGGGATAATGGCTGTCTAGGGGGGAAGGGGGGGGACTGCTGAACAAGGACCTGGGCATTGCGTTGAACCCGAGTAAATACAATATATTAACAAGCCAGTTTTATGCTTTTATCCGGTGATGTTGCTGAATGTGCGTTGGAAGAGGCACGTTGCTGAGCGGGACGCCATTGCTGACATGATGTCCCCGGAATGCCAAGTGAGGGCCTTTTTCATGGCAGGGCACTTCTCCCCAGTGAGATGGGGTGGCCGGTTCTGTTCAGGCATTTTCATTAGGGTTCATCGCCATTGCGATGGACTGCGGGGGGGGGGATCGATACCGGATCACTGATGGAGCCCCCACCGCTCGCTGGCCAGATCGTATGATAAATGGGGCGGCCCCCGTGCTGTGATGCAGCCCTGGGATCCAGATGTCACCCCACAGCCTCTTTGAGCCCCCCCATCACCGCCAGACCTTTTCAGGGTAACGATGAGCTTGTTTATTTGTATGTGCATGTGAGTCAAAGCTGCTTTTGTGGAGGCTTCCTGAATTAAGGGTGAGCAGACAGGGATAGCTATTTACACCCTGTGAGAAACTGGGAAGATAAGCATTCTCAACGTCATAACATTGCTATAAGAATTAATAAAAGGCATTATTTCTTTACGTTTGTTTTCATTTTATACTCATGCATATTCCATTAGGTAGATGGTCAGCTATGTGGAGACACTGTAAATGTTCGGCATGAACTGTATTTACACGTGTGTTTTGTCCAACCCAGAGTTACTGAGCAGTCCTGTGCTTTTACCTCCCGAATGTCGGTGTCACCATGTCATCGGAAATTTAGTTACTTGTAAATTTGCTCTCTAATGCCTGCCAAATGAAATCAGATGAGTATTCTCCGCAGAAACATAGATTTCTAGGTGAAGGAACTCAGTGTGGGGTGGCATGGTGGTGCAGTGGTTAGTACTGTTGCCTCACACACCGGGACCCGGTGTCTCCGCCTGGGTTACATGTGTGCAGAGTTTGCATGTTTTCCCCATGTGATCGTGGGGTTTCCTCCGGGTACTCCGGTTTCCCCCCACAGTCCAAAGACATGCTGAGGCTAATTGGAGTTGCTAAATTGACTGTAGGTGTGCATGTGTGAGTGACTGGTGTGTGAGTGTGCCCTGCGATGGGCTGGCCCCCCATCCTGGGTTGTTCCCTGCCTTGTGCCCATTTCTTCCGGAATAGGCCCCGGACCCCCCGCGACCCAGTAGGATAAGCGGTTTGGAAAATGGATGGATGGATGGAACTCAGTATTTTTCATCTACTTTTTGCGGAATTCTTCAAGGCAGGTAATTAATAAACAGGAAAGAAAATGTGCTGCGTAGCCCAGTGAGTGCAGCCTCCCCTACTGGAGAGGAGCAGGTCATGTTTTATAGCTGAAGTTTAGCCGAAAGGACATGAACTTAACGGGTGACATATTCACTAAGGGACTGACTTCTCCAGCAACCAAAAATAGTTACTAAATTAAGGGGGGTCCCAAACGTGACTTTTTGAGAGGGACTTCAGAAGCAGCAGGCCCACCTCTTGCCACATGCCAAAGGACAGTTACTCTTAACTGGGGGGAGGTCCTTCTATGCTGCTAATCAGCTAAAAAGCAACGATAACCTAATTTGTACTTCCTGTTCAAAATGAAACAGCTCTTCAGACTGACGCCACATCCTCCTATATCACCAATGGATTTTCCATTAAAAAGTGAAAATACATGGCTTCTCCTCACTAGCCACGGCCAATGTCCTCTGCACGGACATTTCAGAGCACGACCCTGTGATTGGAAGGTTGCTGTTTCAAATCCCACGGTTGGCAGAGTGATTTCACTGTTGGGCCCTTAACTTCTAATTGCTCTCAAAATGTTTGTCGCTTTGAATGAAAGCACCTGCTAAACAATAAAATTGGTCTGTGAGTGTGGCACAGTGGTTAGCACTGTTACCTCACACCTCTGGGACTTGGGTCTGAGTCTCTGCCGGGGTCCCATGTGTGTGGGGGTTACATGTTCTCTCTGTCGTCTTGTGGGGTTTCCCTCCCTAAAGAAGAATTGGAGTTGCCAATTCAATAATCAACTGTGTATGTGTCTTGCAGTGGGTTGGTGCCCTGTCCTGGGTTATTCCCTGCTGTATATCTGTAGCTTCTTGGATTAGCTCTGGATCCCCATGGCCCTGCATAAGACACGCAGGGATGGATAAATTGTGTTACCCCCCCCCCCCCCCCCCCCCCCCCGCCACAGCCCAGGCTGATGTCTGCTTGGGTCCTGTGGATGCGACCCTGTGGAGAGCAGTGATTAGGCCTGCCATTTGTGCAGAGTGCATGGGCCAGTCCTCGGCGACGTCTAGCTTCTACGCCCTGGTACCATCTGGAAGGAAGCAGGCAGATGATTTATGGACTGGAAGAATGACTTCCCATAACAATCTTAATAATAAATATGTTCTTTGCTCAGACTGCTGAAGTGCCATTAGAAGGCAGCTTTGATTGTCCCTGTTTGGGATCAAAGGCACCTCCCAGATGTCCTGTTTGTAGATAGATAGATAGATAGATAGATAGATAGATAGATAGATAGATAGATAGATAGACAAGACTAGAAGGATAGATAGATAGATAGATAGACAAGACTAGAAGGATAGATAGATAGATAGATAGATAGATAGATAGATAGATAGATAGATAAGACTAGAAGGATAGATAGATAAGACTAGAAGGATAGATAGATGGATATATAGACAAGTAGACAAGGATAGATAGATAGATAGACAAGACTAGAAGGATAGATAGATAAGACTAGAAGGATAGATAGATAGATAGATAGATAGATAGATAGATAGACAAGACTAGAAGGATAGATAGATAGATAGATAGATAGATAGATAGATAGATAAGACTAGAAGGATAGATAGATAAGACTAGAAGGATAGATAGATGGATATATAGACAAGTAGACAAGGATAGATAGATAGATAGACAAGACTAGAAGGATAGATAGATAAGACTAGAAGGATAGATAGATAGATAGATAGATAGATAGATAGATAGATAGATAGACAAGACTAGAAGGATAGATAGATAGATAGATAGATAGATAGATAGATAGATAGATAGATAAGACTAGAAAGATAGATAGATAAGACTAGAAGGATAGATAGATGGATATATAGACAAGTAGACAAGGATAGATAGATAGATAGATAGATAGATAGATAGATAGATAGATAGATAGACAGACAGACAGACAGACAGACAGAGCCCTGGACAGAGAGAAGGACTTGGGTATCTCCATTTGTAGCTTCTATTGTGAAAGCACCATTAATAGCAGTGGTTTCCTTGTTTTATGCTTGTCAGTGGGCAAACCTGCCAAAGGGACCCTGCACTGTGGCGTTTCAGCACCACCTGCGCGCCACATGGCGCCGGTGGAGGGATAAACATAGGCCTCCGCTTTGCTCTCACAGGCGGCGCTGCTGGGCGCTGGTGCAATCGCTGGGGTAGCGGCGGCTGTGTCTCTTTTAATGAAAAGTGCCCCTTTAAGTGGCCGGCGCTCTCCTCCTCGTGCCTGTCTCCTGCAGCATTAACAGGGGCCCGCCTGCGAGCCCAGCGGGCCGGCCCCAGCCCCGCGGCCCCCGTCTGCTGTCAGGGGGACGGCGGCGAGCCGGAGGGGTACGTTTTGTGGGAGGTGTAGTGATGGCCATGCTGGTGCCGACGGCCTGTCAGGCTCAGCGAGTCCATCACGCCACAACGGGAGGGGGAGAGGGAATGGGGGGGGGGGGGGGGGCAGAACTCTCCAAATCCCACAATCCTCTTTGTTTTTCTGGCCCTTCACGATTCAGGGCCTGCTGTTTCGACCATTAAAGACAACCCACACTAAACAGCATTTAAATATGGATTAGAGCATTACGGGGTTTATAACTTATTTTAGATTGCCTTTCATTCTACGTATTTTAAACAGATATCCTAGTTTAATTTTTAATGATTTGTTTGAATTATGTTTGATTGACTTGAATTAAACTTTTGAATGATTCATCTGAAAAACACACAGACACCATGTTGTCACTGTAACCAGGGTTAGAAGGGAGCTGACACCAGTGTGTGGGTTTTTGCGTATGTGTGGGGGGGTGTGCCCACCTTAAACTCAGTCTAGTACTCCTAAGGTAAATCGCGGTAACCCCCTTTGGATCGCATTTTTCCGAAGGAGTGTGAGCTGACGTTCTGTTCCATCTGGCCTCGGGATCACTTTCATGTACGTCAGAATCTCGACGTGCCGTTTTCCAAATCGCCTGCTGCCGTGCCTGGGTTTGTAGGAAGGTGGCGAGTCTAGCGCCACTGAATACCACATATTGTGGGCACCGTGTTTGATTTTGCGTCACGGGATTCCTGCCGGAGGACTTGGCGGCGTGCTCCCGTGGACCTGCAGGAGGACTTCGGGGCGTGCTCCCGTGGACCTGCAGGCGGACTTGGGGGCGTGCTCCCGTGGACCTGCCGGAGGACTTGGGGGCGTGCTCCCGTGGACCTGCCGGAGGACTTGGGGGCGTGCTCCCGTGGACCTGCCGGAGGACTTGTCGGCGTGCTCCCGAGGACCTGCAGGAGGACTTGGGGGCATGCTCCCGAGGACCTGCTGGAGCCCAGCACCACAGACATAGCTGGGATACAGCATGGAAACCTCACGCACAAAGACAACAGCTTGCCATTAAAATATAAAACTCCACTGTATTTAAATCATCAGCTTATTTATTTTGATATTTTTCCAGCATTTTAGAAGTTGATCTCTCGCACCCTCTCGCCCTCCTGGCTGGTGTTTACAAAGACAGGCCTGTACGATTCACACATAAGAAAGCGTAGCATGTAGCAGATATTCCTCAAATCCCTTTTATAATCCAGCCGATGGTAGGAATTCCAGGAGCACAGGAGTAACAAAAGTGGCCAATACATTCCAGCTGCGAAATTAAATAGCCCAGCAGGGGTAAAAGTAGTTTTTGGTTCCCATGTCAAGAATATCCACCCCCCCCAACCCCCTGTTCCAATTCCGGAGCCTTCTTATCGACAGCATGAGAGAGACAACAATCTGGGAGATTACATTGTGTCACATGGCCCTGGGTTGACCAATGAGAGAGCCGGCCTGCTGAATAGTCTCCGGGAAACATATTTACTTCCTACATCCTACATCTCTCTGCATTCTGTCTGACTGAGAGAGGGGAGAGGAACCAGCAGAGGGAACAGTGATGACGTGAAAAAAATAAAAGAGCATGCCGAATGGAAAAGAGTAACCTTCAAAGGAACTTTGAGGAACTTTTGAGAAATGAACTGGTCTCATATAAATTAAAAAAGCAAATGGAATTTGAGGTTTCTGTGTCATTGGGAAAAAGCAGAAATGTCGACCTAAAGTCATATAGCTGCGGTGTTTAGGGTTATAATTGAAACTGGAAGAGTTAAGAGAAGGAAAATAAATATTCAGCAAGAAGGGGGACAGCATGACCCCTGCTTCAGTCAGACGGCCCCCCTGCTGTGTGACATGCAAACATTTCAGATTAAGTCATATCTGCTAAGGAGCTTTAAGTTCAGATCTTTCTACAAACACGTGCCATGATGTGTGCTCAGAAATTAAGAACATTTCTGTCCTGCTGCTTAGCTGATACGTTATGTTTTATTTTAATTCCCGGGTGACCCTGTACTGACTGAGTAGTTGGAAGATGGATAGATAGATTTGCTCTTTGTGCTGCATTAAAAAGCAGAACCGTCTGAAATTAGTTTGATTAATCTAGGCTAGTTGAGCTAAATATTTTTTTTTTCCTGGAATTTTCCCAGATTGTGGAGTAAGCATGGATACCTGTGGTGGTCAAGGAGTGTTGCTGCTTCATATCAGTCCGACTCAACGAGCACAGAGCTGTAGATTTAGGGTTTTCTTAGGGAATGAACATTTTTTAACTCTTTCACGTGCATTTATGTGTGAGTACTGCTGTGTGTGTGTGTGTTCTGTGCACATCTGTTTGTATCAAGAATTCATTTTCTTTTTTTTCTCTGCAGAATGCAAAAATGGTATCAGGGCTGCTGGATATACGGCTGAAGCAAAACTGCATCTGTATCTTTCATGGAGAATGAGGTGGGATGTGTGAAAACCACCAGAATTTTCCAAAGGGATGGATATGCTATGTCTCCTAAATGTAACGAAGTACATGTAGGAGTCGTGTAAGTGCTGCATGGGTGTGTAAGTGTGTCACAGGCCACAGTGCAGCCCCGCCTCCCCTCCTGGGCACTGGGTGACATTTTCAGCACGGCAGGTGACAAATGCAGAGTCCGCCTGTATCACCGGGTCAAGCAGAGTGCAACCTGTAGCCTGTAGGAGCAGAGAGATAGAGAGATGGGCTCTAATCCTAGCATGCGATCGATACTGCACACTGATCGCCATCTATCAGTCCAGCTGCCTGAGGGACCACCCTCTGCCCCCCCCCCCGCTCATCCCCTGTTTCATCTTCACAGAGCTACCAATGCAGCTAACAGGTCTAGCAGCCGTGGCCAGTGTGAATGTGAGCACCTCCACCCGCACGCCTTGTCCTGGTGGAATATCAGGGGTACAAGAGGGTCTGGAGGGTGCCATCGACTTAACAGACCCCCAGAGTGGGTCACGGTAGCCTGTCTATTTACAGTAAGGGTCAGCCATATGAAGTGTAGTTTTTGATGAGTCAGCAGGTAGGGTAGACATCAAGGACAACGGAAGGTTACACCTGTTGTACCTTTGAGCATCCACTAAATTATCTGGCTATTTTAATGGGAAATATTGTTGGTTGACGAAAATGTAAATATATGTAACTGTAACAATTTATCCTGTTTGTTCATCTGTGATATTAATAAGAAAACAAACTATTAAAAATAATAAGGTTACGCTTTGCATTAACTGCACCTTCATAACGCCTTTATAATGCATTACTTTACATTACCAACAATAGTAAAATATAATGGCGGTTATAGTCTCAAGCAGACAGAATGGTCTGCACAATGCTTCATGCCCGACATTATGAATATTATGATCAGGCAAATCAAGCAGGGTTAGCCAGTACTAGCTGATTCCATTTTTCCCTACAAATGGACATTTATCTACATATATCACAGGACTCTGTTTCACAGCGGCACATGGCACGATCTTTTCAGATGTATGATAGATGGCTTTCTCCGCATTATCATCTGTTTCTAGCCGAAAAAGCTGCTTACTTCAAAGAGCTTCAATGGGTGTCCGAACAAACATCACGTCCGCTGGTAAACAGCGTAGATGGACATCAAATAGGAGGGAAAACAAAAGGCATGCAGGGAGCAGAGTCTGCCTCTAGGGGGAGGTGGCGAGCAGCTATGGACAGTCTAGGAGGGAGCGAGGTAACCGCACAGAACTCCTGCTGTTACACTCTCACCTCAGGAATGAAAAGACTGGAGTGCTTTTTGGCTTTCTTTGTGGGGATTTGGGCCTGGTTCAGCGCAGCGCACGGGGGAGTGACAGCACAGGCTGTTAGGATTACATACACGGCCTGGGAAGTCTGAGGATGTATATGCACTAAAAATGTTTGTGTGTCTGTCTGGGGTGTGTGGAGCATTCAGTTATAGTGCACAAGGAGTGGGAGGGAGAGTGAACAAAAGCAAGAAAGTCTGGCAGTAAAGAGAGAGAGGAGAAGGTTGAGGGAGGACAGTGAGAGGTCAAAGGTCACTGTCAAAGGTCACTATGAGGTGCTGATCAATGCTGCAAGCTTTTTGCTAGCCTATCAGCTATGGGTTCAGGCCAGCTCTTGTAGGATGGTCATGTGACCTGAGCGGGAGCCAGAGGGCTAATAGTTCCAGCCCTGTCTTAAGTGTTCATTATGTCATCAGAAAGGAAGCTCATTTAACTATGCCAAATAACATAATATGTATGGCACAATGGAAAGTGGTCTTAATGCTGTTCTTTCAACACACTGCTTCACGAACGGTCTTTCTGTACTGCGGCCAAAGCCTTGTTGCCCCCCCCCAGCCATTAGTTAATTTGTATCCTGCCTATTAAAGTACAGCTTATGTCCTGTGACATTTCAGGTATGCCCAACAGCTTGTCACAACTGGAACGTGCCAATTTCAGAAAGCGTAGTGGGCAGGTGGACTCGTTACAAAAAACATTCTGCTGTTAAATTCACTAACTGTCATGAGTCTCTCTTGAATGTTTTTCCTCATTTTATCTGGAATTAAAGAAAATCAGCATCTGATCATTTCATCTCATGGGCAATAAGATTCACTGATTTTGTTTTCCTGATTTATTATTAAAATATGTATTAAACTCCAGAGGAAATAAAATTCAGAAGCACTTAGGAAACACAGGCATGTCATTTGTAGTTAAAGTGAATTAAACATTATACTCATTTTACAGAGATCAGTGGTTATATAACACATATATGGATCCATCCATCCATCCATTTTCCAAACTGCTTATCCTACTGGGTCGCGGGGGGGCGGAGCCTATCCCGGAAGCAATGGGCACGTGGCTGGGAACAACCATGGATGGAGGGCCAGCCCATCGCAGGGCACACTCACACACCATTCACTCACACATGCACAACTATCGGCAGTTTAGCAAGTCCAATTAGCCTCAGCATGTTTTTGGACTGTGGGGGGGAAACCGGAGTACCCGAAGGAAACCCCACGACGACATGGGGAGAACATGCAAACTCCACACACATGTGACCCAGGCGGAGACTCGAACCCGGTACACCACCATGCCGCCCACATATGTAGTTATCATCATGTGTAATTACATAATATAAAGTGTAAAAACCTGCTTTATATAATATACATTTTTAATCTCTTGTCTCTAAATCTCTTGTCAAAGACTAAAAAGGTGAACATAAAATTTACACTATATTTTATAAATGCGTACTGGGTTATGAAGTCGATGTCCATTTTCTGAGGACGCCGTCGTGTGACTCTCTCTCGCATGCGGAGCAATCGCAGACAGATAAAGAGAATCCTCCTTCATTGGCTTCAAAAAGGCAGAGGAAACGCTTCATAAATATGTATGGATGCTTCACATTCGTCTGTGGAAAAGCAACAGATTGCCCACGTGGACGGGAACATGGAGAGCGAGTCCCTCTGCATCTCTGTCTCAAGTCCACCCTGGTGCCCCTAGGCCCCTTGGACGGCAGTCTGGGCAGCCCAGTACGCCATTTGGAGACACCCCCCCCAAATGATGTAAGCCAAGCGGGAAATGAAACAACGACGACAATAAAAAAAACTAACAAGAAAAAAAGGACAATTGAATTAACGTGTGGCTCAGAGTGCCTGTGGATGACCTGGGGGGAAGGGAGGGGCTTTTATTGCCTTTAAACACTTCATAACAGGAATGCTTCTAGTTTTTGAACTTGCACCAGGTGCATTAAGGTGAACCCCCCCCCCCCCCATCCCATAACGCCTCAATATAATTTCACAATATATCAGAATAACTCCATGATCTCACTGGTGTGCGGGAGAGGCAGCGGTAGCCCATGTCTTCATTAAAGTGCCATCTTCCATTAGGTTGTTTCTCTCTCAATTAGTGCGTGCTTTAATAAAGGTGCTGCATTCTTTTTGGCTGCTGCTGGTCCCGTGGAGTGCTGGGGAGGAATGGGTTTGGGGGGGGGGGGGGGGGGGGCATCCACAGCTGCACGAAGAACTGGCCTCTTCTTCTCTTCTTCGGTTTTTCCCTCTGAGAGCAATTACAGCAACGGGGTGACGGGAGGGGGGTCACATATGAGTTTCAGCGGCTGCTGTCCATTTGATAGGAGGTACCAAAATGGGGGGGGTGGTTCACCGCCCGATTCGGGTTAAAAAGATCTGGAATGGGAATGAAGAAGAGTGGCCTGGGTGTAGGACGCTATTTTATGTGAAACTATTAATATGTTAAAGGATAGAGGTAGAAAAGAGGAAAATGGTGTTAAATGGAAATGGCATGTATGCAAAGGTGGAGCCGTATACTGGCCCCAGCTGAAAGCTGATTGGCCCCCAAAGTACCCCGTCCCCTGTCACTCAGCGATTCAAAACATATCATTGGCTAATGATAAGGCTGGCCCTTCCGTATGAGTTATAGCCCCCCAGCTTATAAAATCGCCGCTGTATGGAGACCTGCAGGATGTAGGAATCCTCCGAGTCTGTCGTCCCACAGCCTGTAGGACCTGTAGCTCAGGCTGCATGCAGTAATTGCACGCGCATGTCAGCAGCAACATCGTGTGACACAACAAGACAGCCCCTCTCCACGTCGCCCATGCCCCGCCGCTCATTGCATGAACTTCTAGATTGGACCCTAATTGGGGTGTATCAGCCAAGCAATGCGTGGTCAGCCTCTGGGGAGAGCCCTGCGTAAACAGTGGCCCTCCATGCACGTGTGCCTCTACTCAATGTATCTCTCTCTCTTTCACACACTCACACACAAACACACACACTCACACCAGCCAATAACACACTTACATAGCACGCAACAAACACTGAAGACAAGACCAAAGAAGGCACGTATAAATTAATTTTCTTCATTTTCTCTCCAAAAAATATTAATAACAGTAATAAATGTCTGGCACCGTGCTCCTGGTGTGTTCATACCTAACATCAGCTTCACAGGCGTTTAGCACTCATGGGATTCGTTGTGTATATCTTATTTAGGCAGGTGTCATGTGTGCCAAGTTCTCTCCAAAACATAAGCGCTTCTCCATCCACGAGAAGCCAGGGTGGTGTGTCTGGAGTTGGGGGGGGGACGGGGGTGGGGGGGGGTGGTGGAGTACTCACTGGTTAAAGGAGTTGAAGCAGACAGGTACTCTGAGAGAGGTGCAGGGAACGGGGGAAAAGTGTCGACCTTGCAGAAAAAGACGGTGAGACTAATGCCTCTTCTTTGTGAGAGGCAGTAGCGGCGTTGATAGATGAACCCTAACAACAAAGCGTAGCCAGAGAGACAAAATTAGTGTTGTTTTAATTACCAGTCGGTGCTGGTATCTATCCATAACTGTCTGAGGATGGACAGTCGATGGGATGGACTGGGAGCTCCAGTGGTGAAGCTGGAGGGGGGGGGGGGGGAGTGTTAAAGCCAGGGTTTGTAGTGTCGGAAGATGCACATACACTGAAACACATACAGACACGCACATACATGCATAGATGTAGTCGCAGACGTGCACGCACAGCCCGCTCAGCTTGCTGGATTGCCTCACGCACTCGCTCTTCCTCTGCATACACCTAACAGCACAGTGCTATTTTAAAAAAGGCCCGCCCCCCAATATAGCCACTTAAAAGCCTAAGCGGATGTAAAGGGCCCACACCATCGGAGCTGGACCCTGCATGGGGCGCACATTCGATTATTCAGACACGACTGACATACACCCTCTGTGAAGGAGTGCGTCTTGTAACAGTGTGCGCTGTGGGAGGGTCTCTGCTGCGGGGGTGCGAGGACAGGCTAACGCTAGTAGGGTCTGCGATAGCAGGTCAATAATCTACTGCTGTTCTGTTTACATGCACATCAAACGTAGTAAAAGCAGCGTATACTGTGACGATTCCTTGCCAAAATGCATCCATGGCCTGTTAAACACAGACAAGATTTATTCAGTCAGTATTATACCTTATAAAGAATGGCCATGTCCATCCATCTATCTTCTAACCATTTATTCTGGTCAGCGTATTAGAGGACCCTGAATCTGATCACTGGCACAAGGGCACAATAGTGGAGTTCTCCATGTATGGTAGTGGCGGTGCCCTGGATTAACACACCTAACAGCTGGTCCCTTGCGCACTGTACCATTCTTTGTGCCCCTGCATCCATCCATCCATTCTTTTTTGTCATTTTTCCTTGGTGGGGTGGGGGCTGATTGCAGTATGTCTGTGGAAATGTTGCGAATTCTTCTGCTGCGCAGCCCCCATGCTAATAGGTACAGAATCCTTGGCCTTCTTTGTGTCGTAGAACGCAAGCGTGATCATAAACATTCAAAAGGGGAGGGGGGGAGTGGGGGGCACATGAATCAGCTGCATTGCCTTCCTGGGAATGAGAAATTCCGGGAGGAAAATTCCTTTCCTTAAATGTAAATTGTGTCCCATCCTCGGTGATTCGCCTCCAAGCGGCTCACACTTGCGATAAACTCAAGTGACAAACTCCAATTCATATTCTCTGCCCTGTTTTTTTTTTCCAGAGGACAATTGGCTTCGGGGGGGAATGGCGGAGATGCAGGAGTGGGTCTGACGGTGCCTCCGATGCCGCCGACGGGCGACTCGTGGCTCCCTGACGGGTGAACGGAGCTGCTTATTTGCAGCAAACAGCCAAGATACACCCAAGCAAATTTAAATCCACCTTCCACGCAAGCGATGATTCCGAAACCTCCAGGCTCATTATCAACTGGATAACCACGCGATTCCACATCCCAATCGAGACGCGGGTCATGCCATTTCAGAGGTAAGCCTCGACTGCTCCAGAGGCCCTGGAATCTTCTGCGAAGAAATCGGTCCTTCTAGCTTAGCCCCTTGTTCCAGGAAGGCTGTGTCTGTGTGTGCATTATATATCTGTGTATAGATTTCCGTGGTGCAGCGTGTGTTTACAGACGCACATGTGCTGCGCCTCACACACTGTTTATGGGTCACAGCTGTGTCTGAGCAAATGCCGGTGGATGGAGGTCAGCAATGGATGTGTAGCTGCGTTCTCATTGGCTACACCGTGAGGGCGCCCTACTCCGTAGCCTGACACCGTGGCATTATTTAGAATCTCATTTGATTCCATGCAAATAATAGATTCGGATGGAGGGAATCAAAAATTAATGTATAACTTCAGACCCTTAATTAATTATTAAGAATGATTAATTCTTAATAAGCGCCATCAAAAATCACCACCTACCAGTTAGTCTCGTGGAACTACTTCACCAAAAGCACCCCTGAAATTGAGAGCTGTCACTCCTTTAGTAAATGTTTGAATTAAATGACAATGGGGGGAAAAATATATATTACGCTCCCGGTTTGAATTTTCTATGGTTTTCCTCCCCTTGCAAATCATCACATTAGTATGACCTCACATTTCCTTTTGAAATTCGTTTAAAAGTACCGATCATGTAATGTAAATGTTTCTAAGTCCTCAAATTTTCGGTGAAAGCTGCCCTTTCTCCAGCGGGTATTGTATTTTTTCATTTTAAGTTGATGAACCTGAGGATGCATCTTAAGTGCCGGTGATGCTGCCACATTGAGGCACATTCTCCTCTTCATCAGACATCCGAGGTGCACTTAACCACACAACTGTGTTAGGAGGCGAAACGTCACGTGCGTAAGGAGGCACGCAACATCAACGGGGAAATGGACCCGTCAGGAAAATATTACGTGGGAATGCGATTCGTCATAAAGATTACCATTGTGGCTTAAAGATAAAGATCTTGAGCTTTGTTTGACAGATATTATATAAATATAGAATTTTAACAATATTCACCGACAAACCAACACAGCTTGATCATCCCCATAACTACTAACAAACAGCATGCCAAAAATGTAAGGATTAAAAACTATATTATTGATATAATTATATTAATAATTTACCCCAGCAGGGGGACCAATGTACAAAGGAACAAAGACTAGAGCTATTAATGAATGGCGAAAACAGGACACATAGATAATTCTATTATTATTTATTTCCGTGTGTGTATAATCATATGGATATTAGAACTCAAGTATTTCTAATGTAAAACAAGTTCATTAGAGAAAAATTAAAATGACAAGTGCTAAAGGTGACCAATGCATTGCATACGATTAGGATAACATTATTATTAACTACAGGCTAATAAACTTTACCGTCTGGTACAAGCGTTTCTTAGTGACCACATCAGCACACAGACTTAAATTTCTTTCACCTGCATTTATAACGTTACTTCTGCCCGCAGACAAGATAATTCGCCATTAGTGTTTTTGTCCTCTTCAAACGCTTGAGATAAAAGCGTCGCCCGCGTTTTCGTGACCGTGTCGAGGACAGACGGGTCCCTCGGTCACCTGATCTTAGCACTTTGCTTCTTAATGCCCCCCCCCCCTTTCGTACCGCGCCGTCACACCGGCACGGCTGGCATTTCATCCGAGGCGCTAGAATGAGTGTGGAACCTTAATACGACGGTACCTTAAATGTTACTGATAGAACACACGCACACACGCGCATTTCAGCATGAAGAAGTCTCAGATGTGCCATCAATTCCCACGGAAAAAGGGAGAGGGAGGGGAAAACGAAAGAATTAGGACATAATTTTTATAACAGGGTTCAATAACTCGCTTGTTCATACAGCGCAGTAATTAGCAACATGTGCTTATATTAATTAGCAGTGAGCACCCTGATTATATATAAATTTGTATAAATTATATATAATATAAATATAGCTATCTATCTATGTTGTCATGCCGGCGTGAACAGGATTTGCATAGGTTAATTTAAGAGTCTCCTTCCTTTTGACCTCCAATAAAAACGATATACTACACGTGTACCATGTTTAGCCGTTCATTAAATATTTTATGCAAATTATATTTGTTTATAAACAAATTAACAGAGATTATCAAAACAGGTGCAGTAGTACGAGCGCCTCCTAAATGATGTGGTACAGAGAGAATTAATTAGAGCTCCGGTGGTAATTAGGTGCAATAATTTGTGTGATTAGGGGGTTGGGTAAGACGTAAGACACACAGGCGCGCGCCCGTGCGCGCACACACACCGGTGATGAAATGCAGCGGCGCGTGTTCGCTCCGTCTTTGTCTCCCTTTGCATGCCTGAGAGTCCTCTGAGCTCCTCTCTACGCCGTTTGCGGCGCATCAGGCATAGCGCTGACACAGCTAGAGCTAATTACGAAATGAGGAAGGGAGGGGCCGCGGCGGTAGCGGATCTCCGTCGATTTTTTTTTTGTTCCTGTACCCGGTCCATTGTTTAAAGTCCAAAGCCTCTTTCCCCCAAAGCAAACGGGAAGCTCATATATGCAATTCTTATAAATTTGCAGGAAGCTAGATGATCAAATCCTGTCGCATGTGTTTTTTTTTTAAGAGGATGAAAGTGCATGATTAATTTTTGCAGAGATCATATGTTTACTTTTCTGCCTGTTTGTTGAAAACTTTGAAGCAATAGTTCCGGACAGTACGGGTGGCCTCATGCGAGTCACTCTTTTCTGAAACTTTTGTTGAGCGACTTAAACAAGTCCCGAGAACCAGAAATGAACCGTCTTGTTTTAAAATGAACTTCCGTTCAACCGCACCCCTACAGTTTGGCTTGTGCTACCCTCCAAATTTTACAAATTTTGGCAGAAAAACAGCTTCATCCCAACACCGAAGCCAAGCTGAAGACCGTGGGTTGCCGAGTGATCACTACACCACTTATTCATTATAACCGATGAAGGCACAATAGACTGTTCTGCTTGGCAATACTTCATACCTCCCTTTTCAAAATGTATGTCGCTTTGGATAAACATCTCCTGATGTTTTTGATGTGGCTAAAAAGGTTGCCGATTAACATCTCAGGAGGGGCTTTTTATTATTCTCCTGGGGAAGGTAATTACCCAGAATCCCACCAGTTAAATGTGCAGCTGCATTAACTAGAAAAAAATCTAAACAGTATGAAAAATTAAATTACATGATCAAAGTAAAAAAAATGCAGAGGAATTCTATAATTGCTTTCATAGATGGAAGAGTGGAAAGAAAGGTTGTATTTCAGCATAGCAGGGCATGTCTTTCCCGCGGCAGCCGGTCAGGCTCTGCATCGAACAGACCTCAGACTTTATGAGCTGTGAGATTTTTATCTGCAATTCCTCCCCTTCGAATCTCCTCCCCTTAGTCCGGCCCCTGCGAAGGGCCCATGATCGAAACCACACATCCGCCGGCACTTTCCCAGAGATGGACGGCATGTCATCTTCATTTGCGGCAATCTGGATCTTACGTGCCACTCGATATCTTGCGCAATTGACTCATCCCTCCAGGCCCGCCTTCCCTGCCTTTTCACATATCACATGGCTCTGATGCCAGAGACACTAATGTGGATTAGGACGCTTTGCCTGTGACCAGAAGGTTGCTGGTTCAAATCCCAGGTTTGGCAAACAGATTTCACTGTTGAGGCCCTTAATCCCCAAATTACTCCTTGGACTGTCTGCCCCTGCCTTTTCAAAATGTAAATCGCTTTGGATAAAAGTATTTGCTTAACAAATAAAATATAAAAGTAATTTTCACATCAGAAATAACTAATCTCCCAATAGCAAACAGAAACACAGAGGGATCGCATACAGATATCTGTCCTCAGAGTTTTAGCGGATACGGCTATGATCTATTTTTTGTGCTGAGGTCGCGGGGTCTGACCGGTCTTTTAGCAAGGTGAGGGGAAAGTCGGAGGAGCACAGCGGGCCTGCAAAACCACAAAGGTCCACTTAAAGCCCCCCTCTGGCCTTTCTCACTGAGGCCCCTGGGGGCCCCTATGGCGGCGCACCTCCCATCCATCTGTCAGCGCGGTCGACCCGTATTTGTAGGACACGCATTTCAGGCCAAGCAAAAAGCGAATGAATAAAGAACGCTTCAGACAGAGGACAATGTCTCTGATGGAAATACTACTCAACTGGTCTATAACTGCGTGCGAATGCATGTGTAGAGTAGGCAAAACCTACAGAGAACCAAACTGACAAACGCTGAAAATAAGCACAGAATGTTGTATGTGATAAGGAGACATGTACCATCCACATGAAATGATTATGTGCTTGCAATCCACAATTTCAGTTTTATTTTTTTTTCCAGAAATGAAAAAGAATAGGGTGGTGCAGTGGTTAGCACTGTTGTCTCACACCTCTGGGACCTGGGTTCGAGTCTCCGCCTGGGTCACATGTGTGTGGAGTTTGCATGTTCTCCCCATGTTGTCGTGGGGTTTCCTCCGGGTACTCCGGTTTCCCCCCACAGTCAAAAGACATGCTGAGGCTAATTGGAGTTGCTAAATTGCCCGTAGGAGTGCATGTGTGTGTGAATGGTGTGTGAGTGTGCTCTGCGATGGGCCGGCCCCCCATCCTGGGTTGTTCCCTGCCTTGTGCCCATTGCTTCTGGGATAGGCTCCGGACCCCCCGCGACCCAGTAGGATAAGCGGTTTGGAATATGGATGGATGGATGGATGAAAAAG
This sequence comes from Brienomyrus brachyistius, assembly GCF_023856365.1. Lineage (NCBI taxonomy): Eukaryota > Metazoa > Chordata > Actinopteri > Osteoglossiformes > Mormyridae > Brienomyrus > Brienomyrus brachyistius. Next base: position 19,593,514 of record NC_064543.1, on the reverse strand, counting down.
AATAAGAAGAAATCATATCTGTTTCATATTCCCTGTGGATGAGTTAGAGCGAGAGAAGCCATGTTACATATGTACACTGTGAAGATCGTATTGGATTCCTACAGACGAATTAGCTTTTTTTGCATAGCTATTAGGAGCTATGCAACATAAATGATTACCAAATATAATTCCAGCTATTAGTCTGAACGTCCAGTGCCACTGTTTGAGGTGGAAATTAATATTTTGAGAAAAATGAGTGAAAGGGAATGATTAGGAATTATTTTCCTGTCACAAAATCAGAGTACAAGGCCTTTATACATGAAGATGTGTGGAAATGGCAGAGTTCTGTATGTATTACTCAGGGTGAGGGTTTGGGGAGAAAGGAATTAATACTAAAAATGAAGAAGTGAAATGAAAGAGGGGGGGTTATAGGTAATACTTTCCTCATCAGCTCCTTTGCCTTGACTGGGCTGCAGTTTGAGCTAAATGAACAGCATATATGAAAGTGGCTCTGTATCACAGCACAGCGAGCCTGTGCAGCACCCCCTTTGGGGCTCTCTTTTTATAGGCATGGGTGCTGCTGGTCTCTCATAAGGACCATGTGTGTGTGTGTGTGTGTGTGGTGGGGGGGCATACGCTTTACACGAGGTGGCAAACAACTGCCTTGCCCTGCGCAGCGAGTCGTGCCACATGCAAATGGAATGCAAGGCAGATGGAGAGCATGGTTACTGAGATGGAGAGGTGATGCGATATCATATATGCTGTGTTGTGCAACAACAGGCAGGCTTGTGCCCTATGCAGACCCCCTACACGACACTGAACTCGACAAGTGCTTGGAGGGATGGATGATGGATGAATGAATGATGAATAAATATGAATGGATGATGAACGGATGATGATGGATGATGATGGATGGATGGGTAAGGGATGATGAATGAATGAGAATGGATGATGAATGGATGATGATGAATGAATGTGATGGATGAATAGATAGATCGATGATGAATGGATGATGATAGATGAATGGATGGATGGATGATAAATGATGTTGAATGGATGGATGGTGAACTGATGATGATGGATGAATGAATCAATGGATGGATGATGAACAGATGATGATGGATGATGATGAATGAATGGGTAGATGACTATGCACAATAATATAACACTAAGAATGATGACTCTGTGGTTCACTGGACATATGTCATATGACACAAGATATGTCCAACCAAATCGAGAAGATCTTCCTTATGGCAGCGATGACGCTTAATTTAATTATTCCTTTGGATGTGTGGAAAAGCTTGTCTTCGATTAGCATTTTTAAAAATCACTCTTGTCAATGAGACTCCCGTTGGCCATGTGATGACACTGTTTAGCCAATCAGGGAGTGCAGTTTCAGAATTGGCACATGTATGGAAATCCGTGCCGGGCTTTGGCTCGGTACACTGGTGTAAAACGACAGGAAACCAGAATGGAATGTAAATACCACGGTACAGGTGTTCTGGCGAGGTGAGTGTTTATTGACAGGAAGACACACAACAGACTATGCTTCAATTAGACACTGCCAGCTTGCATACATTATACTAGCTATTGGTATGTTAAAAAAAGAAAAATCTATGATATCCAAATGCTTTTTTTCTGGAAAACCAGGGCTATTTAGATGCATCTGGATTAATGGATTATGGAAAAACAAGCTTGATATACGTTTTTGGTTGGCATTCTCCATCATCATCTGCTTTTCCGAGGTTCCTTTTTAATCGGAGCGGAGAAAAGTCCATTGTCAGTCGTTAAGGTCGTGGTTAATTGAATGTGCACCTGGGGACACAGAAGGGAGGGCGAGGGCTGTCAACGCTATTAAGGAAACCAGACCCACCGATAATCCCTAAAGTTACAGCCGACAATGGAGAAACATTTATTTGGAGAACGAAATATGTCTCTCTTCAACATGGAGGGAGGTGTGTCTGTGGGGGAGGGGTCTCTCTGAAACATTTTCCCCATTATCCCGTCACCCCCCCGGGGCCCTGGAGTGACATCTTTATTTCAGCTGTGGCCCGGTGCCGGTAACGAGCTGATTAAACCCCACCGTTTACCGTCATAATTGGGGAGAACTTTTGCCTCTTACGTGTTTTGTTTCACGGCTGATTAATGGCACCGCCGACGAGGGAGGCCGTTGTCTGGGACATTATCCTTTAGCGTGTCAGTTCTGTCTGCCGGGCGGTTCAGGGCTAACGACAAAAAAAAGCCCCTTTCTGGCATTAAAAGGGGATCGTGTGAGGATGGACACTAATGGCGGCCTCTTGTTCGCCGTCTGTGTCTGCGGCTGCTTCTGCACAGCGACCCCATGCACGGTGCTGACTCCCTGACTCTGTGACTCCCTGACTCTGTGACTCCTGCTCCGCTGAAGGCCTAGATTTCCCCTGATTATCTTGAAGCCTGTCAGCTCTCTGCACCGCTCTCCTCCTCTGCTCTCCTGCTAATAAACGCCAAACACTCCAGTCAATAATATTTTACTTGTCTTCCCTGGTGCGCCTCTCCCTGCCCCCCCCCTCCCCCACCCACCCAACTTGAGCCTTTTTGCTCGGTTCAGTTGGGTTTCCAGAGAGAGTATCGCTGCTGGGAAAGTTCAGCCAAATGTTATCAACCATGGAAATGGGCTCTGGTAGGGGGGCTTGTAAGCCAGCCCCCAACCTCCCACCATCCCTGAGGACCACGACCAATATTAGCTGCAAGACAGTGATAACGTCAACATCTGTCAAAGGGCTTGGGCTGCGGCGGTTGCCCCATAAACTGAAACACCTGTATTCCTTCTTGCTTTTGATCGCTATCTGCAGCCCCACCCCCGCCATCACTCACGTGGCTCTGATTGGTCTGTCACAAGGGGCCGGGGCCAGGTGGACGATGTATAAACCGAGAGATTTTCTTGCAAAAACCTGGCAGGGTTTGAAAAGCAGCTTGATAGCCCCTCGTGTCAACGAAACCCTGGGGCGGCCTTCTTAATAACCAGCTGCCTTCTCTTACAAGAAGCTCGTCTGGCCCGATTCATCTGACGGTCCGTCAGCATTGCCAACACATTGACTTCGGCACGGAGGGACACCTGTGTCATGTCAGTCCACTGGCTAACAACCGCTAGCTCCTTACACTGCGCAGTGTCATTAAGACAACGGTAATCCACAGAATGTCTTGGTTTTTGTTACCACGGATACAGATTCCTCTTCATAGAGGAAATGCAGTGAAAATTTAAATAATACAGAACATGTTAATCCAATCATCCATCTTGTATATTCTTATTCAATGCAAGGTTGTGTTAAGAATACAATTAACAGTCATCTGAAAACATCACATTACATTATTTGTGTCCAGAGACACAGCAGTCCACATCAATATTTTACTGACCCAAGCATTGGCGATCAGTAAAAAAATAAACAATGTTCAGATGTTATAGTGATCTCATTTCAGAAGGACCAGAGATACTAGGATTTGAGATAAAGAGCGATATCTCCAAAACCCTGCAGAGATCCATTTGTTTGATCTGACTCAGCCTTCCTATGTGCTTTTCAAAGATGATTTCTCACCAGAAAAAAAATCACATCTCACTTCATTTGTTTTTCTGTCCAAGTGGCCTCTAATCAACAAAATTTAACTGTTGCCAGACTGCTGGTAGTACTTCCATCTTCTAAATCTGAAACTAAAGCTGCAGATCCTAGCAGGGTGTAAAGGACAGGGTGGTGTAAAGAGTCTAATCTAATCTAGAGTAAAGTGTAATCTTCATTATATTATAATGACATCCACTTCTGCTGTGCACTGTAGAGGGAAAACTGCATCATGGGTAAATTGAAGAAACACCAGTAAATTTAAAACTGCATGCTTATAGAAAAGCCTTTTGTCTTCCCCGCTATACAACTGTAATCTTTAACTGCCTTCCTGACCCTCTCTGTCTTTCAGTTTGTGAATGTTAGATTGAAGAGCCTCATTTAATTTTCTGGATTGTAACTGATGCAAAATATGCAGAAATCAGAGTATTATAATCCCAAACATCACACTGAGGTTGTAGGCTTGACCTATCCCGAGTATTGATAAGAGGGGGAAATACAGAGCTTCCCTGCTGAAACAGAGAGCAGTCTCCAGTATCTTTAGGTAGGAGGGTCTGTCTCCAGCCAATCACGGCTAAGCACAAGGTTTGCTGTTCCTGATGTCCCAATGGGAGCAAGAGTCACAGGTGTTACTGCACAGTTCGTTGGCTTCCACTAAGCAAGATGTCTGTCTAGCTGCCTGTTCTCTTATCCAAATATTTGGTATATATTCACACTCGGTTGGAGCAGAGTGATTACTGCCAGGGACCAAACGCCATCGCCCGCGCTGGCTGGCTCTTCCCTCGTCATGTGACTCTGCACTCATATTCCCACAGCGCAATAACGTCCGCGGGCCTATTCACGGACGCAGACAGCATAAGGGTGCTACCGCTAAAGGCTAATGTCTGATTCCGACTCACTTTAACCAGTGAATCTCTCTCCGACTGCAGGACACCTTGGGTATAGCATCTACAAAAACCAAACTACACAGCTTCAGTGTCGTTTGCTCCTTGGGGGGTATTTTGTTTGCGCTTTTACCTGTTTATATGGATGTGTAGTTTAGCATTAGTGACACGGGATCACATGACTCCTTCAGGGGTTTCCCAGCAGAATCCTTAGAAACATCTGAAACTGACCGACATGCTACCTATACAACATGTTACCTGCACATATATTCATATTAAACGTGAAGTAACATCTTTTATTCAAATAAACGTGCCTCAGAAAGGCACAGGTGCATATCACTTGACAAAATGTAGACGAACCAAAATCCTGGAATTCTTCGGCCACATTCTCATGTTTCACGTCCTTATGTTTCCTCATCCTGTTACACTGGAGAAAACGTGCTAAAATAATTATATAAAGTGCTGCCGGGTGGAGTAAAGTGTTCCTTTAAGGATCGCAGCAGCGTAAGCAGTTTATTCGGCGGCACGCAGTTCATATTGTGTGCGGCAAGCCGTATATCTGTTAGTGATGACACAGAGTATGGCTTTAATGCAGCATCACGTGCAGCGGGGCTGCAAGGCAGATCTTTCTACACCACAGCAGAGATTTTTCTTTCTTATTTTTACGTATTTTTTTTTATACAACGAATTCCAAAGCCAAGTCCGTCACATTGCGAACATTTAGCATGTCGCCCCTCATTACATCCTCGCTGATTTCTGTCACCTCGCCCGGGATGCGGGGGCGTTTTTTTGAGGAGTGACGCGCACGCTCAGTCATGTGACTCGGCCATATTGATTACCTCCTGATTGCTCCCATCCAGCAGGGAACCTGTTGCTGACCGGGCGATCGTTTTGAAAGAGCATTGTCCAGCAAAGTTCCCAAATGATATTGATCATTAATTATTATTCTCTACTAGCTAATCCTGGGATTTCACCCTGGGTTCTGCAGTAGTGTAATACCCTACAGTATAAAAACCATAAGTCCAGCATATACTGCCAACAGTCCCCATCACTCCGCTCCTCATAAACTTCAGGATGATTCCATATCGGAGCAGGGATCGTTGGAAAGACGGCTGATTAATGGCATCTGCAGTAAGGGAGGTGGTTGGCTGGGTTGTCACTAGCTGGTCAATGCAGCCCTCCTTCTCCTGGGCCATGAGAAAAGCAGGCGAGACGAACGCCTCCATAGCCTGGGAATCCTGTGTTTGTGCACATTGATTTCTCGGCCCTTGTGAAGGCTATTTACCTACTCAACCAGCCCATTAAGGAAGGCTTTAATGCCACTGGGGTCCCCTAGGAGCAATGATGCTTATAAGTAGGTTAGCACAAACCGGAGGAGGTCTTAATTTGATTTGGTCAGGATAGAGTCCCGCTCCACCTTCTCGCCGGCCGGTACAGGACGGATCTGACCACATGTTGGATGTTCTCATCTCCAGGTGGGTCTCATTCACTCTGACTACCCTGCGTGTTTTTGTGTGTGTTGGGCCTACAGACTTTTGATCCCTATTCCTCATTGCAGGGGCATCCAAACTAGTCCTGTGGAGCTTTCAGAATTAAAAAAAAAATGTAGTTATAAATGAATAAATCATTGAATCATTTAAAAATATTCTATCCTTAATGGCTGGGGAGTAGAGTAAACACAGAGTGATCAGGAAGTCAAGAAGATTTGCGTTTGGTTCCTGTGAGACCATTAGGAGGTGCTCTTTCCTCTTGCTGATAATTTGGCTGCCGAAGGTGCCCTGAGACTGGGTGCTTGAATACTAAATGACAAGGGGGCAGTGACAATCTAGCTAAGTAGGGCCCCATGCTGGGCCATAGCACCCCCTTCAGGGTTGGGGGAGAAATTTCTCCATTTCTCCTCCTGCCTCCTCAGACGCCTTAAAAGTGACAAGTGGGAGATTTTTAATAGTTCATACATTTGAAATGAAATTACGGGCGCCTAGGTGATTTAACTGTATATCGTCATTCGGTCGAGCTCCTCAGTCTTTTTACGATCAGAAAGCCACACATCCCTCTGCATTCATTTGTCTGCGGTCACGTTTTATTGGATTTTGATTTGTTCCTTGTTTGACCTCAGCTGGCCCGGTCGTGATAGCATCCTGGCAGTTATTAAAAACAGTCCAGCCAAGTAGAAAAGTAGCGTTGATTCCGTAGGGTCGCACTTATTCTTAGCAGGACAAAGAACTGAAATGATCCCGCAACAATGAACCCAACACTATTCCAGCTGAGAAATGACTGGGGATCTAAATAACCTTAGAGAACATACACAGCAAAGCTCGACATCCATTAGCTTAGCATGTAGCATCCCCTGGAAAAGCCTATTCATACAACAGGACACCAACCACACTGAGGAGGGAAGCTGTTACTATACCCATGATGTTAGCACTTGACCTGGGTCAGTTTACTAAAGGAAACTTCTGGATGTTAATTTAAAGTCCAGCTTATAAACATCTGCTCAGCATTCTGTACTGATCAGCCCCGCGTCCTGCTGAACCCTCAGTGACAATCCCTATATTTCACTTGCTGCTGGGGCTAAAGGCCGTCGCAGGATTCTGTGTCCCTGCAATGGCTTGTACTGGGCCTGTGACGCTCTGTCGTGATGGCTGGAATCTTCCGGACCGCAGTGCAGGATATAAAATGCCCAGGTTGTTTTAATCACTGCGCGGTCGTCCGCCCCGTAATTAGCTTGCTGCGGTTTTCCGCTGCAACTCATTTGTGTCAGCGAGGAAATAATTGTGTTGTAAAATATTGGCCCGTGACTGATCACCCGAGCTGCCGGGTGATTTGTGGGGGTCTGCCACACGTTACTAAATAATGCTGATGTATTTATTAATCTGAAGCGAAAATGAAAAGTGAAAAGGCAGACCTCGGAGAGCTGGCAGGGAGCGGGCCTTGGTGGGGTGGGCGACAGGGAGCGGATGTTGGTGGGGGGGGGTTAGAGAGACAGGGTGACTTGGGGACAAGAGAGACAGAGCGATGGGGAGTGGGCGAGAGAGAGGGTGATGGGAAGAGGGTGATGGGGGTGAAACAGGCAGAGTGACAGGGGGTGAGAGACTGGGTGATGTGGAGCAGGCGAGAAGGACAGAGTGACTTGGGGTGAGACAGACAGGGCGATGGGGGACTGGGCGAGAGAGAGGGTGATGGGGGTGAAACAGGCAGAGTGACAGGGGGTGAGAGACTGGGTGATGTGGAGCAGGCGAGAAGGACAGAGTGACTTGGGGTGAGACAGACAGGGCGATGGGGAGTTGGCGAGAGAGAGGGTGATGGGGAGAGGGTGATGGGGGTGAAACAGGCAGAGTGACAGGGGGTGAGAGACTGGGTGATGTGGAGCAGGCGAGAAGGACAGAGTGACTTGGGGTGAGACAGACAGGGCGATGGGGAGTGGGCGAGAGAGAGGGTGATGGGGAGAAGGGAGAGAGTGATGGGGGTGACAGACAGGGCAATGGCGACTGGGAAACGGGGAGTGGGCGAGAGAGTCTGGGTGATGAGGAGCAGGCGATGTGGGCGGGGGGTGGTGAGACTGACAGGGTGATGGGGAATGGATGAGAGAGACATGGCAACGAGGAGTGGATGACAGTGAGCTGACAGGGAGCGAGCCATGGGGGGTGGATGACCCGCAGCCTGAGGATAGAGGCACGGAAATGCCCCAGTGGAGGTGTGTTGTGTGTGAGGGGGGTGGGGCTGTTTGCGACGTGCTGCAAATAGCAGGCGCATGTATCACATCTATACCCGCCATCACCTCCGTGATCCTAGTTGTGAAATTGAAGCTCTAGTTTGCACATTTACACGCATGTGTGTTTTTTTGTCTCTTTGCTGCTGCAGTGTTTCTCCATGTTTAAGATGCAGATAATATACTCTCAGCGTGTAGGAATTTGTGTGATTGTGGAGCCAAAGGCCTGATGTATGTTTCCGTGTTATTCCTGAGGAATGCTAATGTGCCTAAGCGTCATTGTAATGGAGGTTAACGCTTTGGCACTTGTGCATGCTTGTGTGTGTGTGTGTGTGTGTGTGTGTACACATGTGCATCTCCGCTCACTGCCAGCTTTGTTTCAGCACCGGTGAGTCTGACTGAAAGGGGGCCTCCCCGAACCCCCCTGGGGGGGAAGCAGACACCTGCTCAGGGAGGAGATGTTCCACACGAGCTGGAGTCACACCTCACACCGCGATGCCTGTTGTTCGCATTATTTATTACACGCTTTAGCTGCTTAGCAGATGCTGTTATCCCGAGCGATTTACAACCCAGTCTGCGATGATGCGTTTTCCCTTCCTCTTATTACAGCTGGGGGGGTTTAACCCAAGTGCTCTGCTTGAAAAGGAATGCGAACCTATGACCTCCCGGTTGCGGGTCAGACTCCTGAAGCTACCTGTCGTACACATATCGCACACTCCCTAGTCAGCCCGTGGTGTGGAACCGGCCCAATCGTCATTAGCGCCAAACGCACGATTATCAGAAGACTGCACGCGCTGATTCTAATTACACCGCTTGCCGTCGCCCCTGCTTGCCACCCTCGCCCCCACTCGCCGCCTGTCCCGGGTTTGACAGTGCACCGGGATGGGGGGGGTGCTCATTATCACAGTGGGGGGGGGCTGCCCGGGCTCCTGCCACCCCGTCTGCGTGTCTTATTAGAGTTGTCTGTGACACGGCGTGTTTGGGGAGACAACCTTTTCACCCTGCGGCGGTGCCAAGATCAACCCCTGGCGGGGGTGCGGGGGCTGGGGGGGGGAGGTGCCTTCTGTGTGTCTGCATCTCTGTGAGGCGTATATGCATGTGCGTGGGGGGGGGGGGGGGGGAGGTGGGACACAGGGAAACTGTCTGTAAACACGTGCGTGGCAGACAGACTGAACGAGGGTCACCACCCAAATCATGCATACGGGACGTTCCAATGGATGGTGGTGCTGTGACCAAAACATGCCTTATTTACTTTCTCGAGGGCTTCCGGTACCTTCTGCCTGTGTCATAATAGAGCCCCATCCTGTTCACCTCCACGACGAGTGTCACTTTCCAGCACACGGTAAGGACTTTAACCTCTCTGTATGGGCATACTCACTGCAAAGCCAGAGATGAGGGGATATATATATAGACCACCACCCCCCCCCCCGCCTACTGGCCATGCTACAATGCTTTCATATTATGGGGGGCCACATATCTCCTTTCTGGCAGCACGTGAAGGATGGGCCAGGTAGGCAGAGCTGCGAACGTGTCACATCCTGTCTGGTGATGGGGCGCGGGGGGACACAGCACCGGTGGTGCCTCGGTTGTCTGCGCTAGGCGGGGGCGCCACCCCTCACTTCACAGGGGCCTCCTGAGGACGACTGCATGGGGGGCAGGGGGAGGGTGATGAGAGCCGGATGGAGGGGGGCAGCGACGGAGCCGAAGATGAGACCTGACATCGCATTTTCGGCTGTGGCCGCCACTGACTTGGGCGCGGGTATAGCTGTCGGGGGGTTGGGGGGGGGGGCATGGCCTGAGCGATTTGGATAGGTGAGGAGGGGGGATGGGAGAGCGGGAGGAGGGGGGCTTATCCCTGTGGGATGGAGGGTAAATTGAAGGTTTACTTATCCAATTCGCTGTCAGCCTCGGCACGCTGAAGAGCTGTCCTGCATGAACTCGCAAAATGCCAAAATCCAGACAAACCATTAACTGCACATGCATGCGCACACACACACACACACACACACACACACACACACACACACACACACATGTCGGGTAAACATATCTTTATGGGGACCACTCATTCATTTCCATTTGAAAAATGCTAACGCTAACTGTGACCCCCACCAAGCTCTAACCATAACCATAAGTAACAAATCAAAATACAAGACTTGGCATTTTTTAGTTTTTTTTTTATTGTATTTGCAGAATTTTAGGTTATCTTTGTAGGGACTGAAAAAATGTCCTCACAAGGTAGAAAGTCACAGGTCTTTATTACATTGTAGGAAAATATGGTCCCCTAAATGCAACAATTATGAAAATGCACACATACACATGGACAGACACACAGTACAAGATTTAATTACCTTTGTGTATCTGGCATCAACACGAAAAATAAACAGAGTTCCTAAGGTGTCACACCTTGTTTACCGAATATGACTGTAGCACACGCACACGCACACACGTGCACAAACAAGATTTTTTTGTATGTACACCATTCCAAGCTTTAAGACGCATCTCGTTTTAAGTCTCACCTGGGTTATTTTTACAACGTGCTAACAGGTTGGTCACAGCGTAATTATTCGGCACTATGCCATGAATACAGAAGCATCAGACGGGTACCATCAGCTACAGAGTTTAAACATGACAGAAGTGCAACATGTTCTGTTCCGTCCTGCTTCTGGGTGAGTGAATAAGGGCACCCTGACTTATCCGGCAGTGTGTCCGGCTGTTTCTGACTAACATATGATTCTGTATTTGCACCTTCCGTTTTTATATGGCGAATTTATGAGATTCCAAAGCCCGTCTTTAAGAAATCCGAAGCTCAAATCACCTGTCAGTCTTTTATTTCCCTTCCCCTTTGCAGGATTATTAAACAGTAAAATGATTTTTTTTCTATATCTAATCCTCCTCACTAATGCAAGAACGTTGAATTAATTTAATTAAAATAAAGCAAAGCATTGCTTTGTAACTTCAGGCCTTCTCTGTCCCGTTTGATGTGCTCACCATTCCATTTCGCAGGGACAAAGCGGAGAGAGCTGAGTGCATGGCCTCAGCGCAATAAAAACGTACTTCTCTTTCAGTCTGAGAATTATGCCAGTCCCTCTCTCACGAGCACATCAGACCCTCATATAAAGACGGGCAAAGTGAGCAGAATGATTTTATTATGCATTTGATGTATCCTTTTGGAGAACTGTAAAATAACTCCTCGCCTTTTTTGTTATGGAACGTATGAACGCCGTTTGAACCGATCAACCCTGAAAGGCACACAAAGGCTATTCTAGTCTAATGTCATCGCCTGGATACCCAGACGTGTACATACCAACGCAGGCGGCCATCTTGGTGACTGATGTCCGTGTTTCCTAGTTTCTCTGTGGAGATAGACACACACTTATTTATTTACGGCTATTCCTCAGGAGTCCAGGATGAGAACCTAAGTGAGCTACGACATGCTGAATGTGATTGGCTAATCAAGTCCTGGGGTTGGTAGGGTGATTTTAATTTTGAGTCCTTGAGAAAGGCCTTTAAAAAAAAATAAAATAAAATATATATATATATATATATATATATATATATATATATATATATATATATACGCTACTGTAGATAGAAGTGTCTGATAAGTAAATAAGAACTTAAAAAATACTGATAGCACCCTACCAATGAAGAAAAACAGCCTGTGGATACCTCCAGGGGATTCGTCTGTTTATCATGATCCAATCACTTTAGTGCTTAGCTTCACATACCTGTTTATTGTGCTCAACACAAAATCGTTGCGGCTCCTGATTTGCCGTCACTCGCTGGAGCGGGACTCCGCCTCTTACTGGCCACTTCTCCACCCGAGAACATGATCGGGCAGACACCCTGTCCATGCGGGGCCTAATTTCTTCACTGTTTCTGGAGGACGGCGTGATTCTTGGAAGGGAACCTCGTCAGCTTAGCGGCAGGCCGCTGTCAGTTTGAAAAGAACATGACCTTTATGGCGGATCTGCGCGTCGAGCGGCGGTGCGTCGAGCGGCGCTGCGTCGAGCGGCTGTGCGCGCGGGGAGCTTTGGGAAGCGTGCCGGGGCGAGATGCTTTCGAGAAACCGGTGAGCTGCTGGAGGAGATGATTGGTCGACTGCTCGCAGCATGCGGTGTGGGGGGAATTAACACCGGCAAAACCTGTATCTGTGTGGTTCCGTTTTGTCTTGCAAGATGTGAAAACGGGGTCCCTGGCTTTTCAGGCTAGATTGCAAGCAGATTATTATTCCATTAGCAATAATACTACATTACTGACATACAGAGAAGATTCTGACCTCAGACATATTTGTCCAGATGACACTGACAGAGTGGTACCAAGTCCGACCTGGTCCCTTTAAACAGTTCCTCCAGGATTATACACTACAGAACTGCCTTCTTGGTACTGATAAGCATGATTAAAAATCATCATGTGCTTCATGAATAAAATGCTAAGCATGCAAATGTTTACATTTATCTTTGCTGATTTTCTCTGCTGAAACTATTATGGCTTTGATTAAAATCATGCTACGCTGTATTTAAACACTGCGGTATTCTATTCTTAAGTGTTGATACATTTTAAAAACAAATAACAATACATCTGTCCTTTTTCCAACTGCTTGTCCTGGTCAGGAGCCTATCCCACACAGCACCGGGCACAGGGCTGAATGCCAGTCCATCACAGGGCACACACAGTCATACGCTATGGACAATGAAGTGACACCAATTAGCATAACAGCAGGTCTTTGGACTGCAGGATGTATAACATGACATAATAGGGCTCAACAGATCAACCACATCAATGCCACACATGCACAAGTAAACTCATGCAGGGCACTTCTGACACCAAATCCCGAGAGGCACGAACCAGCAGCACAATCCTCTAAAACAAGGTTCCTCCGGGACCCACACACAGTTCACGTTTTTGCTCCCTCCCAACTCCCAAGTGAATACGAGGACTATCTGGCAGGGAACTTTGTGGGAGCAGAAACATGGACCGGCTGTGGCCCCCCAGGACTGGACTGGGAAACAGTGGTCTGAAACATGGCAGATCAAAAAATGTAGCTAAATAAACCCTCCTGGAATATTTCAGAATACGTAAAGCAAAAGTTTCAAAAGGAAGATGGTCAGTATCTCCTTAGGAACTGTGTTAATTTTTCAAATGACACCATAACTAAAACATCATTTATATCAAACATAATTTCTTTCTTTCTAAAGTCACGTTAGATAGATGATGGACTGAAAGAAAAAAGTTCAGCAGCATTTCCTGGAACAGAGATTTGTCTAGCTGAAGACGGCATTTCAGCAAGAAGGTCTATTATTATGCTACAATCAAATACAGTTCTTTGTATAAAGAACTCCTATCAAGACTGTCTGCAAGGTGACGGTGAAGACCTCCCAAACAAGTAGGTTGCAGTTTGCAAAATAAAATAGCAAATGGAACAGCTAGAGTACAACTGCAACTGTGCAATAGCTGAATGATTTCTGTCTGCATGTATATCGGTTGCAAATCAATAAATTAGCTGGTCAGTCAAAGACTTTTCCTGGTGAATGTAAGACCCCCGATGGGACATCTTAATTTACACGGCTTGCTCTCTATTAGTAAGGCAAGCGTTTTGCTGCCATGTAAGAAACGCAGTGGCTTAGTGAGAACCAAGCACTGATGTGCAGTGGTGGTAGAAGCCCCTGCGGTGGCCTAGGCAAGTTTTACGACCCGTGCTCTTCATCAGAGACAAAGCGGCACTGGCACTGATGACGTGTCCCATAGTGAAGGAGGAATCGCTGCATAGGTGCTGGAGTTTGTCAGAGGCCCATCAAGGAGGCCTATCAAGGAGGCCCATTAAGAGTTTAGAGCCAGCAGCACATGCAAGATCTTGATTTTCTGTCTTGTTACAGTTCATTATATTAACACAGCTTGTACCGTATGCCCCCCCCCCCCAACATCCTCCATCTTGGTCATGAGTGAGCGTGTGCAGAGTTGTCATGCCGACCCCAGGGCAATGGCAGCTAGCCTTTCCGGGAGCGCTGGATAGACCTGCACCTTACAGAGTAACGCGGGAGGAATGGAAAGGGTAGCGATTGATGGGCGTAGCGTTTCCCATGCCGGGCCCCTGGGACGATGAAGCACAGAAACCCCCCCAGCCTTGTGTCCCATTATAAACAAAGTAGGTAGTTTCTCATTCTTTAACCTCACCATCACCATTGGTAAGGAACTTCATATGCTTTGATCTTACTAGGGGGAGGGACTGTTTTTTTTTTGTTGGGGGGGAGGAATTGTAGTTATGTGTGTCTATGTGGAGGGGGGGACTGTGTAGATGAGAGCATTGTAGGATTGGTGTGGATTGTAATGGAGAATCCAGTTCACAGCCTCTACACAAGGCTCTTTGAAAGCCAAAAAAGCTCAATTCATTAAATACAGATTCTTAAGTATGTTGGTCTTCATAATTTGCTGAGGTGTTGAATCAAACTGTATCATCAGTTTTCCTCCCTTAATGACCCACCACTCTATCCTGGTGGCCTTCATACTCCGAATACCACGTCTACAGCAGCGCATTTCACAAAACCTACCTGGCAGGCAAACCCAGCAAAGTAAAGAGGAAAAGCCTCACCTGAAGACACTTAGATGTTAATTATTTACCAGACTTGATACATTTGCACTGCGTTGTCCTGTCACACGAAAACACAAAAAGAAGGCGACGTACAAAGGAAAATAAAAAAGAAATAAAACGTTATAGAGGCATGGCAGGATCTAAGACCATTGGGGAGAAACCACCTGCGGTGTCTCTATTTAAACACCGACCCAACATCTACGCCCACATAGATATACGGGAAATAGATGAGTTGACACAGCACACATATACCCAGTCACCTGGACAAGAGAGACACACACAGGAACAAACACACACATGGATATTTGTCCACCTACGGACCCTCAGACAACTTTATAGAAACATATCCGGCTGCAAACACACACGCAGTAGCCAGCCACGCGTGTAACCCACGGATGCAACTCCCACGAACGCAGTCTGACCACTTATAGATGAATGTGAAACTGACGGGGCAGGACTGACTTAGCCTTGTGGAGAGTGGGCTGGATTTGAGGGAAGATGGGCTCTGTTGTAAGTACAGAATACCTACAGGGACTTAAGGCTTCGGCCTGGCTGATCGGCCATTCGGCAGATCCGCTGTAAATCAGCAGTCCAGCCTGCCAGCCAACATCTGAATCTCTTCCAGGGGCCTTGAAACAACTTGCTTATTTTCGACTCAGTTTTAGCCTCCTGGCTGGAATAAAACATAGAGAGATGAATGCTGTGGCAGGTCACTATGTGTCAAACTGTCACTCTGTAATGGCTACATCTTTCAGCTGGCGAGGCGATGGCAGGGGTGGGGAGGAAGGAGGGACGGAGGGACGGAGGGTCGGGAGGTGGGGGGGTGGGCGTGAGCGAGAACGAGCTCGGTGAAAGAAAAAGTAACAAGTGCTTCTCCTTGCTGGCACAGGGCACATCTCTCTGACCAAACTCTTGTCACACTGAGGGAAAATGATATACATTTTTAATGATATTAGGCCCAACTGGTGCTTTGAAAATGTGCTGTGCCTTATTTTTTGTTCTTCGTTAGCTAACGGTGGCTAATGCACGGAATACGCTGCCAGCATTTCCAGGGGCCGGCAGCGCTAATTGTGTGGTTATAATATTGTGATTCTCTAATGTTCCCTTGGAAACCAAAGCAAGATTTAAAAAAAATTAAAAATGAGTTAATATATTCCATTTCAACATTTTATCTGGTACAAAGCTTGTCAATTATAACACGGTTTTGGGACAGGTAAAATATTAATAACTATTTACTAGGATTTCTTCTTAGGGTACAATAATTAGCTCTTGAATTTTATAAAAATAATAACATTATGAAATTCTGGTTGAAGTAAATCTTCATCTTGCATAAGTGCACTGAGTATCAGGTTATTGTCACTAGTCGTCATCTCCGGTGCCACGTTCGGGGGAAAATTAAGTCATAAACAAGGCCGGATGACCAAAAGGACTCATGCTCAATTCTTCATAATTTGAGCCTCTCCTCGTCAGAGGCCTTAATTGGTGGCTGGAATCAGACAGAGTTTTCAACGTGAACCCAACAGGAACTCGGGGGGGGGGAATGGATTGAAAATGCTTGGTCTTTGGCCGGCTGCTTGGGCTTCTGATTTAAATATAAGGGTAGGAATCATTCAAAGTTATTGAAGGGAGATCATCATTTAACTGCGTGGCCTACAGCGATGGTGGTCTGTCTCATTTCACATCTCTTTTTACCCCACGGACAGAAAGCCCACCGCCTGTCTCCGATTCACAGCGCAGAGGGATTTGGGTCAGGGATATGAATTTTCACCGCATTAATATTAACTACCGTTGACCAGCTGTTGTGAGTGAGTTTTAAAATAACCAAAATTAATGTGGACAATTTGCGATATTTTATGTAATGCCTGCTTTCAAAGATCTATTTTTGAAGAAGGGGAAAAAAAACTTATTAAAATTCAAAGCATAATCCACCGTACCATTACCTGCTAATAAATGATGCTGAATTCTGCAGTTCCTCCAGTTTGCCTATATACCTGTCCTATATAAGCTATAGTATAGTCTCCTTTATGCCAATAACCCAATTGTTTTTTTCCTTTTAACCTTAGAAAAAAAGTTTTCATAAAATAAGGACCCAGTCCGGGGGCATGAGGACCACAGAGCAACATCTGAATAAATGATGTTTCTATAAAAATTATAGCTATAAATTATGCATGTTGAGGACATGCAGACCTGCACCTTGTTAGTGTTACTTTATCAGAGATGAGAAGGAAGCAGGAGGGAGGGTACGGTGGAAAGGATCTATCTATCTATCTATCTATCTATCTATCTATCTATCTATCTATCTATCTATCTATCTATCTATCTATCTATCTACCTACCTACCTACCTACCTACCTACCTACCTACCTACCTACCTACCTACCTACCTACCTATCTATCTATCTATCTATCTATCTATCTATCTATCTATCTATCTATCTATCTATCTATCTATCTATCTACCATGCGAGATGCAGGTGGCCCTGTGTGTGGTCCTGTACACTCTTGCTCTGCATACCACAGGCTTGGCCTGTGGGTTCCTTACCTTTGGCTGCTGGGTGGGGGAGGTGGGGGGCATCCCAATGCGGCTCAGACATAAAGCACAGCTGGGAGGGCAAATTTATACCTCCAGCTTCACACCCAATGTGGAGAGAAAACAGAGAAATGGGGGCAAGTGGGGGGGGGTTGTTCTGGCAGCATAACCCTGTAAGTCCTTCTACCCGTACAGAATGAATGGACTCTGTACAGAGGCCCGACAGAAAAATCAATCCTTCATATCGGGGGCCTTTTGGGGGGGCTATCGCCTTCCCCGGAGCTCTGCGTTGCCTTTTTCCCGCCCCAGGAAGCAGGCGGCCATGGCTTTTGCAGTCACGACTGTGCAGGATGATCCTGGCCTGGCCTTGAGACCACAGATGTGTCGAGGTGCCAGAGACAGGGGCAATGACCCAGTTTGTTCACTGGTTGTTTTGTATAATTTTATTTATTTATTTATTTATTTTCATTCAGAATTTGCCCAAAACGTGAATGTGACTGCATGCAGATTGTGCTGCTTATGGTATTATGTGCTCTTCTGACCTGAAATGAAACAGAAAATGTTCATCTTCAGACAGAACATATAAATGGACCCAAATGCTGCTGTTCTACCACCCCCCCTCTCAAAAAAACACACACGAGCAGATGTGCACAAATGTAAATTATTACATTCATTCGGTTTCCACAAATCGCGGTTAGTTTCTAAAGCAGTCAATAATAAAGCAATAACTGTGTGTCTGTCGTGAGTGTCTGTCACAGCAATGGGCAGGGTCTGCATTCCAGAAGGTTCCTGCTGTATTCACCCCCTTTTTCATCAGTCTCTACTAAAAGTAGTAGTAAAGTAGTATGTGAATGATGGTGTAACCCCCCCCCCCTCCATCCCAAGAACATACCCAAAACTCAGTCCCTTGGGGCTCCTGCTATGTGACTGACTCCCCCTCTCAGGATGCCGCTAATTTAAGCTTTTGTTTCCATTAAGCACCCCTCTCCCATGCCCCAACCCCCCCCCCCCCCCCCCCCCCCCCATCGTTAGCGGCGTACCTAACGGCAGAGGAGCCGGGGGGTGGGGGAGAGTGAGCCCGCCTCACCCTGGGCAATCGGATGAAAAGGCAGTGCAGATGTGATTTGTTTTCAATGGCTGTTTCAAAAAGAATAATTGCAGTGACACGCCAGGGTCGATATTATGGATCTCGGGTTTTTCGAGTGCACAGCTTGGGGGGGGGCGGGTTGTGCAGGAAATATAACGCCATGGCCCGTGCACAGTAAAAATGGATGGGGGGGGGGAGGAGATCTGCGGGGATCCTCGGGTGGGCCACCCACATCACTGGTGGGACCGCTGATCCAGCACCCTCCCAAGTTCATTTAGGAGCAGAAGCCTGGAAGAGCGACAAGCTCTCATCTACTGGGGCAGTCAGGGTAATCTAGGATCGGACACGAAAGACGTCAGAATCTTGAGATATGCCCACTTATAGGTGAATACAATCCCCTGACTGAAAGCTGATGGTCGTGATAAGATTGGTGCTGTGCGCTCTCACTGTGTGTTAGTTATCCTGTCTTTAGGATGATACTACAACAAGAATATAGAAATAGAGGCTATTGAAATGCAGCATTATGTCTCATACTGGTCACCCTGGTCTCAAACAGAAGGTTTTCACCTTGGTGCCATAGAGAGGCATCCAAACAATGGCCAGGGACTGGTACCACCAAAGATGCAAAAGGAAGATGGATCGCTCTCTACCTTTGTTCTTCATCCCTCCATTTAAAGGCTACTCTGCGTGCTTCCCCTGGGGAGACTCAACTGGGTCTGAACCACGCAGTTTAACAGATCTATAAACCAATTGATGAATTAATAAACAAGAGCAAACCTGTTCAATAAGGAGAGCTATGAAAACCTGAGGCGATCTTTTTAAAACTGTCATCTTTAAAGTTAATTAACCTCCTTGATTTTCTGCAATTTGCAAGGTTCACACTTAAAGGAAATCACACTCTTGGTGTCATACGCTCATGGCAGCCTACGCACTTCTTTAATACCTGCGTCAAAAAATGCGATGGCTGTCGCATGTTTACTGCAGCGTGGTTCAGCAACCACAGTGGGTGTAAGATATTGAAACCTGGTGTGGATTTCAAAATAGCTCCCCTGACACAACTGGTCTACAATAATCAATCTTCCATACCAGATAATTACTGCAATTATACTTTAATTTAGAGTCACCGATTCCTCTGAACGACATGGCATTGGATTGCAGGAAGAAACACGATCAACAGAAGGGCAGGGCAGGATCTCACGCTAAAACCCCAAACGTGGAGATCATCACTGCTCCTGTTCTGCTATGGTGTTAAATCACTATCAAAAAGTTGTGTACAATTTGCTTCAAACACATTATCCGTAAAACATATTTTCCTTAACAAATAAATGCATTTATTTTGTGATTCTGTGTAGAGTGAAACAAATTAAGACATGGATATTTAATCAAAGCCATCTACATAACCCTGATGGATGGATGGACATCTTCCTTCAATCCAGGACCTTGTTGAAAGGCTTAACAGCCAAACCCACCCCAGAGTCATGAGCAGTCCTGAGCTTCTGTGGTATCTTCTGTTCAGTCCATAAAGGCCTACATGATGTTTGTTAGCATGTGGATGCCCCTGTTTATTAGATGAATTGGCTAATTAAGCCACACCCATTGCTGGCACAACACACAGCCATGCAATATCCAGAAACAAATATTAGCAGCTGAACGAGTGGCTGTACAGAAGAGGTCAGTGACACCATCATATGATCTTTCCAGCAGGTCAGTTTGCCACTTTTCCGGCCTATTAGAGCTGTCCTGGTCAAGTGTGAGTAAAGTTGGAAATGTGTGGAAGCAAATTTATCAAAACGAGCTTAAAGAAATGTACCTGCTCACCCAACATCAATACCAAACCAAAATGGCAGCAAGTCCTACCAGCAATGTTCCATCTAATGGAAGAAGCCTTCTCAGAAGAATAAAGGCTGTTATAGCAACAAAGGGTGGACCAACTATATATTATTGGGATGGGTTTACATTGAGATGTTGGACGAGCTGGTGTCCACATATTAATCTTCGATTCAGTCTATCAAAGCTTACATGACTGACGTATGTAACGCGACGTCATGCTACCATCATGCTGTAATGAGATGCTCTGATCCAACAGAGCAGCCTGCGCTGCTCAGCTCCACAGATACTTTGGGGCTGTACTGCTGCACCATTATCCCATTTGCGCAGTGGGTGGTGTTTACCACCTCCTCACCTACACGTAATCTCTTTGTGTTTTCAACAAACCTTCATTTAAGGCGCCTGACGGGAAGAAAAAACAATTTGCCGCATTTCTGTATCTTTTTATTGCTTACGTTTAATTGTGCTTGTAATGATTCCAGCTAATATGATGATAATCAGTACTGTGGACGTGGGAACAATGGAAGGAAGACAAGCAGAGGCAATTACAGTGACTCGAAGGGAAATGGAAAGCAGCTTTTAAATATGAGTGTTACTGGATGCCGCTCTCAAACATGCCTACCACTCCTACAAGTACAGCAGCAGCACTGTGTACGTACCTGGGCCCCGGTTAAAACTCCTGTCACGTTGTTTTGGTTTTAATACCCAGGAGAATAAAAGCTAGAGAAAGTATATTGACACTTGATGTATGACGGTAGTGCGAAGGCGTATTGCGGACCACCAGATCTGAGCTCGATGGGGTCCATTCCCAGACATGGATTCCTGCACTTCTTTGTCATTCCTTTCCTTTCATTTTCCTTACATTGCACGCCCCAATAAGACCCCCATGAGCTGGGTAAATGTTGTGGGTTCAGGGAGCGGTCATTTTAGGGCTGGACTCGTCCCCCACCACCTCCATGTCCTGAGGCTACCCTACAAACAGAATCTTTATGCAGCCTGGTAATGGCCGGTTTGTGGGCTGAGGAATCGGACCCACCTAGGCGGTGCGAGCCAGGGAGGGCTTATAATCTGTCAGGGCCCGGCCGGCTCGATGCCGCCCAGCAGGGAGGTTTGTTAAAGAGAACATCATTTCTTGCTAAATTCCCGCATGGGTCAATGGAATTCCCCCGTGCCTGTGCGCTACTCCTGCCCGGGATCAGCAGCTGATTTATTAATATCACCTTTGAGGGAGGGGGGATGGGCATCTCCACCACATACACGGCCCCCCCGATTCCAAAAATGAGTCCTGGAAATGAGGCCCATTAAGCCCCCCCCCCCCCCCCCCCCGGCCCATGTCTACCCAGAACCCTGTGCTCAATGTCCAGTTCATACATTTAAGCCACATTCTTTGTTGCCACGTCAAGAATTGCGGGTGGTATGGCTGTCGAGCACTGATGCATGAGTACAGATGGAGGCAGGAGGTGGTACAGGAGGACATGCTAGAGGATGTGCGGTAGGATGTGCAGCAGGACATGCAGGAAGATGTGCAGGAGGACAAGCAGGAGGACATACAGGAGGAAGTGCAGGAGGACATGCAGAAAGATGTACAAGGACGACATGCAAAAGTTGTGCAGGAGGACATGCAGAAAGATGTACAAGGATGACATGCAAAAGTTGTGCAGGAGGACATGCAGAAAGATGTACAGGAGGACATACAGTACAAGGAGAAATGCAGGAGGACACAGCTCATAATCAAAAGTCAAGCAGGCAGCATGTACAGATTACTGTGGTATTAATCCCACCATCGGTACCCCCCCCCCCCCCCCAGAATGCTTACGTTGAATAATAACTGAGATCACCAGAGAGTGGCCAGGATAATGGCTATTCCCGAGAGGAACAGGCATCACCGCACTGCTATCAGAGACGCAGACACTGATTTTAGAGTATTAGGAAGTTAGAAAAAAGAGAAAGAAGGACTTGGTACTCAGTTCAGTACTGATGGTCCTCGCTTTACGATGGTTCGACTTGCGATATTTCGTCTTTATGATTGTGCGATAGTGATTCACATTCAGTACTCAGCTTTGAATTCCGATATGCTCCCTGTCTAGCGATATGCTGTATGATACTGTCTATTGATGCTGGACAATGGCAGCATCCATGCAGCCACACTTCCAACTCTCTGCAGTGATCACGAGTATAACCATCCAATGCAGTGTTTACCAACGCATTGCACTTGTCGTATTATATTCATATTCGGCTTCAGACACTTTCCACACACACACATAATATGGTAATATGGATACCTTTGGGTATGTGGCTAATTATAAGTGGGATAAGACTGCCCCAGACACGTTGAGGTCTGGGACAGCGCAGCACCTTGACTGGTGTGTGATTTCTCCTGTGGTTTGGGGGGGTGGTGGGGTGGGTTAAATCTCAGCAGGATAAAAAAAAAACAGGTGGACTGCAGGGTAAAAACAAGACGTCTTCCCTGATTAGATGTTTTAACTCCTGTATGAGCGGCCCAAAGCCAATTGGGTGCGACGTGGAATCATGGCAGGGAGTGGGGGGGAGTGGAGAGCCCCATTGTGTGCCCCCCACCCCGAGGTCTCGGGCCTCTTGTCTTCAGTAGGAAATGCAGCCGCAAGAGTATTGATTTTCATTTAGATAACTTAATGTTCGCAGCCTGGCCGAGCCCCCAACGTGATCTGAACCTCGATCTACCAGTTTACCTCCCCATAATCTCCGGGCATTTTTCTTGCCGTTTCGTTTCATTTTTCCTAAACTTAACTGATTTGGAGAGGGGAGATATAAATGAAAAATGTGGCCGGTGCCTATCAATCACAGGCCGAGAGCATGTCCCTGCTGGCCCTTCCCAACATCCCATTACCACCGGGTAGTTGGCCAGTCAAACGGGAATAAAAATTACACCCAAAACATCATAAGTTAGGCTTGATTTGTTGAGCAAGCGGACTGACAATTCCCAGAGACTTATACACTCCGGCCACGGTGAAAATCAGGCTTGTTATGGCTCTGGTACGTCTATAAAGATTGTTCATTTCATATAAAACAGCTACCTGTGCTGAAAGCCTTGAAAGGAAGACGGATGCGGGTTATAAATATAGACGAAAATCTATTTGTCTGACCGTAGCGCAGCCAGAGTAGGAAGTGAGCAGGACCACGCAGAGCCAGGGCGCTGTTACTAGGCAGCAGGGCAGTGTGTGCAGAGGAGGGGGAGGGCGAGGTGGGGGACCAGGCCAACTTTAATCTGAGAGCCAAACCTTCAGTCATCATCTCTCCGCATCAGATAAAATGAGGCAAAGGCAATTGTGTGTGACCACTGCTACCTCTGCTCCACTGTCCAGAACCATTGCAGTCACAGGAAGGGAAGGACCATCACACAGCGCCAGTGCAAAAACAAAAAGGGAAGGACCATTACATAGCAGCAGTGCAGTAACGACAGGGAAAGGGCCATCACACAGCACCAGTGCAGTAATGAGAGGGAAAGGGCCATCACATAGCACCAGTGCAGTAAAGACGGAAAGGGCCATCACAGAGCACCAGTGCAGCAATGAGAGGGAAAGGACCATCACATAGCACCAGTGCAGTAAAGACGGAAAGGGCCATTACAGAGCACCAGTGCAGCAATGAGAGGGAAAGGACCATCACACAGCACCAGTGCAGTAATTAGAGGTAAAGGACCATCACACAGCACCAGTGCAGTAATGAGAGGGAAAGGACCATCACACAGCGCCAGTGCAGAAACAAAAAGGGAAGGACCATCACACAGCACCAGTGCAGTAATGAGAGGGAAAGGACCATCACACAGCGCCAGTGCAGAAACAAAAAGGGAAGGACCATCACACAGCACCAGTGCAGTAATGAGAGGGAAAGGACCATCACACAGCGCCAGTGCAGAAACAAAAAGGGAAGGACCATCACACAGCACCAGTGCAGTAATGAGAGGGAAAGGACCATCACACAGCGCCAGTGCAGAAACAAAAAGGGAAGGACCATCACACAGCAGCAGTGCAGTAATGAGAGGGAAAGGACCATCACACAGCGCCAGTGCAGAAACAAAAAGGGAAGGACCATTACATAGCACCAGTGCAGTAACAACAAGAGAAGGACTGTAAAACGGCAGCAGTGCAGAAACGACAGGGAAAGGGCCATCACACAGCACCAGTGCAGTAATGAGAGGGAAAGGACCATCACACAGCACCAGTGCAGAAACGAAAAGGGAAGGACTGTAAAACAGCAGCAGTGCAGTAACGAGAGGGAAAAGACCATCAGGAATGTGTCTCTGGCACAGAACAACCATAATTTAGCACCAGTGCAGTAAGATAATATGCAAGATAATGCAATAGCACAGCGACAAACAGGATGATACAAGAAGCTACATCGGCAAACTAAGGGAGATGGATAACAACATGCATCAGAGCTGAGAAATACGATGTGACATTATTAATGCTGCGAAAGTGGATGCACCACTGGAACAGTGATGAGTCGGATGCAGTACGAGAACAGAAATAAGCTATGTGCAATACAGACCGGGATGCTTCAGTAAAACACGTCAGTCAGCATGTCAGGTTCAGGGATGGGGGTCTACAGGCATCTGTATATTTTGGGTGAAGCATTCCCACAGCAGCCAGTGGCACCCACGGGGGGCAACAAGCCTGGCATTAGTCCCTGGTGTAAGACAAGCTGTCCTGATACCGCTGTGGCAGCCAGTGATGCGCTTTCATCCCCCGCCCCCCAAGTCACGTGATCCCTCTGGGCCCAGAGGGGGCCCACCTATTACTGCCCACCTGTCACCTCAAATCAGAGTGCATATCCCGCTAAACGACACCCTTTAAGGAACATTAACCAAGCGACTTAAAAAAACAATAAAAGTTTGTCGATACGGCGGTGACACGTTGCGCGGCCCTGACGTGACAGCCAGCGGCGTGCTGCATGGAGGAAAGGTCATCTCGCTCATCAGCCATCGCCATGCCGACACTGCTGCCAAAAACAGAGTGGGGAGGCGGAGATAAAGGAGGACCTCCGAGATGGCAGGGTATGAGGTATGATGGACATGCGGTTTGAACCCGAGTCCTTCTGGGAAGCGTGTGCTGCAGCCGGCTCGCGCCGTGAGACGCACCCTCTCATTTCCAGACAAGAGCCATGGCTACTTTGATCTGGCCCAGCTGAAATAAAATCACATTAAATGAGTAATTAACTGGGGCACGGATGAGGGCCTGAGTCTTGGAAAGAAAAACATGTCAAAACTGGAATTAAACGTACAACCTTTGATAGTATTTATGATTGTATATGAAGAGGATGGGGTTTTATTTTAATAGAATGATTGAAGAATAAGGATGGATTAATGATGAAAGTTACAACACCTGACGGGCACCAGAGATTTGGAAATTTTATGGGCAGGTGGGATCTGCTAGGGGTGGGAGAGAAGGGGGTTTGACATCAGGAGTGCAGGCAGGAATCGGATTGCAATATAAACACTCTCGCCCCTAGGGGGTCGGGGTCAGAGGAGTAACTGTTAAGTTAGATATTACCGCTATACTCTGCTTATTTACACACACTACATACCTATTTCTGTTGCCTTTATTTAATTCCATAGCCTTTATGTAACATTCTATTCTCACAATCAAGTGTGCGAATCTCTCGACCCAAATATACAAATGTAAGTTTTCCTCCGGATTCACCTGCAAGGACAGAAAGACAGCGACAGCGTCAATAAACTCGATCAAGGCATGACCTCGTCCGTGTGTCCTGCCGGGTTTAAGGTCTTACCGCCTGGTTCAGGGACAGATTCATCCCCCAAGGTGGCAGGTCGCTATACATCCCACTGCATTATCTTGCACATTGTTGTTAACATTCTACTTCCAGACTTTATCAATATTATTTACTATAGTGAGGTTATCTGCACACCTGTATCCCCACTGCATTACATATTTTTTGTTTAAATATTGTCCACTTGTTCTTATATTGCATCTTATAGTCTGGAGTTTCATCGCACTGCCGTTTGTCCTGTCGTCCTTCCATGCACCTGTCTTCCCCGCAACGACGTACTGAAGAATTTAACAGTATTTCTCCGAAAACACAGTAATAAAAACTTGCAACTTGGTTGCCAGAGTGCATTTCCCGCGCGGGGCACCGATCATATGTATCACGCCACGAGCGCTCCTGCACGAGACTGCAGGAAACGCAGCCCGATCGAGCTGTTCCTATAATAATCATTACAGTTCTCCTCCCCTTGCTTTAATTGTCATAACATTTGTAAGATAAATCCAGTCTTGAGCTGCTGATGTACTGACCAAGGACAAAGTGCTAGAGACGCATTCCTGGAGTATACTTCTCGATAAATAAAATCCGGTGGGACCTAAATGTTTTGCATTTTTTTTCCGTCCAGGAAACACATGTGAAAATATGCTGTCACTTTGTCCCACTGTACAGTTTTATTCACTGCACAGACAGACATAGTTTCTGTGTGATTTTGTAAATGTTTCACTAATCCTTCAGGCCGGTCGCGAAACGCCACCATACGGAAGAAGACACCGGAATTCTAAGGCGATGTTTCAGAATATGTAGAGTAAAGGTCATCGGGTCATTCATTTATACTCCGAATTTAACCATATTCCTCTTTAAAATGTTACACAACGCAAAGACGCCCTGACAACAAAACATTACTCTTGGATTCACAATTAATTACCCCGTGTCCTCCAGTTGCATCCATTTGCATATCTTAACTCCAGAAGGGGATCTAAGCTCCAGAAATACAGCGCTTTTTATTTCTCTCTTCCTAAGCTGTGAAGGGACGCTCCGAAAAGCACGCTTTCAATTTCTAAAAGTTTTACCGTAACTTTCGCGTTTTGACACGGCTCCGATATAAATTTGCCGGCCTGCTGCCTCACTCGTGTTTATTCTTTTTTTTTTTTTCTCCTGGAGGCGGTCGATTTCTTGCCCATTATTTTTGTATCCCGTTCCCCGGTGTGCTCCCATTTATAATCCCGGAAAGGGGCTGCAGATAAAGAAGCCGGCGTAAGCGGTCACTTTCCGCGATGTTATCCGTTTCCCAGAACACCTCGCTACCGGAGGCCTGACATGCTCTATATGTCTTTCCTCTGGTGGACTCATTAAACAAATGTGCCTTGATAAATAGCTGATAACAAAATGACCTTTTACCTCCGTATACCGCCCTTATTAATATCTAGAACCGCTGAAAATATTGTCATTATTTGTAAATGTTACAGATACCGTATGTATATACCTGCTTACCTACCAATCTATAGATCTAGGTGTTTATCTTACTTTTAGTTATTTTAATAATATTTTCTGCTGTGTGCTTCAAACAGCTAAACTGTAGTTTTCGTGCTGGGGAGATGGTATCTGCCCAGAAATACACCCCACTGATATACGGGTGTGTTCGCTGCGCTGCGTGTGTTAATTACGCATATTGAGATGGACCTTTTGAGATGTTTTCCGAACATTATTTTTGCCTGATTAATCCGCACCAGTGTTTAATCAACTGTATTAGCAATTGAATGTACTTTTTAAATATAGTTTGCAGTTATTTTGAATAGTGTAAATCATAGGGTGCCCATACCTTGTTATGGAACCTTCTAGAATGGGCTGCAAAGGGCACCATGTATCACCATAATTGGGGAGAGGCATAGCAGACTTTTAATCAATAAAACAAAATTGTAATAATTGTAACAAGGGACACATCCATGCTGACATAGTAGCACATAACAAATTGTCACGTTTCATGTATACTGTGTAAAGTCATGATCATATTAACGTTGTTTCTTCAGATGCTTGTCTCAAACAGTCAAATGAATGAATTTAATAGTTGTCACATGACTGCCTTTGCATATGGGCTGGTCCCCCGTCCTGGGTTGTTCCCTGCCTCGTGCCCATTGCTTCCGGGATAGGCTCCGGACCCCCCACGACCCAGTAGGATAAGTGGTTTGGAAAATGGATGGATTGATGATTAGCTAATACTGCTGGCACCCCATTCAAGGTACAGGACAGGCATGTACTGTATGTTGCCTGGGATTGGTCCGAGACGACCCTGACCAGGGTGAGTGATTAGAAGATGGATGGACGGATGGATGGATGGATGGATAAATGGATGGATACTTAGCTAATAATGCATTACTGCCTCAACATGGCCGTGCTATCTAACTATACACGTTAGCATATTCAAAATGTTTGTGAAAGACACGGTGATGCCTAGATATAAAGACAATCACCTTCATGGTTATACGTTATAGGAGGGACACATATGAAAAGCATGTACATACCTGCAGCATGTGTGACATGCTCATTGATGGTAAGATGTGTGTAGTCTTCCGGAAAACAATGGCTAGATTTCACTGTGTCTGAGCTTATTGATGCAGAGGAACTCACTCGTGAAAAAAATGTGATCAGCAACAAGTAAATAAATACAGAAGGAAGTGGGGGGGGGGGCAGCCATGATTCTCTGGGGGCGGTCCATGTGCACACCTGCTGCGTACTTTCGGGTCTCATCAAAGAGGTACACAGTGATATGCACCGGGGGGTGGGGGTGGGGGGGGCTAGTGCTGGCAGCTGCAGGCGCGCATGGTGGGGCAGGTGGGGGGGGGTCCTGGTCAGCGGAGATGCCTCTCAGCTATAAATCTCAGCCCCTTCCTGCCTAGTTATTGTGTATATCTTTTGCCGAGAGATTGATTGTTGCAGGGGGAAGATGAATTTTCCCAAAGACTTTTCTCCTTTTTTATGGTTCTGATACTTGGCCAAGGTGATAATAACCCCCCCCCCAACACCCCCGCCAACTCAATCTTTGGTCCCTTCCTCATTCCTGCTCCCTGTTTGTCTCTGTGGTCATTTGTTTAGGATTAAAAACAGCACACAGAGGATGTAAGGTGGTGGCATGAAGATGTGTGACTATCCCGAGAGTGATAGAAGACCCTCCCCCACCCCCCTGTTCAGCTCTTCTTGTGATTCATGTGCATCAGCTCAGATACAGAGTCCTGCCCTTATGACACGTTGAGACGTTGGTGTGGGATGTGCAGGAGGACATGCCCATTCCAGGTGCCCTGGAGGCGGGGTTACCTGCGTCTCCATGCCAATGACCCTCTGCTGTGAAGGTGCGATAATTTAGCATTTACCTGAACATCATTATGCTGATTCCCAGTGCTGATTGATCTGGCTTGATAACTTGTGCAGTAATCATGAACAACCACTAGGAGGTATAATGTCCAAAGGGACAATGGAACGTTTGTTCAAGGAAAACCAGACGTGCCTTTGCTGTTTTCTTATAGATAAAATTCATATGGGTTTGTAACTTATGTGAGGATACACCAATTCGCCATGACCACTGACAGGAGAAGTGAGTAACATTGATTATCTCATTACAATGCCACCTGTCAAGGGTACCATTATATATTAGGCAGTTAGTCCTTGAGTCGGTTCTTGAAGTTGATGTGTTGGAAGCAGGAAAAATAGTAAAGTGTAAGGATCTACAAAACCTTTGACAAGGGCCAAATTGTGATGGCTAGACGACTGGGTCCGAGCACCTCCAATGCAGTGCTTCTTTTGGGGTGTCCCCGGTAGGCAGTGGGCAGTACCTACCAAAAGTGGTCCAAGGAAGGCCAACTGGTGAACCAGCAATGCGATCAAGGGCATCCAAGGCTCACTGATGCGCGTGAGGAGCAAAGACCAACCTGTCTGCTCCAGTCTCCCTGGAGAGCTGCTGTGGCACAAATTGCTTAACAAAGTTAATGCTGGTAATGACGGAAAGATGTCAGCACACACAATGCATTGCAGCCAGCTGTGTCCGCTGTCCACTGTCAAAAGTGCCTACAATGAGCATGTGAGCATCAGAACTGGGCCATGGAGCAACAGAAGAAGGTGGCCTGGTCTGATAAGTCATGCTTTCTGTGACATCATGTGGACTGTTTGTGTGATGAGATGGCACCAGGATGCACTGTGGGAAGAAGGCAAGCCGGTGGAGGCGTTGTGACGATCTGGGCAATATTCTGCTGGGAAACCCTGGGTCCTGGCATTCATGTGGATGTTACTTTGACACACACCACCTACATAAACATTGCTGCAGACCAAATGCACCCCTTCAGGGCGATGGTATCCCCTGATGGCAGAGGCCACTTTCAGCAGGATAATGTTCCCTGCCACACTGCAAAAAATGTTCTGGAATGGTTTGAGGGACATGAAAATGAGTTTAAGGTGTTGACTTGGCCTCCAAATTCCCCAGATCTCAAGCTGATCGAGCATCTGTGGGATGTGCTGGAAAAACAAATCCAATCCATGGAGGCCCCACCCCGCCACTTACAGGATCTGCTGCTAATGTGTTGATGCCAGATACTACAGGACTCCATCAGAGGTCTTCTGGAGTCCAGGCCTCGAAGGGTCAGACCTGCTTTGATGGCACGAGGGGGACCTACACTATACTAGATGGGTGGCTTTAATGTTATAGCTGATCAGTGTATGTGTCTGTTAAAATAAAAAAAAACAATAAATAAATCAGAATCTGCACCTTAATATTCTGTTGTCATATGAGCTGAGCGTAATGTCTACCATGGTGTCTATGGTCATCTTCACGTTTGCGGTCATGGGAGGCACCAATATTGCTCCCATATCGATTAAACTCCCACCCTGGGCAAAAAGCAAATTATTTAAGATGGGCAGGGTGTAATGGCTAAGATTAAGGAGGCTGCGAGAGGATGATGTCAGGAACTTGGATTTTCTTTTCTTTGTTATTTTGTTATTCTTTTTACCCCCACCCACCCAAAGAGGAGGAAGGGAGACTTTGAAAGTCACACAGGAACTTTCTTTTGGTGCCTGACCTGTCCCTTGGCTGCTCCCCACTACTGCCGCCTGCCAGCGCCCATTTGTCTCAGGGCAAACCATCACCAACTGGTCACTACTGTAGAGATAGCTCCGCCCCTGCGCAGGTGGCCCAATCCCTGTCCAGTGAGCCCTGCCCTGCCACGTGACCCCGCCCATCTTCAGAAAGCCCTGCCCCCCA
The DNA here is from genome assembly GCF_023856365.1 of Brienomyrus brachyistius. Lineage (NCBI taxonomy): Eukaryota > Metazoa > Chordata > Actinopteri > Osteoglossiformes > Mormyridae > Brienomyrus > Brienomyrus brachyistius. The sequence continues at coordinate 19,562,314 of NC_064543.1, read as the reverse complement.
GGTGGCCCGTCGCGATTATAACAAGAGAAATGCAACAAGACCACTAGCTGACACTGTTGCGGGAGGGGGGCAGAGTGCAAGTGGTGTCACCACTGAAGGACGGCTAAAAGTGGACTTTTGAGTCCCGCTGCCCCCTCCAGCCCCCCAATCGCCCTCACCTCACCCTCCCTGTGGTTCGTATGGATCAGGGGAGAAGCACTGCATAGCTGTGGGGGGGGGGGAGCTTCATTGGGAAGATTGATTGTTTTAATTGCCTAGGCTTTGCTTTAGTAACATGGGGTAGAGGGTACCACCCCCCCCCCTACACACACACACACACACCTTTTTATGCAGTCTTAGGATTGTAGCCAGCCAGGTGATCCCCCATGACCCCCCCCCCCCCACCCCAGCTTACAGAAACTATTTTATGAACAAAACAGGGCCCTCAGGGATGCAGGATTACAAATGGTGGGGGGCGGGGGGGGGGGGGAGTGACATCTGGATTCTATCTGGCCTACGGCTTCGTTTTTAAATCCATTGCATGTCCAGTGCACTAAAGGCGGACACCCCCACACCCCACACTTACTTTAGATACAGTCAGGTCCCATCTGTGTTGCGCAGGTTCATCTCTTCCTATCATTCTTCTAAATGTAAACATGGACAGACCGTTTCTGTTGGCGCTGGGGTCCTATCTCTACAGAGTCGTTCTTTTTGGAGTCGTGCTTTGCTGCGTTAAGATCCTCCAAGATGTGAAAATGCACACTTGCTGATTAGGGTCTATTGATTAATGGTGCGAGTCTGTATCGGAGATGCAGCTTGGCAGATACCCTTATCGGTGTCCCGTGCTTCGTCTCTGTGTGACTCTGAGGGGGCTGGAAATTAGGCCGGTCCAAGCCTGCACTTGTGAGTGAGCGCTAGCTAGCTTGAGTCCCAGGAGCGGAGCTCATATTGTGCCCCTTAAATTTGCATCATTGAAATACACACCCATATATAATCCGGTCCGAACGGCCGGGTTTTATAAGACTTCCGTCTGAAAGCATCTGAATGCAGAAACTCACAGACATAACAAAGGCAATATTCTTCTCTAATTTTGATTTACTAAAGTCTTTCTCTGATACCACAATAGAGTACATGGTTCGCTTGGGAGGTGGTGTCATATGGGGATTTTTACCAATACTATTTAAGGCACATACTGTTTGGTCTTTTGTTGACTAATAAGCAAAACACACACACACACACACACACACACACACACACACACACACACACACACACACACACACACACTGATCAGAGGGTGCTGGAGATTCACGTTCATGAGCGAAGCTCCAGAAAGTCACCATTGGCAGATTTTCTGCTGCCGGTGCTGCTGGGCGGGGGGGGAGGGTGGGTGCCTTCAAGGCCAGGGGCGGGAGCATGTGTTACTCGCTGTCGCCCCCATCAGTCATTCTGAGTAGGAGGGAGCGGCCCATTAATCGTGTGGCTGAATGGAGAGTCAGATGCTAGAGTGACAGTAATGAAGTGGCCTACCTCCCATTCGTCTCCCTCAGGCCAAAGCTGACCTCGGGGGGAGGTGGGGGGAGGGGGGCACAGCCGCTGAGTTCTGCCAGGGCCTGTGTGCTGGGGGTCCTCAGCCCCTTTGTTATAGAGGTAGGGCGCACCTGTGCTTTTCATGGCTGTGTTTCTCCCTCACTGTCGTGGTGATGGTGGTGGGGGGGGGGGGGGGTGCAAAGGTGATCAGTAGAGTGAGAGAGTGACAGAATGAGCACCTGAGTGAGACACTGGAGCTCCTCCATTTCTGGAATTCTCAAGCTTTCTCACTTTCTCTTCCTTTTATTAATATACATAAAGTCTAAAGGATAAGAGGTCGGAAGATGGATAGATGAATGGATGGATGGATGGATAAAGCAGAGGTGTATAGCTCAAATCCAGTAAGTAAAAATCCTGACCAAAATTTTGTTTCCACCAACCAGTTGAGTACTCCATGACTGTGACTTTTTATATTCAACTGGTAGTTGGTTGAAACAAAATTTGGCCTGGATTTGTAACCTATCCACTAACATATCCACCACTGGCTTAAAGTATGGTGTGATTACTTTTGAAGACCACAAATCACTTACAAATTAAGAGACGTTGCAAGTCAGAGTCCTGGGGACCCATGTGAAGCCGTCATGGATGATCATATGTTAAAATGTTAAAATTTCAACACTGACTGGGGGTCTGAATGGGGGTCTTATAAAACACAACAGTCTGCTAATGAATCTGTAGCGAAGCGGCGTTTTTTAACAGTGTAAGAGGCTCATTTAAAAAGGAATGGTTGTAGGCATCAGCAACGTCTGCTAATCACTCTCTATTCTGCATCTTCTTTCTGCATTTCAAATACGGAGGAAAAGTCCTTTAAGAATCAAAATTGTCACAATGTGAATAATTACATGTGTTTTTATTCAGGAAATGACATTAAATTCCATGACGACTTCCCAGGTTGTCACAGAGGATTTTACGGTGAGTTGGGGATAAAAATGCCCACCGGGTGACATCTCCTCCCTTTGCTGTCTGTCAAACCCATCTTCTCAGGATCAAGGCGTGCAAAGAGGAGGAGTGGTGCAGAAGCCGCCCACGCTACAACTGAGGCCAAATTCACATCCTGTCCCCACTGCCCACCACTTCTCTCTCCTTTGGTCTGTGATTTTCCTTCACGGTGCTCAGGCTATGAAGAGATGTCCTCGGCACTGCAGATAACACATGCACTCTGGTACGAGATACTCTTAAGGTGATGATACATGGAGCGACCGTGATTTTCATCTCAGTGGGCAACCTTTTAAGATCTTCCAATCAGAATATTAGCAGGCGATCACGTGACCGACTCCAATGTCCATATTTGTGGTTTTCGTCACCCTGGCAATAGATTTCCACTTCTGTGATTGGTTTTTGCCAGCTGTCTGTTGCTTTGATTAGGTGCCCTGCATCTCACTGGTTGCCCGTTGCTGGCAACATTACTAGGCCACATTGCTCAAAGTTTCCCCATGTATCATCACATTTGCTGTAATCTACTGTACTACTATATTTTCCTCAGAAACACAGTCACATCAGACCACTGGCCATTGGTTTGCTTTCCTTGATTCTGCTTCAAGAGTCATCTGGTTCAATAAACCAAAGGGATATAGTTATGCGGTCACAGAGAGTCAAAGGCTGTCTCCAACTTCAGTGACTGCATCCTTCCAAGGCTGCATTTGAAGACCGAATGTGTCACAGTCTTGAAATGCGTCCTTCTTTTGTCAATTTTCGAAGGTTCCATCTGATGGATCCTTTGCAGCCGGGTATTGTCCCGGTTAGGCGATAGCAGCGGCGCTTTGTGACTCAATGGTAAGGGCGGTAACAGCTGGCGACGCAAATAGAAAATTATCTGTAGGCCAGACTGTCCCATTTGACAGCACTTTCTGTTTGACCTTCAAAGGACGCGGCCTACAAAGGCTACACCTTCCTAGACCACGTCCTTGGGAGGATGCAGCCCCTGAATTTGGACACAGCCAAAGAATGTTAAAGTGACCTAATCCTTTAGCTGTTCCCCAGCTACAAACTGAGTAAGAATTTTCTGGTTTTCTCATGAAATCTTTCTCTACTCTATGCTGCTTTGCCCCAAAATTTCTTTACCAGAATGACAGGGCGGGAAAAAGACCTGGTGGAAAAGAATGTTCTGGAACGTACTGGTAGAATCTGAGCATCTTCTCACAGTACAATGTTCACCAATTTGTTCCGGACCATGCTATATTTCTCAGCTGCTTTGAGGACTCTAGGAGATTCCTGCATTTGGTTTCAGTCTTGCCTCCTCTCCCGATTTTGCCGGGTACCAGCTGGGACTATACTGCAGGAGGTCGATTCTGGAACGTTCCCCCATCCCGCCTGCTTTGCGATAAGACCAAGCCCTGCTATCTACCTGGTCTGTGTGTTGATGTACAGCTCTGATCAATTATATTTGGACCATAATCACCTCGGTATATTCTACACTAATTACACCCTCCCTGTACCGATGGCTGGGCACCCACCTGATAATGCTGCTTGGCTCTTTCCTGCAAGATGAGCTAAAGTGTAACTTCCTGCTATAGCATGTTAAATGCCCCCCTGCCCCTTGCTTGGTTCCCTAATGACAGCGTATGTCTCCATTCACCTGTCAGTCAGTCGGCAGGAAGACGGCCAATGTGTGTATGTGGGGGGTGGGTGTCTTGGTGAAAAAGAGACAGCCGGAAGTGGTGGCTAACTGCAGCCCCTTCATGAGGGTGGCGGTGGGGGTGCGGGGGAGGGGGGGGGGGGGGGGCTTGTGACATTTTTAGCGTCGTCGTCATCAGGACTTAATTAAACCGGAGCTGCTCCTGGGTTCACATCGACATGTGACCCACTTAACCGCAAACTACAAATGATGTCATCGCGTTTTATGGAGGCCTTGATCGAAATGATACTTTTAAGAGCAAGGCAGGGGGGGGCAGGGAGGGGAGCTCTGTATGAGTGTGGTTGGGGAGGGAGAGCGACGCGGTTTGCCCTCAATATACCGGCACATCCGCTGAAGGACCTGCATACCGGGATTCTCATCACCGTCACACTGAAGCATATGGAGGGCGTTTCACCTGTCCATGCTGAAATGTGGCCGGGATTTACGGACCCCCCCCCTTACCATAACCCCCATTACATGATTACACATTTTGTACAAGCAAGGTTCACTTTCCTGTTCTTTGAATTGTAAAACCAGGGGTGTCAATTCATTTCTCTGGGTCCGAGCAATGGCAACACTTACCGTAACGTCGGCCTGGCTTTCACCCTCACGAGCGTTCAGGTGAGGCAGTGGAGAGGGCGAAGCCGTCGGGGGCTCTGTTTTTTTATTCCGAGTGTAGCTCCCACAAGAATTTAATTAGAGCGCTGGACCGGCCAGACAGCGAGAGGAAGGGCGGTCAAGGATCGTTAATGGTGAGGGAGTTTCGGTATGCTGTGGTGTCGCACACATGCATTGTAGATGTGTTGCCAGGGAGCAGACCAATTAGCGCAGCTTGTGATTATTTACATTCAATGCTATATATCACGGCGGGCGCGTGGCCCATGTATCATCCCCACTGGCGTGATTTACCCCCCGTCCCACTAACGCCTGCACCATGGGAGGCACTGGGACCGCAGCCGATTGCCTCAGAACCTCCTTGTCCCTGAGATGGCGAGTCAGGAGGGGTCACATGATGACGGGGGGGGCTTGCAAGGGCGCACTGCTATTTTTCGTTGGGTAAAAGCCCTATCCTTAATGCCCATGTGCCTCGGGGTTGCCGTAATCACACCCTGGTGCTCATTTGCTAATCGAGAATCACCCCCACTAAGTGGGAGTCGGACCCCTATCCCTATACGGTCAGCACTAATCCTCCCCCCAAACATTCCTCATCATCAAGCCAAGTCCTTCAGCCGTACAAGGGAATACTTGTATTTCATGATTTTGGGGGCATTTTCCTCATGGAAAAAGTGAAAGAAACAACATTCCTCGGCAGTTTTCATCACGTGACGTGCGCAGTGAGGATCAGACTGGGCCTGGGGTGGGGAGGGGGCACCGGTGTAGGGAGAAAGGGGGCCATCGGCTGCGCGTCAGCGCAGAGCCATTTGTCAAAGCCGTATCTGATCTCAGAGGTATTGGATCAATCAGTCATTGTGTGTAAAACGGGGCTGGCCCTCTCACAAGCAGCTTTCAAATGAGACGCCGTTAATATTCCATGAGGAAACCGTCCAGTGGACAGTCCAGGATTATGCAAAGTCTCATTAAAAATATGCAGTGATGCCATAATGTTTTTGGCGGGGAACAAGAGAAAATTCTATTCTTTCGCATTGAAACTTTCACCGTAAATGGTTTCTCTCCTAGAGCCGAAATTGCTTCCCGTCTGACAAAGCGCTTGCCTAGAAGTCATCTGTCACTCGATCCCTCTGTCCATCAGCGTTCTGCCGCTCTCTGGCATCAACAGATAATGTCTGTGCATGCGGGCGGCATTTTGATGAGTTCCAGGGCCATGTTTCACGAGTGCTTGTCTGTGTGTCAAAAACCTCTCCCTTTTGTTTGGCAAAAGACTGTTTTGCATCAAAGCAACGGAGCTATATTCACAAGAAAAAGTAAAAAATCTGTCTGACGACAGCATGCGTCCTTTTTAGTTCCATCACCAGAAACTTAAAATTTCATATTTTCCTGTTGTTTTCCTTGTGTCATATATGTGAACGAAGGTGCGAGGCTTTTCTACCATTAAAACCTGAAAGGAACACTTGTTAATATCACTTTTTAAATTGTTTTGACTTTCGCTGACTGGCAGAGTCTGCACAATACAGGCCAAAAATAAATTTTTTAAAAGTCTTTAAAAAATCAATTAAATACACGCGGATAAATGCTTGAAGAGCAAAACGCAGTATTAAAGCTCCATATCAAGCAGTAGTTTTCTGGAATTTTCCCGTGAAAATAATAAGGCAATCTTAAAGACTCCTCTTCGGTGTTTGATTAGTCTGGCCTTTGTTGTAACCCTGGGGAAAGCCGCAGTTGAGAGTTTGAAGCCCGTCACGCTGCTCACGTATCCCTCAACCCCCTCGCAGCAATTCCAATACCGCTGGCAGTCTTTAGCCAACCTCCGAGACCTGAATCTTGGCCCAAAACATCCCGCTGTAGCCATTGTTGTGATGAGCCCTCTCCCCCCACTCCCACGGGCTGACATCAGGACTTCTTTCCGAGCTCCACGGCCTGCTGAAAGAAGGACCCTGACACGTGAGACATTAGCGTGCTGCTTGCACCTTCAGAAGGTCCTCATATCCAGCGCGCTTTTATCCAGGCCGGTGGATCTCCAGTCGACAGCCCGGGATGCTTCTGATGTCTGACACTCCGGCTCGGTGTGATGGAGGTGCTACTGAGGTCCTTTGAACGTGCCGGATAGACGTCTCGCCCCACAGTGACCCTGGGCTCATGTTTCAGTTGCCATTAGTGGGAGCAAGGTGCTTCTCTTCACCAAGTATGATCAAATGTGATGCAGATGCAGTGGTTTTGTCCGTCGGACGTTACAGGGCACATACTCACCCACTATGGGAAATTTACAGATGGCAAGTTGCCATATTGCAGGTCTATGGTCCACAGGAGCACATTGGAGCTTGTGGAGGAAACCCGCGTCAGATAGGGAGACCATGGAGACCACGTACACTCCACGGGGAGCTGGGATCTGAACCCACAGCCAGGGAGATCAGAAGCAACAGTGCCATGCAGTTCTAGAGTGTGGCCCATCAGAGAATTTTGTTTGGAATAATTCTTTATGAATATAAAATCGTGATTTAGACATATGCACATTAGTAAGCTGACTTTGACCACATTACTGAAATTTAAGCCATTATATTCAATAAACCGTAGTTAGTTTTTGTCAGGCTTCTAGGTGGTCCTGTCAGCATGGTACAGTAGGAAGTCATTAACATGTTCTAGAGAACTGTCCTGTCACATGATGCGAACCATTAACACCGTGGGAAGACTGGAAGACAATGTTTGAGGAATTTGAGCCACAGCTGCCCCTAGGAAGATGTCCAGCGCCAACCCCCCTCAGCCAGCGGTCAGATGCACGACAGCCAGTTACCGCTGATCGCTTTTCACAGAAATGTCCTCAACGAATCAGCGTGACATGGCCATTCCAGTAACACAAAGTAGAAGTGATCCAGTAGGATACTGGATTTTAGGGGTGAGTGGAAACAGCCAACCTGTTGACAGGTGGCTGATATGAATGGTGTGCTCTGATTGGTGGATTTATTACAAGCCCAGCCTCCATCCTTGCTTGCCTGGGCCCCATGGGTGTGAAGGACTGTAATACTGTATAACCCTTTCACACCAGGGCTGGTCCCCGTGCTGAGCCTAAACTCCGGCCTGGGCATTGCATTCACACCAAAAATAATAGCAGTGCGGGGCAGATATATCCGGGCCGGAGCTCATTTTGCCTGCCCCAACAGACTGCTGGGTCAGAGTTGGGAGCGCATAATGTCAGGAAGCAGGGTTAGAGGCATCAGAGTGAAAAGCAAAAGTTTAGGAAGCAATGTGGAGTGAAGCGGAGAAGGCAGGGGTTATCAGAATAACGGAACAAGTCCTGTAGAAGATTTAAAAAACCACTGACTTCCGTTACTGCTTTGGAGGTATCGGGTAAGTTATTGTTGTGATTACTTGTAATGTGACTATGAACTTTACCTGTGGTGTATGACAGATGCCTTTCAAGGTTAAAAGCTCAGGTGTGTTTTGTGTGTTGGAAGTGTGTTGTGACTAGAGCTGGGGTTTATATCGTTGTAACGACAACTTAGCTAACTAATAAGTTATCATTAGAATTTGAGCCAGTGATACATAACAGCTACCTGCTTTGTTACAGCAACAGAAATAGCACTCATGCTATCTTGCTTGAAATGTCAGTAATTAAAGTGAAATTTACCTATTGTGTCTTTCATGTGTTTGTTTTAACACAGGTGAAGGGAAAGCTGATGGACAGGAGCATCACTTTTTGTATTTATTTATTCTATGATGAATGATTTACATATTTCTTGATTATTTATATATCGTGAAATAAAATTTCACCGAAATGTTTAGTTCTTTTCTTGTCTACACCCTCCCTATCAAAGCAGTGCATTGATGCACATTGCGCAGTAGTTCCTTCAGCATACGATACTTACTTTATATGCATTTGCACTGATTTTACAAGAAATTACTATACATTTTAACCTTTGTATGCTAATTTTCACTTCATTTGTGGTACGGTTAAAATGCACGGTAATTTCTTGTCATAACAGTGCAAATGCACATAATACAAGTATGCATTTGCGCTGTTAATCGATTGCCGCATTGCTTATAAAGGTGAATGCAAACATGTGTGACAGTTTTGTGCATTCTCGCGTATTAGAATGCATGACTCGCAGTTCATCCATGAATGCATCTCCGATTGCAACGCACATTTTAACTGGAACACACATACGGCAATTCATGTTGGACTGCTGAAGTGTTGGACTAAGTCACTGGCAGATGTACTCAAAGGACTCACAGAACACTCAGAAATTTTGAGTGAACTGTGTTGGGTTATACCCAGGAACGATAATATATAAAGCTAAAAAATAACGTAAGCACTGAATTCTTGCGCCCATTGAATCTCGCACGATCCTCCATTTTTGTCTTCACTTCCGAAATGGTATCCCTCCCACAGCGACACATACACACTGATATCATCGTTCTATCCTTTTGGCACCAAGTGCAATGTAAATGCAAGACGGGTCTTGGTGGGGCCGATGTGAGCTCCAGTCCAGCTCCACCCGAGCACCGGCACCCGGCACCAGCTCCGGCCAGGGCTTGATGTGAAAGGGGTATCAGTGTTGACTCTCTTGTGCATGGTGCCCATATGTCCGTTACACCCCTTTAAGGGAGTAAAGAGAGAAGGAACCACATAAACCACAAAGAGCAGTTAGCCTGTGTTGCTCATTGGACAATGTCTTCCTGTCATGCGACCTACTAATGACATAGACGCAGAGTGACAGGACTCCTGCTGCATTCTGCTTGATCTAGCATTTAACGTTCACGTAAGAAACGAACAAAACATCGGCTGGACTTTTCACCCTATTCTCACGTTTAGATGTGATTCCTAGCAGGCTGCTGCAGAACAGCATGACAGGCAGAGGCGGAGTTTACCATGTTACTGCTTGTAATTCAATGTTACTACAAATATGACATTATTGTTTTTTCCTTCCAATTTAGAGGGAAATACATATTCGGCTTTGTTTATCAGAGTGATGATACGTGCTATATTACACTTTTATGTTCCCTTTATAAGAGGACATTAAAACACAATATATCTGACGCTTTTTATTGCCTGACAGCCAGGGAAGGGGGATAGTACTAATGGCTTAAAACCAGATGAAAAATGATGCTAAGGGTTATTTATCCTTGAACATTATGTACAAGAATCTATCACATCCCATCGCATTTCTGATGCGCAATTATGAAGATGCACTCCAGGACAGCCTCATCAATAATGCCCGCAGAGGGATGACTTTGGATGTTTTCACTTGTTTTTTGTGCAAACACCCCCGTGTTTATGTTTGTCTGTGGGGGGTGGGGGGTGAGGGGTGAGGGGTGTAGGGGAGGGGGGGTTGGGGGGGATACTTCCACTACGGAAGTTTACAGCCAGCCCCCGGACCTTATTGTAGACAGCCAAGGGCCATCTGGAGAACCGTCGGTCTCATGGAAAGTTCTGGAGCATTCTGCTGGTTTTAGGTGTCTGCGGTCAGACAGGCCCTGATGGATGCGGAGCATCATTGCCTCTGTGAGTGACTGAGCACTAACTCCTGCTCAGCTTTCTCCTTATACTTATATTAGCATGAATAAATTATGAGCACGGGTGCTGTTTTTGAATTTTTGATCGAGTCCCTTTAATGGATTTGCGTGCCCGCCCCCCCGACTCCACCGGTGTCGTAGCCATGATCGCCAGCCATCGATCTCCATCTCCGCATCTTCCGTCAATTATCTCTCTCAATGAGATGGTCCATCCACGTCACGTTACCTTCCTCTGACTGTAGAGCTAATAATAAATTCATCCAGCGTGGCAGCCAACCCCTCTGTCCCCATCGTGTCTCTACCACTCCCCTGCTTTTAGGGTTTCACTACATATCCTCAAATTGCTCCCAACAAAAACAGGAGAGCCACTGGAGAACAATGGAAGTGCTTGCGATGAGGTGTTTACGTGCCCTATCCTCTTTACATTGAGTGCCAACATGGAATGTAGAAATTTCAAAATATAATAACTAGAATAAAACATAACAATAGAGACAGATCTGACACAGCACGATTTAGGGTGCGAACAGCTTATGAAATCAAGCTCTTGACAGAGCGTCATCCGGGTTGGCTGCTGGCCTGTGGTTCTTCCTGGGCCAGTCGCAGGTCTTCTTGGGGAACCTGAACCTGGACAGATCCTGGTAAAGGTTCACCTCATGGTGTGGATTAGCCATGGACCTGCATGTACAATCCAATGCTCTGATGTGTAACTGAACACAGTCCTCATGGAGGTCCTGGGATTTCACAAACCAATCCTTGCTGGCATCAGTGGTCCTTCGAGGGTTCCTTCCTCCTCGCATCTCCAGCTTCACCCTTCACGGACCCCCCTCCTCCCAAACCAGCAGCCCTGGCCCGTTTAGCCCCTCACCCCCACCTGATGGGGCGGCCGGCCGGCGCACAGAGAGTGCCATCAATCCTGCTTGGCCCCCGTCCAGCCCTCCTTTTGCACCCATCAATCGTAGCGCTCTTCCTGCCTCGCCACCATCTCCACACTCCGTCCATGAGACAACGAGCAGCTGTGTCCTGTCCGACCTGAAGCTCTGATGGATCATCCAAGCCAACGCTGACCTGAGCTTGTGGCCCCAACACTAATCCTACATTCCATTTTACATTAAATTTTCTTTTATATTATTTATCAGATGGCTTGGTTGAAAGTGACGTTCAGCTGAGGCAAATGCGATGAGGCGATGAGACAAAAGTGCAGTTGGGATGAACTTCCGGTGAATGCCCAGCTAAAATGTGAGCAGTACTGCAGCAGGAGCTACTCAACATCTACCAGACAAAGCAAGAACCTCATAATACAGGGCTGCCCAACCCTGCCCCTAGAGATAGACCACCCTGCAGAGGTTTTCTACATATTGACATAAAACTGCCAGGTTCTAATATCATTAGTACCAGCATGGAGAAATCAGGGTGGCGACCTGGAGTTACCCAGGTAAGGCCTTTCATTAAAATCGCCGAATCACAGCTATTAGGAATCTTAACGTCCCTATCCATCAGGACAGATGCTTTTAAATGAAGGGGGAGGACATTGTTAAAATGGCAAGGGGATGGAGTCATTAACATCTGCTTAGTGTGCTCTGGTCAGTCTCAGAGGCCCAGAGTCCAAACGACAGACGCTGGCCTCTGCGACTGGAGAAGGTGACTAGTGCTAGCGGTAACATCAAAATGCAGGAATATTTCAAAGAGGCAGAGATTCATAAAAGTTCCTCAGAAGATAAATACATCATCGAAACCTTGATTTAACATCCTGCCAACATTTCTGAAGCCATTAATCTGTTTCATTGGTATATACCTTGCAAAAAGCTGTACAGGAGAACTGTTACTGTGGCCTGTTTGGGATGAAGGTAGATGTTCTCTCAACAGGAACCATGTCTGGGGGAGAGCTGTCTCCATTTTCCTGGCACAAAATTCATGAATGAGTGTTTGTTTATTTTTTACATTATGACCTTAAATGTGTCATTATGGTGTGATTTAAATAAAGGTGTGGCTGCCTTGGGAACCCCGAGGAACACCCAGAATGGGCTGTTCCAGTTATTACGAGGAGACTAACCATCACAAGACAGTGAGTGATGATCTGTCGCAACATTAGCAGGTATCAACAGACCGTACCATTCCGACTGTAATCCTGGGGAGGGGGGGGGTCAGCTGTATCATCAGCTCCACCCAAGCCGCTGTGCAGAGATACCATGGCAAACACACAGATAGAGGGAGCTCAAAATATGTATATCGAACAATTCTGTCACAGCAATGTCTGCTGGTGTGCTCCTCTCAAGAGAGCTCAGTGACGCCTCGTCGATCAATTTGTATTGCAAGTTTAGAATAGAAAAGTGAACAAATGCACAGTCCTCGAAACAGGGATGCACTTTGTGTTTTTATTATTTTCTAGAGCATTAAAATTTCACAGTGACCGAATAATTAGATTTTTTTTCCTTGGGAAATGAAGATATGAAACATGCAGACCTGATTTTATTCTTGCAGCTGGAGAGTCAGATGAAAGGTAGCCAACACAAGTCCATGCACAGGGGCTGTGAAGACCCCCTCCTTCAGTTTATCAAGCCCCCGACTGATATCCCACCCCCCCCTCACCCATTGTCCTCTTATTGCAAAGCCTTTTTACTCGACTCATTCGAATTGCTAATTAAAGTTATGTTAATATATTTATAAGACCCATCAAGGCCAGCTAACATATCAAAGTGCCCAAACTTGTATTGATGTTGAAAATCAAAGCAGTGATTACATGTTAACATTCATGGGTTTAGCTCTTAATCGTGCGCTCCCTGTCCAAAGTGCTTCGGAAAAATGTTTTCGAGGAGAAAGGTTTGCTGGGGTCCAAATCGCGCAGACACTGAACCTAGATCTAAATAAAAACACCAGCATGTTCCGAATCCCGGCCTTGTCTCGGATGCTCTCGATGGTTTCATTTTCTGTCCCATTCTTAATTAGACTCGTAAAACAGAAACATCCTTTTCCACTGATTTATTATTAAAACTTAAAAAAGAAGAACGTAAGAAGTAGCTTTTATTTCTCTGCTTTTATTGTGCAGTGGAAACACATTTTCCTAACAGCTATTCCTGCTACTTTCCAGGTCACTAATTTTTCACTGATGAGTTTGTTCTGGTTAGAGCGATACGCTGTCTCTTTAATGAGGTTATTTCTGGGTTTTTACCTCACCCGTGATGTGCTACCTTAGGCTGGAGCCCTAATTGATGTAAATCAAATATGGTTAACAGGAGTGAACCCGGACACTCATCTTCGAGCGTGAATTTGCATCGCGGATGCCAGCCGTGCCCCACCGCGGAGCACTGCGGGGCGCTGGGGGGCTAATGCCCCCTTTGTTTTTAAACAAATCTCCGACCGGTGTGAATCCCATCACTAAAATTACAGCGTGGGGGTGTGAACATGAAGGAATGCCTATATGTGCAGGGGGGTGGGCTTGGGGGCGTGGCCAGCACTCCCCACTGCTGAATACGCAGAAATGTGGGGTGAGTTTACTGGGGGGCGGGACATGAATCATTCCAGGCTTAGTGAGCCCTAAACCCTACCGAAGTGAGCAGTGCGTGAGTCGCCATGGTTCGCTTAGCAGGGGTAGACACGTGCTCCCTGTGATGGGGGGCTGGGGGGCAGTGCTGTGTTACCGTTGCCGTGAAAACGTCTGTGATGTAAATACGTGAGCAGGTGCTCTGTCACAGAGGCCCGTGTTCTGCTTCTTGCCCTGTCTTAGGGACCATGTATGCAGTTTTGTGTCAGGCGTGTTGTCAAAAAAAAACACACACACACACACACACACACACACACAATGACACGTCAACTGGAAACAAACAAATCAGTGTGAAAAAAAGCACAGGGACTGAGCATGTGACCAGAGCTGGTGTGAGGAGAGGCTTCACTCACAGTCTGCACAGAGTTTGCTCAGAAAACACCCCTGGCCCAGGTACCTCCTGTCTACATGAGCATTACGCTTTTATTGTATGGTAAACCTTCTAACTCTTTAGCTTCTGAAGAGAATCGCCTGAACAATACAGTATAGCCGAAATGACCAAATGCCCTGAGATAGACACGTGACAGACATAGCGTGTCATCGCTGACAACTGGCTTTAACGATTCAACATCCTGGATAAGAAAACCCTTGCGCTCATGGGCGGGGGGGGGGGGGGGGGGGGGGTGTTCACACTTTGATGTTATTACTGTGTCAAACCACACAGTAACACTTCGGTGTTATTACTGTGTCAAACCAAAACAGCAAGACCCCAAACCCTACAGGGTTTCAGAGGATCAGCGAGCTTGTTTTCTCATTTACATATCCGTGTCTTAATTACAATGCACATCTATTAAGTCTGCACATCTATTAAGCATGCAGATCTATTAAGCGTGCACATGTATTACTGCATGCATATATGGCAGAGTATAGGGAATCTCAACGTATGTAGGATTCTGTTCCTTAATAATCTTGAATATAAGCACTTCTGGAGAGCAGACTTCGGTGATGACGCGGGTGAATTAGGGACTCCTTGATTAGGCCACCTCTGCCTCTCTCAGTCACTTCTTTAATTTAGTTGTTATAATTAGGCATTAACTGGTGTCAGTTCTGTGGCCATTTACAGACCATTCAGTTCTGCTTGTCTTGATTATCACAGTTTTTTTTTGGGGGGGGCTGGAGAAAGTAAATTATAATGAAGGACTATATAGTCCAATTAGAGATAAAAGCAGCCGAGTGGAGTGGTGTAATTACGTGGCAGTGCGCCTCCCTCTGTCAGCACTACACGTCCGGCGGAGATTCTAAGAGCCATTTTTATTAGTTTAACCCACTGGTCACATTTTTAACCCAAGGACTTTTAATCAGACTGCAGTGAGCGATTTGCGCACCGCAAATAATTATTGCACACGTCAAACAAAATAAAAGTTTACCCAGGCAAGCAGGAGGAGATCAGGGAGGTGAAAAGGGGAGAAGGGCCCAGGAAGCTCCAGTCACCTGGGCTGCCTCCCCAGACCAGGGGCCATGGGGGGAGGGAGGCAGTCCACATGTCCTCCTTTAAATGGGTCAGGATTTAATTATTTGCCATGCCGTATCGCTCCCTTGTAGCCAGGTCGGAGTTCCCTGCTGAAGTACTTGCAAGGCGGTCAGGTAATTAAAGTGTACGCTCCACGAGGAGTGTGGCGGACCAGCTTGGGGTGGGCCAGGTTGGGGGGGGGAGCTGTCAGGTACGATGCCACGCTTCGGAAACCGAGAAGAATCCCGCTGGCAGGGACACCAAATTAAGGATGGGGGGGGTGGCTTGAGGGAAGCGAATCAATTCAGCCATATTCAAAGGTCTACGGTCAATACTGTGAGAACTCTGCTATGTGACATCATTATGGAGTCCAGGAAAAGAGAGGGGACGTGAACGGAAAGTGCTAGAATGATGGCTTCAAGCTAATGACCCCGTGGTGCATGACATCAGCCAACGTCCTACTGACTGGCGTCGGTTACGTTGAGGTATTGTTTTGGAGAAATGGTCGGGGGTTGGCCATCGAGGATGCTTGGAACTGTGAGCATAGTTATCAGATTATGATGAAGGTAATGGGTTCAAAGCCCAGCTACATTGTATTGAATAAGTAGTTGGGAGATGGATGGATGGATTTATAAACACAACTACAGTAGATTTTACAGGCATATAAAGGCCTAATACAAAAATCATATAGGTTAAAGGAAACAAAAATGAAAACCCTCCCTTCCCTATTGTTTTAGGGGATTTTTTGGGATGGGGGTGGAGGAGTGTTGGACCAAGCAATAGATTAAACGATGAATGAATGATTTATTAGCCATCGCTGTCATGGCACTTAGATGGATGACTGCACATGCCCCATGACCTCACTTCCCAGAGTGCTCTGTGGTGCTGGTGGGAATGGCAGAGGGAAGACGGGTGGGCATTGGTTAGGTGTGTCGGGGAGTCCTAGGGGGGGACGGGCAGGAGGTCAGTGACGGTCCGCTGCCCAACTGTGATCCGGTGACAGGACGCAGCAGCGTGATCAATGGCCTCGGTCCGTGGGCCCTCATGTTGGGAACTATGTGGGTGCTGTGTCTGAAACACACAGAGGCAGCGACGTGGGGGACGCCGGACTGAATCCCTTACAGGGGGGACGCCGGACTGAATCCCTTACAGCCACGAATAATGTCACACAACCTTGAATTAGGAGTATTAGCAGAAGCGCAATGAGATGCTGGCATCACCTGACACCAAATGGACCCACGGGTCGAGATGAGGCCACCTACAGGTCAAGAGTGGGCATGACCATAATGACAGGCTCGCACAATAAGGCCGGAAACTGGCCCGTCGTAAATCGAGGCTCTTGTAAGAGAAATGGCCGTGCGGAGCAGCCGTGCCTGAATTATTATTATGGTTATGAAATGGATCAGGTTTTACATCACACTTTCGCATATTACCCAATGTGCCGCAATAACTGCAGAGGTGAAAGTGTAGCTTCTAACAAAGACACAGACCAGCGGGAAGATGCTGCTTCACCACGTTCTGTGTTTCTGCTAAATCATCTTTCCTGCGGAATCCATCGGACGGCGAGGCGCTTTATTATAGGAGTGTCTGTTAAACGACACTTTAATCAGCTGAATAACACGGGGAAGCTGCCCTGCTGCTCTTCCTTAAGCTCGGCGTGTCTGTTTCTATCTGCCGGTGCCCACAGATGTGCGGCCTGCTAATCCTGTGTGCCCATATTTGTCTTTTCTTCCATTCTTGCCAGCCTTAGAGATGCTCAGAAATGCCCTTTGATCAGTTATTGAAAAGGATATTCCTAGAGGAAAAGGCAAATTATATAATAGCATGGCTGAACACAGATCAGAGAGAGAGAAAGAGAGAGAGATCGGCGCGGTGACATGTTTATGGCAGCACCAGAGGAAATCCCCCCCCCACATGCTTTTAACCAAATCCATGGTGCCTTTGCCATTTCCTCAGCCCAGTGACAACCAGATCAGACGAGTCATTTTATTCATACAACTGCAACAAGGGAGGAGGGAAGAAAAATCCCCTCTCATGCCTTTATAATGTCAATTCCTAGAGGAAGGGGGGGGGGGTAGCCCATCACCCGGGACAACAGCCCCCTTCACCTCTCACCGCTCCCAAATTAGGTCTCGGACTGGTTCAGTTGAACAAATGAGGGCCCCTTTAAGCCAGCCTGCTCTGATCAAAAAGGCCCCCCCAGGGAGACTCCAGTCGGGATGTGGGAGTAAGAAGCAGGCTACGCAGTGTGGTCCCCACAAACCCCCTCACCATCGTCACCTCCCACCCCCCAACCTATCCCATCACTCCGGCCTTCTCTGCTCCTCTGGATCGGACTGTCTGGATCGGTGCCGCCCGAACAATTTGTTTAGGACCGGGGGGGGGGGGGGGGGCGGGGGGGTTCTGAAGAGCAGAGTAAGCTTCTAAGTTGTGGAGGGCGGGGGCTCAGTCCCAGTTGTCCACTTATTTCCTCTTCACTCATATCCCAGGAACACGATTACGGCCCTGAAGTCGCGCGAGCCGTCATTAGAGGCTCAGCTTTATAGGTCGCTGCGGGTAAGCGGCTCCTCGTGTGCCCAGGCCGGTGCCCTTATTATACGCCGGGATCCGGGGGCGGGGCCAGCCCCGTGAGCCCTCGGTGGGCCCATCCCGGGCCCGGCCCGCTTCCCTCCCGACGGATAATTCTGGTGATGCCCCTGACAGGCCATGGTTTAGATTTTGATTTATGTTCTTCTGAAGCTAAAATCAAAGATTCCATCTAGTGCTGTTTTATGGCAGCTCAGATGATAGATGGCGCCGTCTGTGGACTGAGCTAAGCCGCTGTGTCTTTGCTCTGGATTTTAATTGCTAAAGTAGCCAGTCAGTGCTCAGGATTCAACAAAAAGAGACCAGCCCCCTCCCTCCTGCCCTCCCTCCCACTCCAAAGTGTGCTGGTCATGGTTGCTTTGAAAGAAATTGAATTTAGTTTACAATAAGTTACTGCTAAATCATTCATACTGCGGCCATAGGGAGCTTGTACAACAAGTATAACTAATGGCCCTTGTAATAGGCCAAACTTTGAAGTGTAAATTCAGCATGTATATTTAATACATGAAAATAATACTTTTTAGTAAAAGAGTCAATGAAGACTTTATTCCGAATCCTGAAACATTGTCTAAGGTGTTTTGCTATGTTAATTACCTTTTCTCTGTCAATTTAGTTTTTTTTTTTTTAATGACCCATCTCAAGGCACATGCGTGGTTTCCAAGGCAAAGAAGGCCAACTCCTTGCAACTTTCTGAGGTTATAAAACCGGACGTCATAACTCAATAATAAATCCTGAAAAGAGACGATGAACAGTTACTATGACAAACGGGCCGTTTTGCAACGCTCCTGTTTTTAATCAAAAACCCGAAACGCTTCCTAACCTAGAAGTACAAATTCACCTTAAAAAGAATAATATAAATTCTTAAAGGCTATAAGAGCTGATAAACATATGTAAATAAAATCATGAGTCCACAGATCATAAATCACGAAAGACAGCGTGATTCCGTCTTTAAAAATCAGTAACATTGTTTTCCAAACTCTTCCTAGGAAAATCAATGATGCAAATTAGAAAAACAAGCAGGCAATAAATTCTTTCACATGTGTAGCCCCGATGTGATTTTGTAATCATTTTTAATAAACCGCAATTGTAGTTGGTAGCGCTCAATAATTAAATCAAACAGAGATGTGGGGGAAATAGCGTGATACAGTATTTTCAAAAAACCTCATCTGCTTTTTGTCGCCACGTGGTCGCATCCTTGTCTTCCAAAGACAATAGGCAATGATAATAATTGTCCTCTGGATATCGTGATTAGGCTGATGGTAACAGTATCCCCAGGACGATAAAACAGCGGAAACTGGCGTATAAAAGAACGCACGACAGAATGAATGAAGCAGCCTTAGGTGACAGAAACCCTTGGCAGTAATTTATAACAATGACACAGGAACGACGTTTTCCTAAATGAGGCCTTCAGATAGCCAAACCAGTCATTTATCGTGATGATTAATACAAATGATATTAGTAATAATAAATATCGCAGCCGCGCTCCGCTCCAGGGAGGGAGGGGTTGGGTCTGCCTCGCAGGGTGACGCAAGAGTGCGCCGGGCGCGTATTCCCAAAATCCAACCCCCCCTCCACCACCACCACATATAATAATACGGCAGAAAGTGCCATCATAATCGCAAAGGGTAAGGAATGCCTTTGCCGAGCCTTTAAACAAATGAAGCTGTCACGGAAACACGGGGCTCCGAGGAGAAATTATAGAGCGGCACCCGGCGCTTACGCACGCAGCTTGCCGTTTCCCTTTCTGACATCCTGGGTTTTTTTTCCTTCAGTCCCTGGCACACGCAATAGACGCTTACTGGGGCATTCACTGGTTATTTAATGCCCAAATAGTGTCCAAATTATTATTCATCGCATATCGCCACCCCACCCCCAATCCCGTACATAGTGGGTCCCAATGAACCTTATCTCTGCTCCCCATCCACCCACATGGAGACACACAAAACCAAATACGCAAACAAAAATACGATACTTTTCGCATTTTTAATTTTTTTGATTGCATTCATAGATCTTTGTGGGGAACTGAAAATGGTCCCCAGAATGTAATGTAAACATAATCCACACACTTAACTGCTTCAGCAAACCGTGATTAAGCCGTGATCTGCTCCGGTCGCTGTCCGGCGTCGCCCGCCGCCTTGGCTGGGGACAGAGGCATCTGTGAGTCTTTTCTGGCGCGTTGAAATAGTCCATAGCTCAAGATTCACTGCATAATGCACTGCCCCACACAGTCTTAGCAGGAAAAGAAAATTATATCTGAGAATCAACATAAAAAGTCAATTTATTTGGGGAAAGAATGCGTTGATGTCAGCCTCTGATAAAGTTTATGTCTTCCTGCCATTTTTTAAAAAGTAAACATGCTCTACACTACATGACATTACTAAGTAGGTTAAGTATAGCCCGGGGCAATCATCCATCATTACGGAATGTAGCATATCCTGTTCCCTGAAAGGTAAAAGTTTTACACTGTACCACGATGACATTTAATTTTTCATATCTCCTCCGTAGTCCTAGAATGAATTTTGGCAGACCTGATGCAATTTAGCAGCTTGGCAGTTTAAAATTGGGCAATGAATCACGCGGATTCAATAGGAACGAGTGGCTGCATAATATTTTCTCTGTGTCAGGAAAAAGAGAGACAGAGAGAGGTGCCGGGTCTTTGGACAGAAGGTCCCCCAGACGAACTCCCGATTCCCCAACGACCGCCATCCGTGAAATTCGCAACGTATCTGCCCAGCGCTGCTAACCCCCCGGCTGCCGCGTTTACCTCCCGGAGGTCCGGCCTTGTAACCGCACTCTCTTTTGCGCTTCTTTTGAAAATGGACTTTGCGGCTTTCAATGGTAGGGGAAGGCGGGATTATTATTAACGTCTTCAATTTTAATTTTTGAAAAATGTAGAAAAATGGCACAATGAGGAAAAAAACTAAGAAAATAAAGTTTCCGTTTCAAAGACAAGTTATACTATTTCAGGCATCATCAGTGGTGTGAAGGGGAATCTAAGTTATAAGGGAAGAATACTGTAGGCCTATTCTTCGGAACATCGGACCCCATTCAGCAACTGTCCCTGGTTTCCCACGTCACAATCAGAAACTGACTCTCACTGTCAGTGTCTGTAATCATTCGATTCACAGCGGTGAATTATGCTTCTCAAACACAGCTAATTGTTTGGGTTCCTTAGAGACAAACCCTCACCGCACATGAATCCGTTATATTCTTTTCTTAAATTTATGTTCTGTGTTGTCTCTGAATGCATGCACTATACTGGCAAGACAAATTTCTAGTGCATGTAGGTGTATCTGGCCAATAAAGTGATTTCTAATGAAATCACATTCAGTTCATAAAAAAAAAAAACTAGGTGATCAGTGGTCATCGCTGACACACCACTGTAAACAACAACGAAACAATGCGTCCTCTACATTTAACCCATATGTGACATCATGACATAGCAGGGGGCAGCTGATTCGGCGCCCGGGGAGCAGTGCTTGGGGGCGGGACCTTGCTCAGGGTACCTCAGTGGTTCCTTTCTGGTCGGGAATTCAAACCAGCAATCTTGCAATTAGAAGTGCGCTTCCCTAATCTTTAAGCCACCAATGGCCACAAAAAAAAAAAAATGTGTGGACAAGCCCCACTTCTGGCTCCCTGTTCCAAAAATCTGTTTAATATGTGGTCCCCTCCATGGGTGTTAAATGGATAAGAACAGATATTACACTTGAGAAGCGAATCTTCATTGTATCTGATCTGATGGGTGGTGGTAGAAGGGGGCAGCCAGGTTACCAAATGATTTGTGGTTAAAGTAATTAATTATTAAAAATATTGCATGCTGTGATTGGTTGGTGCTGCATCCTGGGTTGTTCCCTGCCTTGTGCCCTTAGCTTCTGGGATGGGCTCCAGACACCCTGCAGCCCTTATAGCATAAGCATGTATGAAAGATGGATGGATGGATGGATAAAAGATGTCTGAGTTGGTAAATATGGTTGAAAATGCACAGTAAAGAAGATAATTATGTTAATATGCCCCACACACAGGTATAGGTATAAAATACACACGTATTGGTATAGGAGGTAGAAGTCCGGGTATATGACCTCCACCCAGAGAGGACCCAGCCTTGTTTAAATCCTGGAACGTTTGTCTTGATAGAAAAAAAAAATCTGTTAGAGCAGCACGGGAGGGTGTAGGACACCACCTCATCTCTCCGAGCACCAACAGCCCTCCCCCCACGCACATCACCGCAAAACAAAGCCCCCCCCCCACGCACTTTTTAAAAGCTATATGTGCTTTTAAAAGGTGAGAAGGTCCATAGGGCTCCGTATTTGATTTTTGACAAAGAGCAGTAAAGGGTAGAAATCAATAACACCCACGGCGGCTAGCAGCGGGACCGGCGGTGCGGCCCTGGCGCCGACGAGCCCAAACAAGCAAGGAATGGACTGACAGCGCTTTTGACACCGGCTGTTTATTAGCCCCGCCGAGCGGCAAAACGGACCTGGCGCCGGGGATGACCGCGCTCGGAGGAGCTGGGGTGTGAGCGGCCATTTGTCAGGGTCACAGGCGGGAAAATTAGTGTTTATTCTCATAGAAAAGCCACTGATGAATCGACGCATTTATATGCTAAGGGGACACCGTCACTCCCCCTCGCTGCTGAATGGCCGTTTTGCCGTCATACATGTGCAAATGTCCCGACTTCTCCGCGCTGGAGGCTCCCTGGCAGGCGAGGAAGCGGCACGGCCGGAATTCCAGGATGTTATCCCATTTTCCCCGCCGCAGCCTGCTCTACCTTTTGGAAATAAATTTACTGCCGACGTGACTAAAACCAGTGTCTGTGTAAGGAAATAAAACAGCATTTCATGCAGAATTAAATTAAGTGCTTTAATATAACTGGCACAACGGCGAACATTCTTGGGGTGATAAATTTGAAAAAGCAAGCAGCGGCTTAGATTGCCTCCTATTTTCAGAATATTTAAAAAATGAATTTAGTGTATTTGGGTGGTTTGGAAATATCGTGTGAGGTTTACTGGATACTTGCTATTAAGCAGGTCATAGTTTTTGTAGGGCATATGATTATAACTGAGAGAAGCCAATAATCATAGTAAAAATATTGATTCTTATGTAAGGCTTCCTGGTTAAGCATCCTTGCTAAGTTGGCGCCCCATCAGAAGATGGAGCCCTAGGCAGACCCCTATGTCACCAAATGAATGAGTGACATTCTCACCAACCATAGTTCAACAGCATATGGTGAGTAAACTTGCACACTCCAGCCTGGCTTTAGTGTGTGGGCGTGTGCCCTGTCATGGACTGGCATCTCATCCCGGACATTCCTCTCCATTCTACCCATAGGGTATAGGTTCCATTGTTGCCCTGTACTGGATGAGAGATTAGCAGATGGATGATTGGATATCGGTCTTTTGGTCCACATAGAGACCACCATCTTGTATGACACAGCGGACATCCATGTCAAAGGATGTGACTGAACTTCATTTTTAAAGAACCTCTAATTTTGATTAGTCTCAAGTGTGCCTACAGATCGCAACCTTCTGAATAATTTACCCCATACATTCCCAGCATTCCCGGGATTATGCTTATTAGCGAGATGCCAGTCAGGTGAGCCAACTAGAAATGGCATCTGCCTGTATCATTTATTTTTTATGCTGCCTTTTGTTTTTGCTGGCAGTAACGAACTCACTCGGGCTGGTAAACCACTGTCCGCCGATTAGCAAAATCAGCATCCATATTTCGTAAAAAGCCAAACCCAGCTTCTAAAACGAGGAGCTCTAGACTGAATATCATTTTTAAATATTAAACAACACTTTACTGTCAAGCGATGATTGGGCTTTAAAACTGTAATAGCACTGCCTCATAGCTGTTAAAGCTTCCAGCAGATTCGGCATTAATGATCAACAAAAACTGCAAAAAATTTGACTTGATTTTTCCTCATGTGGGAAGTTTGACAAGGCTGAATGAGGAATTGACATTTAAAAATATCACAAAACAGCTCAAGGAAGACAGCAGGAAGGAAACGTGAGGAACTTAATAGTATGTCCGAGATTTTCCCACTGTTTACGTGCTGAATTGCGTTATTATGTTATTCTAACTCTCGCTGGAGCATATTTGCAATTAGCGCCAGGAGGCCTTGGATGCAAATGTTACAATTAAGGTCCAGTAACAGAAGGGGGGGGGACTGAGAGGTGCCGTGCCCCACCCTACACATCTCGTTGTTTCACCCAGGGAGGGGTGCTGACATTAGCTAACGCTGAAGTCACCGTCACGGGTTGGATGTTCGGAAGGTGGAAAATCACGCAGCACCGTGGCCCTGATTAAAACCACACACATCACTTTAATGTGGGGTTTTTGGTAATTTATCCATACCGGCCTAATGACTGACGCTGTGTTTAAAACTGCCAGGGATGAGGTATGACTCCGCTATTAATCTGAGTAACTGTCAGGCCCTCAGTCTCCCCGAGCAAGCAGCAGGACGGACGCGGTATTCCAGTAAAAGCACACCTCTCATATTCTCCGGCGGAGGTTTTATGCCAATTCTCCTATTTGGCGACAGCCTTAATTTTTTTTCCAAAGCGGACAAACAAAATTATAGCAAGAGAAGGAAAACTGCACCCTAAAACAATTAATTCAGATATCACGTTATCATCTGAATATCCCCCATCTTGAAGGATTAAATGTGGTTTCAAAAAACAACAATTCTGGGTCTCAGGAAAGTTCAGTCAAGGTGGGCGGGTCATTGTTTTTCATAATGAATATTTTTTTAACCAGCTCCCCCGCAATGGGACTTGAACCAACAACCTTCACACCACAGGTACAGGGCCTCCTCCACTGTCTCTCCATCTCTGTCTAGTTTTGCTGCGAATCCAGTGATTGTATCTTGCTTCCGCGGGACCTGTCTGCTACGCATCTCATTCTAACAGCTTCTCTCCATGTAAAACAGAAGCGGGTCGGATGAAGCGTACGGGGCTGACAGCATTTAATTGGGTCGATGATTCGCACCGTGGGCGACGCCAATCCAGCTGTTTTCAGAGCAGGACCACAGCGACACGCACCTGCATGACATTCCCAGCAGGGGGCCCCGACTGATACGCCATGGCTGTGAAGTAAACATATAAAATTAAGGGTAAAGGTGGGTGTTTGAACCCTGCCGGTTTTCGCTGTATCATGTGGGCTTCCTTCCACAGTTCAAACAGATGCAGTTAGGCTAATTGGCGTCTCTGCATTGTCCCTAGTGTCCGACTGTGTGGCATCCCATCCCATTGCACCCAAACCTTGTGTCCAGTCCTTTTTTTTTTGGTTGATTTTGGTTAATTTTATGCTAGACAACGCCAGTCCAGGGTGGCCTTTCGGTGAAATGCCATGAAGCCGTTAACCTATATATCCGTAAGACGAGAACACGAGGACAGCGCCTCGTAATAAAATCAATAAGACCTTTATTCTGTTCAATTTTAAAACCAAATGTTACTTTTGCATGTAAATGGAAAGCCAGTGGTCACGGAGAGGAGGGTTATGAATTATTACTCTGTCATCGTTAACGTCACCGACAGTGTGAGATGGTTCCGGGAAGTTCCGTGCTGGTCAGAGTGTGTGGACGTGCTTGTGGCCGGTGTTTCATAGAGTGGATCCTTGGAGAGACTCATCCTGGGGTCCGAACCACCAGGAACCCTAAAACATATAGTCAAACGATTTTCTCTGTGTAAAGAGCACATTAGCTGCATTAGGCTAATTCTGAATGGGGAAATGCAGTCGACATCGCGCTTACTAATACGTCACGCGAGTGTGTGTTCTGCGGCCGGGTCTATTTCACTTGACAGGAACCACAGGGACTCTGTTAGGTAATAAGGTGTTGGAGAAGCAGACGGGTGTCACCTTAATGTAGGGGCCTGCATTAATCCTGCATCGGCGGGGGGGCGGCAGAACCCGCGGCACAGATCTATAGCCCTGTGAGATAAGACCACAAACATTTGTCATTTCATCGGTGCTCTCTAATAAGGTTAACTGAATGGAAAACACTGGAAAAGCAATGCACAGACGGAGATACACTATGCGTGCACGCTGGCTGTGAAAGAGCGAGAGAGAGAGAGAGAGAGAGCAGCTGTCTCGACATGAACCTGTAACAACATCGCAAAATAACCACAACGCCCAAGTAACACCGCTAGCCGAGGTGTCAAGACCACACTTGGCCTTTTCCCACGAGGGCGCCAGCATGTCCTAGCAAGCCCTCAGACAGACTAGGCGATTCGAGGGACCATCCAACAGCGAATAACAAAACCGCGGCGTGACGGATGCAGGCCGCCTCCATCGGCTCCCTCCACATCTCCTCCACCACGTCACGGCGACACAGTTCCTGCCTTAATGATGCTACACCTGCTTAACCTCCCCACCGCAGACGCACAACCCTGGGGGGTAAAAAAATGACAAAAACAATAGCTTGCAACCGAAACGATTGTCTAGGACATCTCTCCTTTAATATAGCAAATGCTTCAACATCTACGAACCATTAATCACCCAATATGAAGCACTATTTTAAAATATGGATGATATAAATATAAAATATTTAAATAGGACGGTTATTTTGGCGTAAAGGTTAACCTTTAAGAAAGCCGCATAACCAGGAAATCCTGTAGTTGGCTTTAATTTATCGAAATTGACATTATCTTTTGTGTCGTGTGTTCTGAGTCGAAGTGCCTCTGTCAGATGGAGAGGGTCCTGCTGGTGGCTTGGAGAGCAACCCAGCCATGGTCATTAATCGGTCAAAATGAATCGAACGTGTAACAAAACAAAAGGCTCCTTCATTTGGGGTTGACACAGAGTTCACCATACAGGTTACCAAACAACATTCAGGTTAACATAACAGGCATAAATAAAATTATGCTGGCAGGTAACCTTATAGCGCTCAAGGATGAAGGAGTTTTATTTGTCATTGTGCTAGTGGGGTACAGTGATATTTAGTAGCAGTTTCCGTAACATAAATAACATATACATTCATACAAGCATACATACACAGCACATCAGGATCAGACAGTTTAAAATATATACTTACAAAACTAAACATATGGCTATATGTGTGTGCATTGCACTCAGGTATCAGCAAATAACTTGTGACATTATGGCATATATGAGAGAGAGTTTTGCAGTGTTGATGCAAAAGTGGGAAGACAGATGAAAAAAGAGGCAAAAAGTCGAAGTCGCAAACTCTCACTCTTTGGAGTGAGCGGCCCCCGTCTGCGGGGCCAATTGGGGCCGGGGTGAGGGGAGAGACGTGTGACTCAAAGGTGGAACTCTCTGCTTCTTCAGGGTAATCCACCTGCTTTGATTTGTTTCTAAAAAATAACACAAGGTGAAGTTGCCATCATTCCTGTCTGGGTACTAGCTCTGTACTTCCACCCTCCTTAACTGCGAATATATTTATTCAAATGGGAATATTGTCTGTGATAACCGTAGGGCATCCTGAATTAGAAGGTGGCTTTGCTGGAATCAAAAGCCCCTGATAGAAATCTGCGATCCCAGAACAGCATGGATCCAGAAACGGAATGGCGCAGCTAGGAGGCATGCCCTGTGAACAATCTCCAACAATACCTCTTTAGTGCCCTGAGCTACCTCCTCTCATAGCTGGAGGAATTAGTAGACTCTTTGTACCAGTAATTGATCCCCTTTTCTTGCACTAACTCTCCCCCCCCCCCTTTTCTGCAGCCTTATTTAAAGGACATGGCGGCTTTTACGTGCCCATGAGGAGAGGAGGCGTATTGCTTTGGTACCAAGCAGGGAGGATTCCCGGGATGATCGAGGCTCAGCGTGGAAACGCCAAAAAGCAGCGTGAGAGTGAAGAATAAAGGGGAGGAACATAAGATGTGTTAGATGTCAGAGTGACGGGCAATTCAAAGGCACGATCGACAATTAAAATGTAGCCGCCTGATATTTTAAATATCCTCCGCATCTGAGGGATTACTTGCTCTTTTGAGTGGCTTTCCTGGCAGCACTTTGATGCCGTGGCCCTTGTTATGGATGTCAGTGGTTTCTCTGGCTCTTCCCGCTCTTTTCACACGTGTGATTGAGTCCCGCGATGCCAGCCAGTTGGCGTGTCGGGCCTTTCCTCCCTCCGACCTAATAAAGAGCTCGGAATTTGGGCTTTATCCATTTTTAAGCTTGTTTTAAGACTCATAATGAATTCCACACCGTCTACATGTACTCAGACACACAGATATTCAGAAGATCCGGCGGACAAAGCTGGTCGCTATGCTTGCATCTGATTGGCTGGTTTTTCTGCACAGTGTTTGTAATTAATAGGGATCCGTAAGCTGTGTGGGAATGAGAGCATCAGTATGTGTGTGTATGTGTGTGTGTGTCGAACCCAGCTCTCGTACTAACTGGTGTCTACAAAGAACCGTTGACAAAGAGAAGTAAAGCAGATACCCCCCCCCATACATACAAACATACTCTTTTTCTTGAAACAACCTTTAATTGCCACAAGCCGTAATTAAAACACAAGGACGATGAAAGAGGCTCTCGCTGACAACCTGCTCATTAGAGAGAACCTTCATGTTTTCATTGGTGTCTTATTAAACAGGATTCATTTGAAGCACAAAGCTCATTTTGACCCGAGTGCTGTTGGTGTAGGAATCTGCACTGTGCTCCTTTATTGTCTCTGAATGTTCCTGCTTAGGCATGCTTATTCTTTACTTACAGTATACTTCATGCATTAGTGAACTTGTTGAGGAAGAACGCCTGGCTGAAACGCAGACAGGACCCACTCTAACTGATCCTTGATATACAGATGCATCCATTTCCATACGCTTCTTAGCAACTACTCCATTTTAAAAATGCTGCGTCAGCTTCTCTTATTGCACTGTAAGTGCGATTCTCCTCCAGATGTTGTTTCCCCCTGAGTGACGTGTAATAAAATTGGTGACTTGTGCCTAGACGTCTAGGAGGCGTCAGAGAGGCATGGGCAGTTTGAACTGCAGCTCCTGTACTACTGAAGTAAGGAGTAAAATATTCATGTCGCTCTGATAAAGGAAAAGGAAATAAAGAAAGTCTGTATTTATTTACACATTTGCTGCCTTTGTTACTTCAGACATTGTGAGGACAAATTAATTAGCTTAAATTCTGTGCATGTTTTTTTGGATTTATCTGTCATATATTTTTGATCTCTTAGCATGGGAGTAGGAATCATTCTTCGCACTGAAATTTGACTCAGTGAAAAGACCCCATAAGGGCAGACAGACAAATGAGAGTCTGAACAACAGTGTGTGTCAGTGAGTGCACCAGTGCGCACTGAGCCACAGACGAGGCCTGTGATCGGAAGCTCGGTTTAATTTATTGGTCTTGACACTATCTTTTGTGTTGTGCGATCTGAGGCGTGGTGCTTCTGTTAGACACAGAGGGTCCTGCTGGTGACTGTGATCAGTTCAGATCCCACGGTCAGCAGAGTGATGTCATCACTGGGTCCCTTAGCAAGGCCCTTAACCTATAACTGCAGGGACTTTCTGAGAATGCAGCGACTGACCCTGCTGTCTCAGAAAGTGCATCGCTTTGGATTAAAATGCCTGTTAAATAAATGCATTGCATTGTACGTCAATGTGCATGTTTGTGTGTACGTCAGTGTGCATGTTTGTGTGTACGTCAGTGTGTGTCAGCTAGCAATTCTCTTACATACCCTCTCTTTTCACGTGTTTTAAATTTCATACAGAAATAATACAGGAACCAGTGACAAATGACAATAAATAACAAAGTAACAGAAATGGCCCCTATTGTAGACAAAGAAACATATACAAGTGGTGCATCAATAGTACAATCAGAGAGTTCTATGTCAAACCCTAACCCTAATATTTAAAGACACAGTGCCCTAACCCTAACCCATAAAGAGACAGTGCCCTAAGCCTAACATTTAGAGACAGTGCCCTAACCCTAACCCATAAAGAGACAGTGCCCTAATCCTAACCCATAAAGAGACAGTGCCCTAACCCTTTCCCATAAAGAGACAGTGCCCTAAGCCTAACATTTAAAGAGACAGTGCCCTAACTCCAACCCATAAAGAGACAGTGCCCTAAGCCTAACCTATAGAGACAGTGCCCTAAGCCTAACATTTAAAGAGACAGTGCCCTAACCCCAACCCATAAAGAGACAGTGCCCTAAGCCTAACCTATAAAGAGACAGTGCCCTAAGCCTAACCCATAAAGAGACAGTGCCCTAAGCCTAACATTTAAAGAGACAGTGCCCTAACTCCAACCCATAAAGAGACAGTACGCTAACCCCAACCCATAAAGAGACAGTGCCCTAAGCCTAACATTTAAAGAGACAGTGCCCTAACCCCAACCCACAAAGAGACAGTGCCCTAAGCCTAACCTATAAAGAGACAGTGCCCTAAGCCTAACCTATAAAGAGACAGTGCCCTAATGCTAACCCTTAAAGAGACAGTGCCCTAAGCCTAACCCATAAAGAGACAGTGCCCTAAGCCTAACATTTAAAGAGACAGTGCCCTAACCCTAATCCATAATTAGACAATGCCCTAAGCGTAACATTTAAAGAGACAGTGCCCTAATGCTAACCCTTAAAGATACAGACCCTGCCGGCTGTCCTCTGTTGTCGTGGCGACAGGAGGAGATGGGGGATGGGGACCCAATTTCGAGGACTCAACTGTCTTCCTAAAATCGAAACATTTGTGAGGAAGGCCCAGAAGACCCAGGGTTATCAGTGGTGAATTAGCCACTCCATGTACAGCAAACTTGACGGGGTGTGTGTTTGTGTGCGGGAAGACATGGGGGCAGGAGTGGGGTGAAGCATTATGCTGACAGCCAGGTGGGCAGGACCTTGTCAGCTTTCAGTCATCCCCGTCAGCCAGTGACGGCCTTTATCTCAGCCTAGCTGCCGTGTCCTGTTTGTCAGGGGCTGTGCTGGCAAGCGGAGGTTGTATGGGAGTGATTAAGTCTCTGCTGAACACATGATGCTGGAGAGAAAAGAGAGGAGAGAGAAGGAGGAAGAGAGGATAAGAGAGGATCTGTTTGGTAAAGAAGCAAGCTTTTCTGAGCGGTGAGACCTTTTGTCATCTTTACAAACGCCGCAGATTAACTGCAGCTAATTTACTTTAATTTGGTTTGTTTAATCATCACATAAGTATTCATACTGGAGACACTGTCAAAACAGGGCATTAGGAAACGTGTGAAAGACTCACAGCTCCATGCCACGAAACGCTCACAAACACGCTGCATGTGTCATATCCACACACGTATATTAAATGACACTTTATAACATATTAACAGTATGCTAATGTTACTTCACAAGTCATTTCCCACAGTCCCCAGCTGTACATTTTTCAAACAAATATTAAAAATTGCTGATGAATGACACATATATTGGCATTTTAATAAATGTTTTTCTTTAAACACGAAAAATCGTTTATCAGGTAAGCTTGATTTTTTTCAATAGAAAAGTGGTACTTTAAAAGCCAATTAATACTGTAAAAGTAAACTTGATTGGTTAATTGTCTGACTGCTCTTGAGTTGTCTAGCATCTCCTGTGTAAATTCGCTCCTCTGTGGATGTGGATCTGCTCCCTGGATAGCATCTCTGGCCGCGGCGGAATGCGAGCCGGGATAGATTTCCCGTTCAGGATGAGAGCGGAATGAAGTCAGTTTCGATTCGGCAGCATGTCGCCAAGGCCCTTGCGCCAAAGCGGCTCTGTCAGTTTGACGTGCAGCTGCCACCTCGTTGTGACACGACGTAATATGAAATGATATCGAACAACGCGAGTCTGGCACTAAATTGTTAGCAGGGCTTTAGCTGCGACAGGAGCCATCTTATCGCTTTAATCCCGGGGTCTTTTAACCCGTCTTGACGTAAATTGAGGTTGGCTTTTGTGGGGAGAAAACCCCCCCCCCCCCCCCACATTTCACTCTACCTCTCTCTCCTCCACTTTCGCTTTACCTAAAACCGCTTTTAACAATTTGTGCATGCCAATCAGCTGCTCAGTTTGACTGACAGTCAGATGAAAGCTCCATTAGAGGGTGGAGAGAATGGCCGTTCTGTAGGAAAACACACACTCACACACACGCGGACACCTCATGCCTGGCTATTACAGTTCAAAAATACTGTCAACCAACCGACGTTAACCAAAGAGGGAGAAACACAGAGACATGATAATGCCATAATTACAAGCGGGGCCTCGACTGGAAATCAAATTACCAAATATAACAAAGCCTGTCGATTGTGATATCAATGGCTTCCATTCCCATTTGGTGGAGACTGAAGAGGCCTCGTCGCTCTAATTAATTGTCTTGAGCCTTCATTATTTTCAGACAGCCATTGATAAAACTACAGGGATTAAGATAAATTGTGTTTACGACCCACAAAAAAAAGCTACTCATGGAGTGTTAATCTGAAACAGCTGGATATTGACACAGGAGATACTGATAATGAGAACAAACAACACGGGGTTAGGATGCTGAACGTCAGAGTCATGTGCGTCAAGGCAGAGAGGCGGGATGGTTCAGCAGGCGTCACAAGCATTTAGCGCTCGTCCTCCTGTACGCTCATCTGCAGCTAAGGCATCTCAAACCGAATAACGGAAATGCCGGCTTTCCTCGGCAATTCAGAGAATGATAAACCTGAAGAGAATTTGGATCTCAGCCAGGAATACTTCTCATGAAGTCCTCAAAGATCAGTGATCTCAGTGCTGCAGTTCCAAGAAATACGAGAAATTCGCGAAACCCAAAGCAGATTTCAGAGTCAAGTCCAGGGGTGCCCAAGCGTAGCCATAAATGGGGGCTCATTCCAAGAAGACTTAGGTCTACTTTGGTCTAAACCAAGGTCTACTGTGCCTCACACCATATGAAATAAACTCCAGACGGCTGTAACCCCAGTTTGATAAACACAAACTGAACCCGCAAGGATGAATAGGTTTTCTACATGAAAAACAAATACAAGATTATACTCTAACTCTATGTCTATCCAATGAATCTGTGTGAAGACCTTGGAGAATCTAGTTATTCCATGGCTTGGCATCACGGAAACCCCCAAAACTAAGCTTAGGAATTACCTTTACAGTCTGCTCTCCAGTAGACCAGATGGATTCTTTTTAGTTTTCTAGCCAAGACAGTGTAGATGATCTTCCCATAAGCCTCTAGCTTTGCTTAAAGCACAATGTCCGCATTAGCAGGTGAATCCAAAAGCAGGCTCCCAGAGACATAACAGTACGTGTTATGGTTATATTTTGGTCAGCTCTTTAAAGCAATGTTTCCCAATCCAGTCCTCAGGGACCCAGAGGCAGTCCACATTTTTACTCCCTTGGGAGCTGGGAGGAAGCAAAAACGTGGACTGTTTGTGGGTCCCTGAGAACCAGATTGGGAAACGCTGCTTTAAAGCATACAGATGTCATTGCTCTCTGAACATGCTCACCTGAAGTCCCACTACATAAAACACAAACAAATATGCAGGCACAAAACTTAAGCATTAAGAAAAACAAAGCAATTCTGTCAGCATTTGCATAGACATTTGATGGGTATCACAAGACAGATCTTTTAACAAAAGACATGCATCTCTGGAATGACGCACTGTGTGCCGCGTGTCTAAGAGGACTGACAGCGTGCTGTGTCTGGTATGTAGGCTCTAGCAGGGAAAACAGTAAAGGGTTTCTAAATTGGCTCGTTTAATTAACATGCTGAGAAAGCGTATTTCCACGCGATGGGTGACACGCCGGGGCCCCGTGGCCCTTGCTAAGCTCCTTCACAGGCATGGTGTCAGGCACTCGAGATGCCCCACGTACGAAAAGACGAGCTTCGCCAGATTCCCGGAATTAAGGTCGCCCGCTAAGAAAGTAAATAATGTACCGTAATTCATCAACGCTGCGCGCGCCACGGCGAAGTAACCCGCGCGCACATCGGGGACATTTTTCTATCCGAACTACAGCTGGTCCCGTTTTTCCACTTCAGTTCCTAAGATCGAATTCCGAAGCCATTATCCGTCCCCGTCCATGACTCCCTCCTCATTAGTATTCCCTGCTTGTTAATTCTGAGACGCGGGTCAAAAATAGTTTAATGTGAGTGCATTATCTCTCCTGCTCCCATTATTCTCTCTCACTACCCCCCCCCCCCACCCCCCCCCCCCCCGCCACCACCACCACTCGTGATAAACAAACGCAGAAACAGGAACGTGCTTTGGTAAGATCAGCACAAGATCTAAAGGTTGCTTTTATTTCTTGATTTGTTCTTGCGGACGTGTTTGTACGCTGACTTGCAGTGCATCCCAGCTCTGTTTTCCGAGGGGAACTGGCCTGGCAGAATCTGACTCCCCCTCAGACACTGGGCTCTGCTTAGACCCACTTCACGACCCCTTAGACCGCAGTTCTCACTCAGTCTTGTTGTCAGACTGTGCGACTGTAGGTCTCCCCTGAGCCAGCAGATTTTGAAAAATGTGGGAGACTCCAGGGGCCTGAAATACCTCCAGCTTTGTTAGTTGTCACCACATACTGGGACCTTTCTCTGAAGCAGTGTCACAACCCCCTGCCAGGCGGCAGGGGGTGGCCGTCCCGATTCAGACCCAACACGGTTGGGGTTGTCCTCCCACGACCTTGTCGTGAACTAAGAAGGTCGCGAGGTCAGACAGCTGTGGTTACTTCCTGCTTGAGCCTTTCTGATGGCTCGTTCGTGTTGTAGGTGATCTTCTTGTTGAGTATGAGTTTGGCCTTTGTTTGCGGTCCACCAATCTCAGTTCGCTTTTCGTCTGACTCACAGGACTCCAGCCCAGTTTTTATAAGCTTCTCTACTTGGGTCTGGTTCCAGTTCATATCCCAGAATACCTCTTCATCTTCTGCTGGGAAGACCTACCGTAAGAGATCTAACAGACATTTACAAATCACTCCAAGGTCACAGCTACATATCCAACTTTCATTTATTTTTAGCACTTCATAAAGTACTATATTAATTGTTAGTCAATCAAAAAGTGTTAAAAGACACAAAAGCACACTAATGGGGACACAGGATTTCAATAAGGAGTCAGTAATTTGGGGCCTGCTGACATGTGGATAGAGGGTGATTCATTAGCCTGGCCCCTCCAATAGCCCAAGCTAATACGTTCTTCTAATGTGGTGACCTGTGGTAACCTCAGAGTCACCGGGTCAGGGCACACGGTACGTGTCACTTACAGCAGCGCAGCATCCATCTTCATCCCTCTG
Organism: Brienomyrus brachyistius; assembly: GCF_023856365.1. Lineage (NCBI taxonomy): Eukaryota > Metazoa > Chordata > Actinopteri > Osteoglossiformes > Mormyridae > Brienomyrus > Brienomyrus brachyistius. Next base: position 19,527,274 of record NC_064543.1, on the reverse strand, counting down.
TGTTGCAGCTTTGACGCCCCCCCCCCCCCCCCCCCCCGCCCCACCCAGGTGTGCTTCACAATTCCCACTTCCTGGATTTCGATATTCTTCTTTAAAAACATCCTCACGCATCTGAAAATGTCACTTATCCATCCATCCATCCATCCATCCATCCATACAACTTCTAAACACTTATTTTGGTCAGAATTGTTTATTTTCCTTTCAAGTCACAGTTGAACATACAAATTTGCTTATGATCCTGATGTTAATATACTGAATGCCAGTTTTTGTCATTAAACTTTCATTAACAGAAGGTATGATTCAACACATGAAATACACAAGAGCAGCTAAACAACAGAGATGTTTGCTAAAAGCTTATATACAGAATCTTTATTTAGCCATTGAACTGATATATCGATGACGACTGACTGAGACTGATTGAACGACCTTCATCCATCCATTAATCGGTCAGTTCAGCTTCTAAATTTGGATTCCTTTTCTTAAGAACAGAAATGTATTCCATACCAAACAACAGATCAAATTAAAATCTCCATGAAGTCACAAGATGGCGGATGGATGGAGCTGCTCTCCCGTCTAGCAAAATGGCTTTCTGGGCTCTGTTGCGCCTCATTGTCTAAAAATAGGATGAAGACAAATTGTTATCATTTGCAAAAAGCCCATGACAATAATGATGAATGAACACTTTTTTTTTTTAGATCACCCTCTCTGAAGCCATTGCTTAAGGCTTTCTCTGTGGATCAACACTTTTACAGCGGCAGATGTGTCTTGGGGTCTGCCGAGGTGGTGGTGACTCTCTGATCTGGGTGTCGGGGTCTCGTCACGCGGATCAGTGATTGATTTGCTCTTTAAATTGACAATGAAGTCCCCAGTACAGATACGAAGGAGCTATCGATGAGTAACGTAAAAGGTGATAGGAAAATATATGCTAGATCCCTCAGCTAGCCGCCTCCAGATTTTGATAAATAATGTCCATAATGGAGTGCTTTAAGGTCATTATTCTGTGACGAATGCAATCAGTTTTCCTCTCTTTCCTAAGGTGCCCTTTCCCCCTTAGCTTCATGTGCTCTAGATTTTATTCGAAAGCCATGTAACCGTTTGGGCTGCAATTCAGTCATGCTAAGCTTTCTTTGGTGCTGACAAAATGTTTACTTCGTTTAAACAAACAAAAAAAAAACAAACGGAAATTACTTTTGCTGTAGGTTTATTTTGGCAAGAAGCATGTACAGCACCATATTTTTGCTCACTAAATGTCAGTAAGGATGTAAAATGGGGCAGTAAACTTTAAGTGGCACAAGGTATAAATGACAATTATTCAAGTTGTAAGGAGCAGTTGAGTAAGAAAGTCGACATTTAATTGGTCAATGATGTCATGTGACAGTGTCATTTTAAAAAAGTTTGTCTCCCCCCAATGGTGAAAAGAGGAACTTGTCAGAGCACCAAGGCAATGACCTCTCTGGCTGGTAACCACTCTATTGAGAGCCAACTAATAGTCAAAGTAGTTATGGGAACATACATGCTCCCAAAAAGTCACTAGTTAGTAATTGTTAAGGGTAGGGGGTCCATCAGTGGATAGTGAAACAGCAGAGTCACTGTTCTTATGCCGATGAAGTTCATAAAATGGTGCAATTTCAAGATATGCCAATCATTCTCCCTAAAACCCTTTGCAGCTTACTTATTTAATCCTGTGGATAGTCCACAGCTACCCTTTAAATTTCTGTTATCGTTCCCTGTGTTTGTATAGCTTTTTAATGCCACAGTTTTGTCTCAGAAGAGCTGTTACATTTTTTTAAGGGCAAAACAAAAAAGTAAACATTTGTTCAGCTGCTATTCTCTCTCTCTGCATCTCCGGCTGCCTAAACGATTTGGACAAGAAGAAATAAGAGCATAAAAACTGCAGAGGTAGATACAGTCTAAGTGTATGTATATCTTAAGAGACAAGCTGACTTTACGAATAGTTCTGTGGCTGAATTACTTCATAAAAGTCATTCTTAACAAGTCAACTTTTCCTGGTCAGGGAAGAGGAGCAAATGTTGTTTATCTTCACTAATCACTTCATAGTTGTAGATGGTACACAGATTTATTGATGGTGTCAATTTATTGAATGCCGATTTTTATTGTGAAAACCTCCTTGACAGAAGGTATACATCTACACATAAACACAAGTGTCAAGAAACAGCAGAGATGACTGCTAAAAAGTTACAAACCGAATCATTTTATAGCCACTGAACCAATATATCGATGATAACTGAACTGAACAGACCTTAATGGGAAAACCATTTTAATCAGTGAAATTTTAATTGGTCAGTTCAGGTTATAAATTTGATATAGGATGCATTTTTTAAGGAAAGAAATGTATCCCATGTATAAAAACCCAGAGATAGTTCAGGTTGGCTTTTCAGGTGCATTGTTTGATGATCTTCCCAACCAGAAGCGATTGTAGATGAAAGCAATCCCACTATTGTTCTGTCCACACAGGCCTGTTATTCACACAGGCTCTCGACTGGAAAAGATGCCTTTTGTATCGACCATTTCCCAGTAACTAAATTAAGCGTGAACTGTCTCCTGGAGAGGCAATGGTCGCTGGCTTCCATCTAGAGCGCTGGCTTTAGTTTTGGGATTGTACCCCCCCCCCCCTCCCCCACCACCAGCTTGAAAGACACCTTCGAGATTCAGGGCCAGAAAATGTGTAACAGGTACGTGTCACTGTGATTCTGTCTACAGGGGGAACAAACGCTGTTCAACGCAGACGAAAACCATGGCCCTGTGCATGTAGGAGGCGCCGATGCTGTCAAGGAAGAATGAAAGAGAGAGAACATAAAAAAATAAATAAAAGAGTATTGATTTGTTTCAAATGCCTGGTGGATGTTCCAGAGTACCGGTGACCACAGAATGTCAGCCGGGCCAGTGAAGAAAGGGAAGAGAGAGAGAGAGAGAGAGAGAGAGAGAAAGAGAGGGACAAAGGAAAACAGAGAAAGGGAGAGAGAGGATGGGGGTGTGAGAGCAAGGTTCAGAGCCAGTTCAGCTGTACCGCTTGACAAATTATTTGTGGAATTGTTGCATTCACAGTCACTTAAATAGGAATCCGTCAGGGCCTGGGCCAGGCTGCATGCTAGCCCCGCCCTCGGTTCTCCCTCACCTCTAATGGAGGGGGGGGGGGGTGGGGCTCAATGCAACATTACAGCCTCTTTGCATGCTACCCCGATGGAGCTCCAAGCCTCTGAAAGACCCACGGAAGCACCTTGTTTCTACAGCTCTGCTGCAAACTCCATCTTTAAATGCCTTCAAAAGAGGCATTTCTTCTTTTTTTTCAGACCAGGTGGCCTAAAATGGATTTTTAAATAAGTCAATCTCATCCTTTCATTTCGTTGTTTTTTTTTTGTATCTCCTTATTCCGTTATGAGCTCTGAGCGCGAACCGATAGCTCAAAAATGCTAGGAGGGTCATTTGTGCCCATATAATCAGGGTGAGCGTGTCTAAAGGTTGGAAAAAACTGGGTTCCAATCCCAGCCCGGTTCGCGGTCTAAAGCCAGCGTTGAGTCATCGAGTGGCATCGCCCTTTCGGAATAAAGGCTTGTTTTCCTCCCTATCATTTTCAAAAGCCAATGCTGTGCCATTGTAATTGGCCGAGTATCTCATCCATCAACAGTGCCACCTCCGATAACAAATGCGGAGCATACGAGAGCTCCTGTGAGATCTAAAAGGGGGAGGGGGGAGAGAGGAAGGCCACCACCGTGCTCACAAAGGACAGCTTTGAAAGCCGACTCCCCGGGCTGGGAGCGGACGCTGTAATCAAAATACGACGAGGGAGGCTGCCTCGGTCCACGGCTCTGTAAGTGCTGCGCACTTTAAAACCCCACACAGCAGCACTCCACTTAAAAGCCGCAGCAGCGGGTGACCTGATGTGGTCTCCTGCACGTCGACGTGGCCCGTGGGGGGTGGGGACAGGGTCTGAGTAGTAGCACTACTGTGAAAGAGCTCACTGTCTAATGGGACTGAGATAGCAGCTCGAACGTATCCCAGACCCATTCGCACTTCTCATGACCACAAACATCTACGGCAGACTGGTTTGATCCGAAGCCAACACATCGGTGGTGTTCATTTTTGCATGTATAATTGCATGTATACCTTCCGTTATTTTTAATTTGTATTCATTTGCTTAATATTGTTTGTCTGCACTGTGTTGTTTTGTACTATATGTTTGTCTGCACTGTGAGTACTGTCTTGGCACTGTGTGTATACTGTTTTGTACTATGTTTGTCTGCACTGTGAGTACTGTCTTGGCACTGTGTGTATACTGTTTTGTACTATATGTTTGTCTGCACTGTGAGTACTGTCTTGGCACTGTGTGTATACTGTTTTGTACTATATGTTTGTCTGCACTGTGAGTACTGTCTTGGCACTGTGTGTATACTGTTTTGTTTTGTTCTATATGTTTGTCTGCATATTATGTGCCTTAATGCTGTATTCACCAGAATTTCTTATCTATCTTGAGTGGTAGGTGCCCAGGTGGTGACTGCTGCCAATGGCATGAGCAGAATACCGGCACTTCATTGGCAAACGTGGGTGTGACGTGCTAGTGGTTCTCTGCTGAACATGCGAGTCACTCTGGTGAAAAGGAATAAGTCCTTATGTTCTGGTTTGTGAGTGAACAATTAGGTAAGAGCAGAAGAGCTCTTCAACCACACCGATCTTTGGAACAGGTTATTATTTCCTGTTACGAGTCCATCTCACCTCTCTCTCTCTCTCTCTCTCTCTCTCACCCGCCCTTTATTTTTTAACAAAATGCTTAGCTGCTCACTTATTTCCAGTCTTTTATCTCATATTTATTTGAACAATACCAGACCCATCCATTCCTATATAATGCCCAATGACAGCAAGCTTATCTAAAAGTTGCAGTTTTGCATTTTTTCCTGGTTGCGGAGCAACAAAAGGGAATAAAAAAATATAAGTATTATTTGTTGTTAAAAAACGCCACCCGCTAGGCTAAATGGCTCACAGCCTTTATCTCGCAGTCCCTTTTATTTAGCATTTTAGCTTCTTGGCTGCCTTTTTAAGAATCCTGTAGCCATATTTCCGTGGCACGTCACACATGGACCCTGTGCATGTACATGTATGAAAATCACACATCACATGCCTTCTTTGAAGTGGGACTGAGGTTATGGAACGGTGGCTCATTTTTGCAAGGATCCCTTCCTCTACCTGATCATTCAAGAAACCCAGCACTGAGCTGGTCTACTCTCTACACCTGTGAAACTATAACATTGCTCATTTTGGAACATGTCATTTTTTTACTTTGGTTTTATTTCAAAAGTCACCAAAAACTGAAATGCTGAGGTTAGTCACAAAGGTAATTTAAAAAAAGGCACTGAAAAAAAAAATAATCACTGAGGCGCCAGTAGGCCTGTGTTCATTTGTCTGCTGAAGATTCAATACGGGCTGTAATGTCTGGATGAGTACTTAATGTTCTGATAAACCTTTGCATGGATCTGGCTGTCTCTCCGTGTTGTTATTGACGATATCAGCCAGTGGCCATTCTTCGTTACGACTCACGCTTTCATGCCTGTGCTCCTCGGTGACGCCAAACCAATAGTTTTATTTGAAAAGTCGTTCAGTCATTACTGCTAATTCGGCTCGATGATCGCCATTATAAGGGGCAAAATCCCCTCTCTTTCCAGAGGTATGAGATCAAATCCATGGTTGCAGCTGTAAGAACAGGGGCCCTTACACTCATCACGAAATCAAATTTCAGGCAGTTAAACCAGAGTGCAGTACTAGTCACACCGAAAAACACCAAGACACGAAAACGCAGAAAAGCACATTTGCATAAACAGATACTAGCATGGCTCTGTTTGGCCGTGCTTTTAAAGGGCGCAACAAAAAGTACTGGGTCCTTTACGAGCAAAATGGCGGCAGAGCACAGGAAGGGCAGCTATCACTTTGTTAACACTTGTCTGTTTCTCTTACGGTAGAAAAATGGAAGTGCAGTCAGAATGTGCGGGGCACAGCTACGTCACGGGAGCATATGATTGCAAAGTGAATGGTGTCTAATTACTGCGCTCAATGACTGAACACCGAGGTAAACGAAATATATAAACCGCATTCTCAGTTATTGAGAAATTAGCATGATGCACTGAAGCCGGGGAATTTGGATTGTGCTATGTAATTCTTACAGGCAAGGTCAGGAAGGGTCACCTGCTACTGTAAATGTGTAGTCCTGACCTAATCATCCAGGAGATCAAGGGCTTTGTTCTTAAATACAGTAGTGTTGTAGTCGTGTTATTGGTTCCTGCACAATTTCTATTTTTTTTACTGAATGAGCTGTAAAATTCTTCTATGGAAAACACTCAACTTGGCAGGCCGAGGGTGAATAACCTGAGGGGTGAAAACGTAAAGGCGTCGTTTACCGCCGGTAACGCCCGAAGCAATGGAGAGAGTGTCGATCTCAGTCTGTCAACAGACTATCCTCACCGAGTGAGCGAGAGGAGGAACAGACCGAAAACATGAGGACGAGCGTTCAGCACCGGGATTGTTATTCAGATATCACTGCTCACCAGACCGGAACTGACACGGAGAGCCGCAGATCTCCTGCTCGTCACCCTTCTGTCTGTCACTCTGAGAAACCTGCAGAGAGGCTGCATCCCCTCAACACACACGTGTGCAGACACTCACGCACGCGACAGCCTCGCATCTCTGCGTCTGTAGCTCGTAAAATCTGTGTGCCACTAACACCATTTTTTTTAGTGTTAGCACTGATGACGTCTAAACATGCTTACGGGGGCCAAACGTTTAATAACCTAAACTTTTGATCTTTACATTCAAATCTGTATTTTAACATTCTCTCCTTTGTTGTTTGTTTCCTGTCTGTGAACAAATCGTCAGTTCTCCCCTATATCCTAGGGTACTGTGCCAAAAAACATCGAGTGGGTAGTTATTGGGCAACCATGTGTGTTGACGAGGAAGAGGGAGATCACAAGAAATGCCAATAATTATGGACATCAATTATTTTCTAATTGTATAAGAGTACAGTACACTAATTAAAGCTAGTATATCTTGCAATGCCAACGGCAAAATTAATTATTAATTTTTTATTAATATTCACAAGTAGCACAGGGAATATATTAAAATGATTTTGTGGCCAGGACTCTTGATCTTGCTGCCTTGTATATATCTAATGAGTTTTAGCTAAAAGGATCTTTCCCTCAAACTACTCTGACCAATATGGACAAAACAAAGGAAAGTATGGCTTAAATAGTCCTCATCAGGTGACTGGCCTAACTTCTCGCTCTGATGGACAGAGGGAACCAACAGGGTGCCCTTTCACCACATTAGTGCAGCTAAACGCTAATACTCACCTTGTCCCCCCTCCCCACATTGTGATATCATTCAGCAAGCAGGGAATTGACACCTCAACCAGGATCCCTTTCGTGCTAACCGGTCAGTCGCAGAGACCCCACCTCACGGATCACCACAGTCCCAAAGCAGATATGGTGGCCATCTTAGTCAAGGATGGCCTTCTGTGTTTTACAGCAGCTTGGATTATATTCCCTCCTGGTGCCATCCTTTCCCTGTACACACTACACAAAGAAATTATTACTTTTATTTGCAATATAAATTAAAAACGCAACCAATATTTGCATATAACCAGTTTAACAATATCAACACTGGAATGGGTGGAACAAAGAAAATTAATCACGTAGGGAGAAACCACTGCACATGCAGAAAGTTAGCAAAGATTGTATCTGCTTTTTGTAACCAACAGACACCTGAATAAAAATAAGAATAGATCATTTGACTTAAGACTCTCAAATAATTTGCAATTAAAGTCATCTGTCTCCACTTTTACACATACCGGCGGTATTTTTCAAGCTAATTTCTGACGGTGGCCCATTATTTTTCATCAGCCCACTATATTAGACGGCCCTCCCCCACGTATCAATTTCACTTCGTAAGGGAAAAAAAACAGCAAAACAAAAAAAAGAGGTAGCGGCGTGTCTCACACTGTATCAAAGGGTTTTCTTCTTAAGCAGAAAGAGGTATTTAGTATTTTTAATAAGCGTCTTCAGTACTATTGAGTTGGTTTCTTTGTTCATATCACAAGATTAATTATGCTGTCAGGCCTTTCCGAGGCCTGCTTAACAAAGATTCAGTGATATAATGGTTGCACTTTCCGCAGCCTGTCTCTTCCTGCGCGGTAATAACAATCAGCGCCCAAATCCCCCTTCGCGGACCGCACAATCCCCGCCGCCCCTTTAATAAAAAAGTCCGCTTTCAGCTCGCAGATAGAAGCGTATCAATCGTTCAGGCTCGACGGTAACGTTCCAGAACGGCGTCCCCTTCGGAGTGTCGGAAAGAGCCGAAAGTTCGTAGCCATTCCACGAAGCGCGAACCCCACGAGCTGCACGTTTGGGTGTCGCAATTAGCCGGAGCGTAAACAGATCACGGAGGGAACGTTTTCCCTTAATGCAGGACCATATTGCAAACACGTAGCATCTTTCATTTATTTTTTCGATTAGTTTGATTTATAGGTGTTAATTACTGTAGCTGTTAGATTAAATTTCGGAGCAAAAGGTTTAAGGAAACAGCTGTGATTATTTTGTAAATAGTCAGCTGCTAAAACTGGCAAAAATTTAATCTATTCAGAAGATATATTTAAACAGGCATGAAAAAATATGCATGCTAGATTAACGCAACGGATTAAACTGGGTAAATTCACACCCGTGTTAATAATGAAATCAGCGGGACCTTAGATTCCCATTGTGCTGATAAAAGGGAATATTTATAATTGTACTGTATGCCCGTAAGAATGTGATTTAGTTATCAGCGATTCAGTATTTTGAGGAAACATTCTCATATGTACCAAATACAGCAAATCGAATTTTAATTTCAGAGAACACTGCTGATTGTAAGTCTGCACTTGGGGAATCTGATCATTGTTACAATGGACAGCAAAAACACCATTTATATCAAGGACAGAGGAACCTTGATAACTACTGACTACATTCTAAATGAATTCTAGTATCTGCTAACCTTAACCCACTAGAGCTGGAAATCTGCCTTCGCCTTGTCTTCAGCTCTGCAAAATTTTTAGAGGATTTTCAATAATTCAAATTATTTTGCATCAACAAAAATGTATTCATTAGTTTCTTACATAAAATTAACAAATAGCTACCCAGTTCTACCAGAATACTCGCACTTCTTACAATAGGCTTCCTGCTGTCTAGTTATCTATTTTTTTTATTTATTTGGACTAACTCTTCTTTCCATTTCTACATTTCTTTGCAGAGCTCCCAGAATGCAATTAGCAGCAATTTGCAGTGAATCTCTCAACACTACAATTTAGATAAATGCCCAGAAAGAACTGCATTTCATAATAGGTTCTCGTAAAATGCTATGTTTGTGGAAGATATTCTATATTATGGACTCTGTAACCCCTGTGTATGTTTACTGTAGTGTCCTATCGGTATTGGGAGGTGCTGCTCATTCTTCGTTTGTGTCCAACACATTCTGTGGTTTTTGAGTTCGTGTCTTAGGTCAACAGCCTCTGTAGTACATGCTCTGACTGTGTCTGCTAATAAGAGTAGAGGTAAAATGGAGGAGGGGGGGGGGGGCGCTTTGCCACATCTTCCAAACTGTATCCATTTGTGAAATAATTTTGATGCAATTCATAAATAAAGAATACAGGTTAAGAGGGAGCGATGCATTGACTGTAGTCACTCTTTCCATTTTAATACTAATTGTTTTAAAAGGTATTGCCAATTGATTCATGTCTTCTAAATGTTTAATGACACATGTGGGATTGATTTATAGAGAAACGCCCACCGTTGGAAAATGTATTGCCAAGTACAACGTATCGCTAATTGTTTCAGACGTGACCGGTACCTTCAATAAGCAGAGCTGAGCTTCATTCACTTGTCAGAATTAGATTCCCCGTTAAGAGAAACTTGTCTCCAGTGCATGTGTGTTGTATAGTGTTTTTTGTACAGTTATCAGTGCTTTTGTAAGGGTGTGTATTTGTGATAGCCTGTATTTGCGTACTTATATAATTCAGATATGAATACTTTGGCTTCATACTTGGATATGCACTTCTCTATGTGTGCTATGTATATAATTATATGTTATTGTGTATTCGCTGAGTATTAAACAAATAAAAAATGGAGTCTACATGCTAGCTTTCTGAGTGCCTGTGTAGGGTATAATATTAGCATAATAGCTGTCTGTGATAATAACGGGTCATATAGTTGTTGAAGTCATAACGTGAAGGTTGTGCGGGGTCAAGTCTCAATACAGACCCTGCTGTTGTACCCTGGGGCGATGTTTGGCAGTCTGTACACAGCTGAAGTTCAAGCAAACTCTGGATAGATGTGCAACATAGCAGAGGTAATGATATGTTGTAATTGGCCATTAAGCACATGTGTGTGTGTGTGTGGGGGGGGGGGTTATCTTTATGTCACACACAATGATATCAGATCCCTCCCATACCTTGAGCCAAATGGAGTGGAAGGTGTAGGGGAAGTAACAGCATCAGGTGACAGAGGGGAGGTAACGAGGTCAGGTGACTGGAAGTAATGAAGTCAGGTGACAGAGGGGAGGTAACGGGGTCAGGTGACTCACGGCAAATAATGGGGATAGATGATAGGACAAGTAACGGGTCAGGTGACACAGGGGAAGTAACGGGGTCAGGTAATAATGGGTGCGTTCCACTTCATACAGCTGTTTACAGCATTCTGGTCCCGATGCAATGCATCATGGTTAGATTTTTTCGTCCGGCTTCAGCCAGCGCTGCAAAACGTCACCACCCGTCACCATGTCACATGGTACAAAAACCTCGCAAGCACAAGATCACTTAAGACTATCACTTAAGATCGTGCAGCACCTCTCAGCCGGCTGCACAAATTGGAACCGCCTCCGTGACGACACAACTTTGCCCTTATTGGCTGAAAATTTTTGTGACATGCATGACGTTTGTATCCCAACCAGTTCCGATTCGTTGTCCGCTATTTCTCCCGAAAAGCACGTAAAGCAGTGAGAACTGGTTTTCAGTTAATTTACCTGGTAAAATAAAGTTTAAATAAATGAAATAAATGCTCTAATAGTAGACGTAAGTTAGTTGTTTATTTATTGTTAGTTACTGTAATGTTGTGCTGCTTTATTTGTTTAATCGTGCAGTCTGTGAAGAAGGCATTCAAGTAAGAATTGCATTTTACTCTGTACATAACAATGAAAACTTTGAATCCTTGAAGTAAATGTATTTGATCTTTTCCCTGGCAGCGGCCTTTTCATACAGGGCCGCTATACACAATAGTTATTTTTTTTTTTACTGCCAACAGTTTGTATCAGGAGTTGGTTATTGTAAAAGAAGTAATGTGCATGTGATATTTGTATAGATTACCTACACCCTTCTGGCAGTGCTGCCATTGCAGTCAGGTCTCGCACTACGTGGAGTAGAAGTTGTCCAACTTGGCTGCAGTCAGTTTATACTGCAGCCCTGCAGCCGCCTGCAGATCTCGCTCCACGTCATGTCAGCTGCAGGCAGACCTAAGCCCAAGTCAGACGCACCCATTGTATGCCAGCAACTCGTGTTCAAGTGAGCGGGTATGTGTGTGGTGGGGGTCCAGGAATATTATATATATATATATATATATATATATATATATATATATATATATATATATATACAATTAAGAAGCTGGAAATCTGGTCCTTGTTGGGGGTGACGAAACTAGCTGTCCTTATGTGCAAATGATGCAAGCGGGTCTGCGTGGCGGCTCGGTGCAGACAGGGAATGGGTGGGCAGACGGGTGAGCCGGCCGGCTGGGCAGCGTTTTGGCACAGATGCTGACAGCCCGCTGCGCTATAATGGATGCCGTCGGCTGCTGGGATTCCTCGCGGGCCTGCCACGGGGTCCTGTGAGCAGGGGACAGCGCTGTCGAAGGAACACTGAAAACATGCACAACAAAGAGGGGGGGGGGGGTGAACAGGGAATTCCTAACGAGTAAACAGCAGCCAGTGGGTGGACGTCTACAGCCATGCCTGACCATGACCCTCGGAAGACTGGCAGGGAGGATGTGTGTCCAGGGAACCAGCAAACATTTTTGAATGGGGTGGCCAAGGATTTTCATGGGTGACACAAACACCAAAACCTTTTATTATTATTATTATTATCTAACCAGCTCTGTTTGTTCCATTCTAATGTGTTTGAAATGGAATATTGCTAATTAATTTAAAACTCAACAAGAGTAATTAGGATTAACCATATTCATTGAATTAAAAGTGTTACAAACCTGTTTATTCAGGAGCACTGCAGTACAAACGAGATGACAACGCAAACTGAGGGCAGGACCTACACACTTAACGGCACCACAGCTTTCTATGGTTTTCCTGCTGAAATAAAATCTCTACAGCCGCATTTTGGGGGTGCACGGGGGTGGCCGGAGGGGGGCCCTGCGTGTGTCCTTCCAGCAAGGGGCAAAGGCAGATGACGTGCTTATTCGGCCACTGCTTAATTACCAGTAACACAAAACAATCGTCTCCGTGCCTCTTGGCAGGATGACGCACCAAGGCCTTGTCGCTCCTGTCCTGATGTCTGTTTCTTCTCCCTGCGGTTCCTCTCCTCTTGTGCCGAAGCCAAAATGGCTGCCGCATTTTCATCCCTGCATCTGTTTTTTTTTAATCCTGCACCCCAAATAAAGCCTCCATTCCGCCTACCCATCCCTGCACCGTGTGACGCTGTTGGTTACCCCTTTTGAAGCATGACTTACAAACCCGGGGTTTTTATAGGAAGCAGCGGAAGAGGCTAGAGAAAGTCACCTGGGTTCCCCTGTGTACGAATGATGCAATGAGCTTCCTGCTCCTTCTCATTATCAACAGATGATCCAAGAATGATGCCCCCCCCCCCCCCCCCCGTGGACAGGGGCCCTAATAAAAAGGCACTTTATGCAGTTTGCATCTTCATCATGCATTTCTTCATTTGTCTGCTCAGCTTAGGCAAATCTTCTGTCAGACAATTCCTAATTCTTCCTATTGCTGATTTTCTTTTTGTGGCAACGCTAGGATACAATCACTTCATGGATGCATATAACATTACATTTAGCAGAAAACTGTAGCTAGTTAGGGGAACATGCTGCTTCTTCTAAATAAGGAATGTGTCTATTTATTTATTTATTTATTATTACAGTAGTAACTGTCCGCAGACGCGTGTTTTGAATGGCGGGGTGCAGAACTACATGTTCAGTGAGGGCCCCAACACTTCTGTTGTACTATTACAGAGAAACTGAAAAGTCAAATGGCAGAGGAGCTGTCCAACAAAAACATGCAAGGAGTTTAATCTCTTGCTCATTGACTAACCTTAGACAGTCGGATATGCCTCGGTCTGTGGGTAATCGTTTCAGCTTTAAGGAAAATGCACATCAAAATCATATTCAGCTTTATTTCTCTAAGAATGCATTGTGTTGCCGTTGCTGTGATGTTTATGTGAGACCAGAACCCAGATCAGCAGAAGCTTGAGTAAAGGTCTGCATACTCAGATCCGTCATAAAGGAATTCCATGAGTGACTCTCTTTCTGTTTTATTTGATTTAATATTGACTTTTCTTAAGGTGACCTAAATTCTTAGAATTCATATAAAGTGAAGCAGAAACATTTCAGTAAGTATGCAACTTGTCAATAGCATAGAAAAAGGTATGAATCTCTGGTATGCATGATATTTTTATTACGATAAACAGGTATCATAAGCATTTTGCGTTTTTCCAGCATGAAATATCTTTTCAATATATTTATGCTATGTGTTTCCTCAGACATCTGATCATTTCGTTTGAATGTGACATTACATTATATTTAAACCCGCATAATGCTTAGAAGACTGTGTTACAGTCTTAGCAGTTTGTCCGTTAAAGGTGTTCAGTTGTTGTGCACATCAACCACGATCCACTTCCTGTTTCCCGTTTCCCTAAGCAACCCAGGGCTGCACAGGTTATGGCGGCTCACAATGTCGGATGCCCTGCATGGCACCTGCACAACACGCATGGGAGCGTCATGTTTTATGCTCCTCAGCACCGGCAGCGCTAAGGCCTGCTGGGGAGGTTACTGTGGCAGCCAATACCAAGGCAAATTCACGCATAATGGGACTTGGGTGAAATCGGTTGGATACATGAAGTCTTTTAAACTGGGAAAACTGAATATGAAGGACCACCTTGCAGGGCAGAGAGACGGGTCACATGACGTGTCATGTTGTTCTCGATGGGGAGCGCAGACATGGAACGAATGAGAGGAGATGAATTAAAGGTGACCCCCCTGCATAGTATTTGTATTTGTGAGCCATATTTGTATACATTCTTCTTATTATTATTATTTATTTATTTTTATAATAATAACTATTTTACTATTATAAATAAAAAGGGCTACCAGCCAGGTTGTAAACATATGAAAATAAATTATAATTTTTATACGATACTCCAACCTTTAAATATAGTTGGCTTGTTTATTTGGGGAATGTGCGATTCCCCGCATTAGCTACCAGCCTTTTCCATCTGTGGCGCAGGTGTAGTGCCACACTAGCCTGGCGCGCAGAAGCCAGCTAACAGCAGCTCTTTAGGGGGCGCCGCTGACGCCGGCTGACAGCAGTGGCCGGCTCGGCATGTCAGGTGACTGCGATCCGGCCGTCCAAAAATACACCCCACCTGCCCGTTCTTCTCCAAATACCCGAGGACAATACAAACACGGGCAAAATGCACATTTGGTATCAATTGATTTCATTAAATCATTTTAAAGTGAAGCTACAGGCAGCTCAGCGGTTTTGCCATGGGGATGCTGGCTTGTGACCTGCCTGCGTGCAAAACTGCTGATATGATGACGTCTAATCGCTGTGCCATTTTTCCTGCACACATTCAGTTTTTATCAAGGCCGGTGTTGCCTGTAAACAACCCTCTCATCCAGACTGAATTCTCCTTAAAACATACTGTCTGTTTCATCATGTTTTCACAACACTATACTGTATATTTGAATACATGAAGTGAACAGTCTGATTAAGAGAGGCCTGTTAACAGTAATTTCCATCTAATCGTCTAGACTTTGCGAAAATTGGCCTAATAGCACAGATATAATCGCAGTGCGTTTTTCTTTCTTAATCCTCGTCTAATGTGTCTCACTCCCCCGAGTTGGTGTATGTTTAATTCTTTAATAGGTTCATGCTGACCCATTACTGCGGCAAAGGCAGTCATAGTGCAGTATAATGTACCCCGTAGTCCAGATTCTTACCAGAAATGCCGTTTTTGATTCCCTACATGTTAAACTATATTTTACCGGCACACCTGACAGGAAGTAGTGCATTTGTAACAAAAATATAAGGACATATTTAGAGACACGTTGGTTGTCCTCTTGGTTTTATTCAGTGCGATGAAAACACAAAGGATGAGGCTAGAACATCTGGGTCTCTCTCTCTCTCTCTCTCTCTCTCTCTCCCCCTCCCTCTCTCCCCTCTATCCTCCAGACACTGCAGTGTTTAATTTTGGTGGTGCGTTGTGTCCATCAGAATGCCCTGACACAGCTATCACACACACACAACCCCCCCCCCCCCCCCGGTCTTTTTCAAGCCCCACCCTACTCAGCAAATGTACACTCATACACTTGTTGGTCCAGAGCACTGACACCAATGACTATTACAGTGAACGTAATGGCCACACGCCCAAAAACACAAAACAAACAAACAACAAGCTCTCGGAGCTCCAGCACACGCTCATATTAATTGGAACGATTTACAGGATTTAACGCTTTTGTTTGAATCTACTCTCACTCCACACCGATACCCTGAGCCTAAGGTATTAGATAGGTAATCTCACACTTTTAGATAAAAGATATCTGTGATGTTCTGGGGCATATCGTGCCCAGGAGTGACCCAGCTTGGCAAGATGGAGTGCCATTTCCCAGCAAATTCATCATTTCGGGAAAGGTTCGTTTTATCAGCACAAAACCCCTTTTGGGTACGAGCTAAAATCACCTTCCCCGGCTACAACTTGCAAAGTATTTCACCCTCTAACAAATTACACCCTGCCGCCTCCCCCTCCCCCTCAGCCCTGCCGATGCTTTTTAAAGAGGCTTTGACTAGACACACCTGAGCTTGATAGCCCTAACGAGTCTCCAGTCAGGGGCTAATTCCACTCCGAGGCTCAGATTCGGAGGCTTAGATGAAGGAAAACAAATAAAACTCGCCGGCTTGAAACTGCATTATGACAATGACAGTAATCTGCAAGGCAGATATTGCGTGTCTGACAATCAGACAGCAGAGCTCCTGGAAGGTGTGCCAGCAGGCCTAAAATGGGCCTGAGTCAGTCTCTGCCTGCAGAACTGATGCATTCTGGGAAAATTGTACCCGGCGCTGAAAATACACACCAGAGGCAGCGTCGACCGGGGAGGAATTGGTTTTTAATCTAGCGCACAGTCAAGCTGTCTATAGAGCTTCAGTCTTCACCGTGCCTTTAAAAGTCCCGACATGTAAATCAAAAATAGTTTGGTCCTTAATGGATGTGCTCTTGCAGGTACACTCAGGCAGCTCCCCGAACGCCACGGCAACCGGCAGGCTTGTCCGCCAGATGATGTTTACAATAATGGGGAGAGGCAGTCCAATTTCGCAAACACGAAGGCGCACGGCGACATTTCCTACCCTTCCTCCGCATTTGAAAGGAGATGAGCTAGAAAACAACAATAACTTCATGTATCGGGAGAAGCAGAGGCCCAAGTAAGATGCACATCAGATGCGATTTCAGGCTGGCAGGATGCTTGTCAAAATCAAGGAATATCACCCAGCCACACGCGCAGTCGCACCCACACACACACACACACACACACACACACACACAATTCACGCGCACACACACACAGGTATATATACGACAAAAATAGACTCTTCATGCATACTGACAGCATTGAAAGAAAATCACTGCATTAACACAAAGAAAACAGCTTAGCAACTACACAGGATCGGCTGTGAAGATTCGGGTAGATTCCTAAATGTAATATTTTCCGTTTGTCTGGCATGCTACCTGCCTAGACTTTCCTTTAGACTCTTAATGCACATTAAAAAAATTAACATACAGACATTCCTCCCAGATAGTGTGTTGTTTCAAGACAAACTTATCATTTCTGGAAATATTTGTTTTTATCAGCACAAAACCCCTTTCAGGTATGAGCTAAGATCACGTTCCTATCTACACCTCGCGAAGTATTTCACCCAAACAAATTACACGTGCATTTCCACTGAGACTTTTTAAAGAGGATTTGACTACACACACCTGAGCTTGATCACCAAGCAAGTCTCCATTTCCTAAGTTTAGCATTTTCTTTCGATTTACACTTCATCTGCCTATACATCCCATATATGTGTATTATCAAAATTACCATGTCATGTTTTTCTCTCCAATCCTCCAGGCCAGACCCCCCCTATAACGACCTGCTTAAAAACATCTTATCACATCCAGCTGACAAATATTTGACTTCTTCTGTCAAATATTGCAAATATTTTCAAACAGAAGGACAAGGCGCACGCTGAGTGTATGATGGTGCACAGGCTGTGAAAGGCCACTCCCACCTCCAGCATCTTGATTAGCCACGTTTTAATGAAGTGGTGAGGTTTTTTCTCCCTCATTCTGAGGACATCTCTCCTCACTCATTCTTCCAGCTACTAAACCTTACAGGACAGTCATCTCACAGAAGCCAACCAAAGCTACCTCCGTTTGCGATACAGTAAATGAGTTTTTTAGGATAACATTCGTTGACTGAATCTGAGATTTTTCCACTAGTGAAAATCTTGCTTGTCTTCGAGGAGGGGGTCCGTGTTGGCTGTTTCGAGTGCAGCGCAAAACCCCCGAGACCCAAAGTTCATTTAATAAAACCGCAGTAAATTTCACTGACAAGGGAGCCTGAAAAGGTTAATTGGGCCATTATCAGTCGGTACTCTTTGAAGGATTTACTGACGTCCCGGACATCTTGTTTTCTCTCTTTTGCGGACCTCGCTCAGAAAACCGCACTCACTCCTGGCCTTTAGTTTATTCAAATCACTTCACATGTCGCTTATCTGGATCCAGGACTGCATAAGGTTAACATCCTTCCGACTGGAATTCTGATGCCTTACCCAAAGTGAACATCACCTTAAAAATGAGGCGGGGGCTGCTGTTAAGGTTATAGAAACTCTCACAGGATTGTCATCTTATCCTTCCCATGACCTTAATATTTCCCGTCATCTCAGGGGCATGTAATGGCATCCTTGCGTACAGTCGTGCTATAGGATTTTAACGATCAAACCTGCACCTCCACCTGTATCAGTCAGCTGCAATGTTGCCTTAGCTTGCAAGACAAAATGAGTGAATAAATCAGATTCAAGACTTTACCTTCACATGCAGAGTTAGCAGTCAGTTATGCCGTGCGATGGAAATCTCACTCTGCACATGCTTCCAGACAAACACAAATTAAACCCGTGGGTAAAGTGACATGCATGAATAAGATTTTCATAAATAAGTATAAGTACAATAAATAAATATGCTGAACAGGATGTTAGGTATTAGCCACATGGTGTCAGAAAACCTGAGAAATGCAAAGAGTGTAATGCCCTTCATGCCCAAATATCAATTTCCTAAACACATGCTATGAGGTCATTTGGTGAGCCCACATTGTACACAGCGCCCTGCAATGGCTTGGCCTTCCATATTCCCTGCTCTCGCGATGAAGCTTGCACCTTACTCAGGAAACTAACTGTTGCATTGTTTTAAATGTTATATAACTTGTTCTATTCTGCTGTGTATTTTGTTGCTAATACTATATGTGACGCTTGGACTTAGACAGCCTACTTCCAATATTTTGTTGTGCATGTGAACAATGACAGAGTCGACTGACAGGCTCTAGGCTCCCTGATCAATTCTTTACTGGATAAGCAAGTAAAAGATGGATGGATGGATGGATGGATGGATGATCAGGTAGACAGATGGATGGTTTCCTACTTCTGAAGAAACTGACATTTCAGCAGCTGACATTTCACACCTGACAACCGACACTTGGGACCATGGAACATTCTGTAAGAAATGCATACACACACACACACACACACACATACACACACACACACACACAACGCAGAGGAGGAAGGTGAGACTGCAGTAGGTGAGCGGCATACCGGCGAGGGGCCACCGGCTCCAGGCCACTAATTTGTTCGGCTCCCCCGGCAAATCAGCGGCGGTTCACATGACAAATAAGAAGAAAAAAATTAGCAGCTGTCACACTGTGATGTGTTAATTTCCTGACAGACTCGGCGCTGAAACCAATTACTGATTTAAGGGCAAAGAGAGCAGCCCTCTGCAGTGACTAATTAGGCTCCTTCCAGACTAAAAGGATAAAAGCAAAACAAGAAGATGAAGCAGGCAGGTAGTCAAGGGAGCTTCATAAAACAGACAATTTCCCCACTGCCTCTCTCTCCCCCCCCCCCCCACCCCCCCCCATACATAACCCCTACATGTTTATGTCTGAGTTTCCCCGGCGACTGGGGGGATACCCTCGTTACAGGGTCGTCACCAGGCCCCATCTAAGGGACCTGCTGTCCTGTTATACTGGTGCCTCCATTACATACTGGTGTCAGTCCATGCATCCCACTCCGAAGCGCCCGTCTTGAAAAGTGCAGCGTGATTCAGTCATGTGACCACGTATGGCTCCTTACAGCCTCGTCCTCCATGCCTGGGTGAAGGTTCATTCAATGCGCCGCGTTAACGTGCTCGATCAGTCAGTGGTTTCTGGACGTCTTATGTTTCAGCATTTCCAACGTGACGTTTTACAAAACGCTGTCAACTATCTGAATAGATGACAATAACGTCAACAACGATATAATAACTATAACAATGGCCTGAAATTTTTCACCTGACTTAAACCCCATGGAGCTGGTTTGGGATAAAATGGATAGAGGAGTGTAAGCTACACAGTCAGCTAGTGCACATCATTCGCGGATCTTTTTCCAACGGTGTCAGGATGAACTTTGAGAAAAAATACCTTGATTAATTAATAGTCCTTATTTAATAGTACGTCAAGACTTTGTTCAGCTTTAATCACTATAAAAGTTGGCTGTTTTGATGATCGAAGATTGAACTTGTTTTTTTTTTAATTATGTAGGTAGTGTTTGTCATTTATTTAATATTTCACCTTAATTAGTTGCAATTCTCTACCTATTTTCTTTTGTATGTCGCTCTTATTATGCTCAAACTGCAATGAGACATAAGAAAGTGTTCCAAAACTTTTTCATAAACAAGTACACACACACGCACACACACACAGGCTGGTAATTATATCACTGTGGGGACTCTCCATTCATTTCTATGGGGAAAACTCTAATCCCAACATGACAACCTTAACCCCAATCCAGCCCCAACCTTAACCATAAGTAACCAATCAAAATACAAGACTTTTGGCATTTTTAGTTTTTTCACTGCATTCACAGATCTTTGCAAACATGAAATATGGTTCCCTCAACGTAAAAAAAAAACATATAAACATAATACACACACACAAACACACAACACATAGCTTCTCTTCAAGAAAATTTAAAGTAGTTTAGAAACAAAAACAGAGAAGATATGCCCCACGAAGGACTGGCATTCCATCCTTGCACCCATTGTGGACAGGGCTGAGCTTCAGACCCTCCTGTGTCCTTGACCAGGATAAACATTTGCAGGATGGATGGAGGGAAGGAAGGATGGATATATGGGTGAGACGTTTTTTTACCATTGATGTAAGAAGTACATTAACAAGAAGCCTTGTAACTCATGCTTGTAGCTGTAGCCTCTTGATTTGCAGCTAGCAAATAAAAATATCCTGTCTATAAAAAGTACTTCTGCCTAACAGTAAAGATTTCCTGTATTACTGTAACGAATCCTGACAGCATGTTTTAGGTACCACTTTACTGGGTACATGTGGTGGTGAAAAAACGGTAGAGTCGGGAGAATGTAGGCTAGGGTTAACGAGCGAGACGGTGCCGGTTAGCGTTTAGCGTTAGCGTTCCTTAAAAGGATAAGACACGCACAAGTGCTGGCAGTCAGGATAGAGAGAAACAGAACCTCCATTTCCAGGCAGGTTCATTGTGCTTTGTCCAACTTGGGTGTTTTCAAGGTGCTTCACATTCTACTTAGCAATCACGGTGAGAGCTTTATGCAGGGGTGGGTTTTCCATTTCTGGGGCCACACCCCCCCCTCTCCCCCTCCCTCAGATGTTTCAAAAATTAAAGAAAGATTGCTAAAAAGTATGATGATTGTAGCTAGCTAGCTGGTTAGCAGAACATACCACTTCTGCATCTCCTCAATGAGGAATGTGTCTATTTAATATTTATTGTAGTGTAGTTTAGTTTATTGTAGTGTTTGCGGCCAACAGGGGGCCCCATGCAGATGCATGGTTTGAGTATCCAGCGTCTACTCAGACCATATTATGGGGTTTATACACACAACTGCACCATCATCCTGGACGTGGGCGGGGTCCCTAAGGGTTCCAGTGGATGAGCATTAAAACACGAGTAAAACACGTGAGTTAATCTGCCCCCCCCCCTTTCCTTAATGCGTGTCCAGTCACCCATAGCAGACAGACGAGCGTCACATGATTTATCGTAGTGACCAGTGGCTGCGTCTCGCAGGCTAATGACACATACTCTAAAGTCATTGATTTGTATGAGTGCCCCCCCCCCCCCACTCTACATCTATCACAATCAAATGTAAGAGTTTGCTATTGGGGGAGGGGGGGGGTCTTGTTGGATATGGGGAGGGTGAGCCCTGGGGCTGTCCAGTCAGGACTCATTTACCCCTTCCTTAAAGTATAAACTCCTCTATTTATGCGAGCTGCTTGCCAGCTATCAGGCTGCGATTCAATAAGCGAGACTGAGGAGTGACAGCTACAAAGCTGTACTACGTACAATAACGCGTAAACATTGCAGTTTATTACTATCATCCGTGGAAGTGTGTCAGTGGATTCCTGATTATTAAGGCTGTTCTGTGTGTAAAGGGTTGCATTGTGGAAATTCTTATGCTGCTTCTTTTTCCACTGGCTCTTGGACTCTCATCATCTCCAGATCCCACCGCTCTTGTCCATCCTGGATGTAACTGTGACACTGTACTGCTGTGCCGTTTGCCCCTCCTTCAAGCCTGGGACAGGTGTGAGGGATGTTCCCGTCCTCTTTATCTGATTGCCAACCCCCCCCTCGGTCTGTTATACCCAACAGCATCTCACTGCCCACAGACTGCTCCCTGAACAGCCTGGAGGAGACAGTTCAGAGGTGGCAGGAGTTCCGGAGGGACAGCTGGAGGTTTACATTACCTACTTTGTTAACTACGAGGCCACTGAACAAAAGGCCTGGTATCCTGCATCCTCCACCGTGCCTTTTGACTCTCTCTTTACATGGGGAGACTGCAATCCCATGCTGCCCCGCTCCCCAACCCTCCACCCACGCAGTCCAGCTGAGCAACGCAGAGTAACATCACGCTTTAATTACCGTACATACTCATTATTATCATTAGTGCTTATTAGCGGTAATAACAGCTGCAATAACTATAACAATTTTATTAATTACAAAACGCTACCAGTCCGAATCGACATGACGCTCACATCGTGGTGCGCCCTGTCTGGCTGCTCCCAGAATGCCCTTGTAATGGGATGGGCAAGGCTGCCACCACACTGCCTTTGATCACATGACCCATGAATGGCCTCTGGGTGTCCGCTTTGAATGGCCACCCCTTGGAGGCTTAGAGCTGCCATACTCCAAACACGAACTCGCGTCTAAGAATAGGACACTTTCAAATTCTGCCGCCGCCAGTATTCTCATTTCCAAAATGTAATCCTGGTAAGAAATGTGCCTGTTCACTTTCTGACGCCCCCCCACCAAATGGAGTGACAAGCGCATCTCTGGCACGACCATGGTTACGGTGTGTTTCTTAGCCATCTCTCAGATGTTATATGGCGGCCATTAAGCGAAAATGAAGTAGGGGGGGGGATGTCTGCTGGCCCCCCTAGCAGCCCTGTCCACACTGTCATCCGCAGCTAATCAACTAATGATGGCTGAAAATGAGCAAGGCCACCCCCGATAAATCGCTCAGATGGTAATGCCTCCCTAGCTTTACTGCCCATCTTGCCCCCCCCAGTAAATTAATGCTGCCTATGGTTATTACAATAGCACCGCGGTGGGAAGTCGGCTCACTTTGGGTCCTTCTAACATTTTATCTCAGCATTTATTTAATATAAAATAAATGTGGATTTATTGACATATCTAAATGTCTTTGATCCTATCATTTCTCCTTCAGGGTGGTCCGATTGGGAAGCGAAAGAGGTCCTCGTTTGGTCCGAAGGGAGTTTGTGCTCGCTGGGGGGGGGGGCGATGGTGGAATGGATCTGTGTGCAGATAAAGTCTCAGGAAAAAAAAAACAAAGTTACAGGAACTCTGTTGCTAGGCAACCAGGTCTTAAAGAACGCCAAAGCTGCTGAGTCTCGGGGTAATTAGAAGGGCTGATTGTAGTGTGCGGGTACGTTTCAGGAAGAAGAGGTTTCATTCACTTTTGGTATCCACTCTGCAGAGAGTCACGTGTCATGTCACTTTTAGGGGGAGGTGACTCAGCGATTTGTTCACAGGTGAAAATATGACTTTGGGACCGCAGGCTGTGCTCGTTCGTCACAGATCCAAACAAACCCGTTTCTCGGTCACAGTCGGAAAAGCATAAAAAGATGGAAGCTGGATTTGATTGTGCTATGAATCTGTGTTCTGAAAACAACTTTAAACGAGACTAAAGGTTCTACGAATAATTTCAAAGTCCTACATACACAAACAAGATCCTAAATTTCCTAATACAAAACTATTCACATTTGTCATCACCTTTCTAAACCAACACATACTAATATTTTTCTGACTGGGTGTGTATTTACTGACACACACACACGCAATATATATGAAACAGTACAATTTTGAAAATAAAATTAAAAGTAATTAAGCATTAATAGTTACTATTATTGTTTGCTGATAGACTGTTCAAACTGTTTAAACTATGTTTTCAAAAACTGTATGAATGACAAGGTACAAAGCCTATAAACCCACATGAAAAGTTCATGATTTCTACTATGAAATGTTATAATCTGAACTGCATGGCTGCCAAAAACCTCTAACTAATATCCCAAATAATAACAAGGGGTCACTCCTTTAGTATTACGGTTCCCAGAACAAGAGCTTCTGTAATTTGAGACGGT
Source organism: Brienomyrus brachyistius (assembly GCF_023856365.1). Lineage (NCBI taxonomy): Eukaryota > Metazoa > Chordata > Actinopteri > Osteoglossiformes > Mormyridae > Brienomyrus > Brienomyrus brachyistius. The sequence continues at coordinate 19,503,038 of NC_064543.1, read as the reverse complement.
CTCCCAGTGCACCTGTCAATTGCGTAGCGAATCGGAGAAACGACTCCAATTAATGTGGCTGGACTTTACTAATAAGGTGTAAAAAAATGTGGGCCAGACAAACACCTCCAGGAAATAATGAGATCCTCTCATCGGAGCCTCTTATTGCCTCAGATTGATTCAGCAGAGAAATACGAGACATTCTGCATTTTCTCCCTACTGAGAAAATACAGGATAAATTAAAAAGACTCTGCTCTCTGCTCGCAAAGGCAAGTGCAGACCGACAGCTCAGAACATGCCTTTCGTTGTCTGAAACTTGGGCTTAAACAAAAATAAGTTAACAAACACCTAGGGCGGTTGATAAGCAGGGCAGCCCCCAAAGCAGCTTCGTCCTGACTGTGAACGGTTAGGAGATATCTGATATCCCCACTGATAAGTTACCCTACTTGATTTCATGTGGAAGTGCGTGTTTGTTTGAGGGGAGGGCTTTGCGGTTTATTCTGAGTCACAAGTCGTGCCTCTTAAATGCGGAAACACAGCAGTCACTGTTGCCTGAAGGACTGAATTTACCTCTTCATTGGATCAGTGAATAATATGTAGATTCACGTGAGACACAGAGAAAAAAAAACCAAGATGTTATTAAATTTAAATATGCAATTAGAGCATTTGTGTCTCTCTTTTACTATTCTTTGGTGAGAAAAGGCTGAGATAACAGGCATCAATGCTCAAAATGATTCTGAAAGAGAAAATAATTCTAATAAATCCATGAATACTATTTTTGAAAATGCATTAATCTGCAGCTCCCTCACCTCACATCATTTCTCCTCTAAATCTCCCAGTCGCACCAAAATTAAAGCCCCTGTCTGACTCTTTGTAAATGTATTTCTGTCAATATAAGAGATATAAATAGATTGGAGACAGTATCCATTCATAAATCTACCTGAATATTTAACAAGGGTCTTTGGAACAGGGGCGGGAGGAGCGGCGGGGGGGGGGGGGGGGGGATGGGGGGGTGAAGTTTCAGCCGAGTTGATCAATTGTCGGAGTCCTACCTCCATGTTCAGAAAATTACAAATTGGAATCGTGGAATCAAGCAGGGACTCCTGGCCAGAAACGGCACGGTCACTCGAGCTGATCCAAGAAGAAGGTAAGCAGGGGAGACAGAGAGTCCGTGTTTTGGAGCCCCGGCACAGTCATGGTTTAAATTAGCGAAAGGAAATAACAAAAAGATTGAGCTGTGCATTCAGGATGCCGGCTGCCCATCTTGAGAGAGTTAATACATACTACGTCGGCCCCGATAATCCAAGGCGCTCTCTGCCTTGCGTGCACGAGAAACGGATCTGTTACCTTTTACAGTTTGCATAACAGGTCTCACTTTTGTCATGTTTGTCTAATAAACAAAACGTGTTTTGTGTTTTCTGATTTTGGGAGAGGAATCGCTCACTGACTCAGGAATCTGAAACAGACACGAAATGGCATGACGCTCTTGGTTTAAAACGCATGCGTCTCTCGCCAGGGCGGTTTGCTGTTACACTCAATGCCAAAAAACCCAGACGGATAATTCTATGCTAATTTAACGACAACGCTGTCCTGTGAGCCTGTGTGCCTACATCCATCTGTTTCAGAAATGACACTAAATAACAGCTTGATAATATGTATGCAGAATTAGCTGATCTAAGCCTGCATTCCAGAGAATTTAGGTTACGGGCCCCTAATTTTATTACTAACGTAATTAAAATGACAGTTTAATCTTGTCAAACAAGCCGACTGGACGTGCCGACGGAAAGCTGCAGTAACACATGGTGCACATTTTGTTTTATTTCTTCTTCTTTCATCGTTTTATCTCATCTTGGCTGATGCAACCAGCGAAAACAAGGAACAGCAGGTCTGCCCTTTGCTACAGAAGCGTAGAAAAAAATGGATCCTTTCACATGTTGACCTTCCCTGTCTCTCTCATTCATACATTTCTGAGCATCATAGAGGGACGTCCGGCACAGTTTCCGGGTGATGGGCTGATTAATGCTCTCGTATCTCACACCAGGTCCAAAGCCACGCCTGCCTTGACTTTATTTTAATTCTAATCTATTATGTTGTATATTAGAACCGCAAGGCTTTTCTTTCTATAAGAATATTTTAAAGTTTTAGCTACCACTGCTGCGTACGAAAGATCGGCCCATTTCGATATTCCGCCAGCCCCTTCCCAAAAGCCTTCATTTTGACCCGGAAAATCCAACCCAAGACACACCGACCCCGAGCCCTCGAGATCACGCCGGTCACCTTGCAGGTGCTCCCTGTTCCTCAGCAGCCCGATCTCTGTGAAACTGTGCTTGGCATCTGCACAGTAGGCCACGGGACGCAATGTGCGCCTGGGAGATAGTGACGAATAAAATATGTATTAGTTCCCACAAACTGCTGCCGTTTGATACCCCTTTGGAGGAGAGATAGATCTGAATCTACTTACTGGCTCGCAATCTCACGCAGCACGGCAATGGGAGCGTTATCGTGAAATATGAGAGAGCTACTTTTCCCCTTCGTTAATTTCTCTCATTCTCTTGGCTCTTTTGTGCACGGCCCTTTCGGACTCAACTTCCTTTGCTTTTTTCCTCCCCTACCCCCTCCCTCTCTTTCTCTGCCGTTTTCCTCTTCTTGCCTCTTTTTTACTGACAAGTCCACGGTTTCCTACAAAGAAAAGCCAGCATTAATTAAGACAGCGGCAGCTGTAATTTTCTTGGGAAGTAAATTTCTGCACAACTAAAGGTTACGGGGACCTTTCCACTGTCAGGATTTACTACAGCCTGTGAATGGTAATGTCCCTAATGAAGACATGCTCTCTCAGTCTCCGAACTTAAGAAAGTATCACCAGAAGGAGAAGAGGGGAATAGGGAGAGAGAGAGATAGAGAGAAAGAGAGAGAGAGAGAGAGAGAGAGAGAGAGGAAGAGAGAGAGGAAGAGAGAGAACAGCATGACGAATACATTTGCAGCTCCTGCATTAATTCAGGGTCTAGTGCTCATTATAATTAGAATATTTGGATAGCTTTATACTTTCACCAAGACCATTGTTGTTACAGAATAACCCTGGATTTTCAGCTATTATTATTTAAAAGGCAGAATTGGCATGTTGAGCTTGTGTTTCCTTATTGATAACCCTGCTGGGAAGGGCCATTTACAGAAATAAATTATATTTAATTAATAGAAATAATCGAAGTTATGTCGATGCAAAGCAGGACGACTTTCTTGGGTATTTACAGGTGATGTTCATGCACACAGGTATGATAAATTCAGGATCGTCTGCGCGGCAAGGCAGGTCTTGTTCAGCTGACGGGATGTCTCCTATCATCCCTCCATGAGTTAATCACACAATTTATCTGATGAAATTCCGCGTTCCCATTCCACGGCTGTGTCCGCTTGGAATCTGAAGTGCCATGTGCAGAATTAGCACCCAAACGTGACGCTGTGAGCCCTCTTTGGGGTTGCAGCCTCCAGCTGGCCTGGTATAAACAGCCAGGACTGTTAGCATCTCTAATGTACATATACAGGGACTCCTGCCTGCATAATGACTGCTTAAACATGCAGATAACACAGAACTGCGTGGTGCAACAGGCTCGGCGTGGCGAGGCGAAATCTCACAAAAAGACCTGGATAAAAGCAGGGGTTCAGAGCTGGCAGATTAAAAAGCACCTGCAAAGTGATTCAGCTGGGAGGTGGAATCGTAGACTATAGGTCCTGCAGGGATGAGATGTCAGCAGCGTCCTTTGGGGGACATTTGGGAGGCACAGTCTCTGGTGAAAAACAACAAAACAAAAACAAAAAATGACATTTTGAAGTATTAACTTTGCAGAATTCAAAATGATACACTTTGAGGACGTGTAACGTCTGTACAAGCGTGCCGAACTTCAGTCACCTGGTTTTAAATGGGTTATTTGTACATTAATGTCATTCTGACATGCGCTGGCAGTCTTTTAAGAGAGAGAGTCAATCAAAGACAGGTGACACGCATAAAGGCCAAAGCAAAACCAGGTGACAGGCAACATGATCCGAGTGCACAAAATCCGAAGGGTCGTAAATCCCAAGGACTGATTTATTGCTGGATCTACTTCAAAATAAACAGTGCTACATGGATGCTAGTTGGGGTGTGAATCAGAACAAAAGAAGCTTCCACAACATCCAGAAGAAACAAAGAGTGTTTGGGATGATTATCTGAGCAGGATGGCGGTGGAATATACTTTAGATTAGCTAAATTATTATCAAATGTTTCCAAAATTCTTCTGTCCATTTGAAACACTGAACAATAGTCAATGGTTAGCAAACAGATGGGTATTCAACATAAACTAAAAAAATTCAGGGTGAACCATGACCACCAAGGATAAATGATAGATTTGCTGCCTTCACAGAAACCCAGATAGATCAAAACTGGTTGTGTCACTTTGGCTCTACAACCAGACTACATCAACAAGTAATTGTGGCCCCACCTTATACCAGCCAATACTGGGTGTTCCACCTTGCTGTTAATTGAAAGCTTTACTTTTTTTTTTCAATTAGCAAAGCACACACGCTGAAAATCAAAGACACTCATTGCAGTTGGTACACAAGAGCTCTCTACCACAGCTCTAAAGCAGGGATCTAGAAAGGTCTTTAAAATAGGCTTTGAGTTCTCACATAATGGATGTCCAAGTTCATATAACTGAAGAGGTTGAAAAAAAAGCTGGTCTTTGCGGTGGATATGTTGAGAGATTATTTTAGTTAAAAGATCAATGACATCGTCTGAAACAAGCGGACTGAGAGCTGAGGAGCTCCTGAGGAAGGGAAAGTAATATTTAACCTCAGGCTAGAGAATAATTTCACTTTCTCCTGACCAGTTTAAAAAATACCCTGTGTCAGATGGAGCAGATTTATACAAATTAATGGCCTTTAGTTCAATCTCCAGCACGGAGTTATTAATTGTTAAAGTGCATATATTAAATAAAATGAGTAAAAGTAATTTTAATAAATTATCCTCTCCAAAACCTGTTTTAAGGGATTGTTGCTTTCACTGTCTGTGAGGTATTGATAACAATCTGACAGGAAGGACAAAAAAGTAAAATAATAAACTCACAATCAGAGCACAGTGACCTGCAGGACTATCTGCCGTTAATATATATATAATTTCCCCTTGTTTAAATGCTCCTTTGACATGCTGCTTGCTCTACCACCCTCAATAATAAGGCTGCTCCCCACCTCTCCTGGTGAGGTACTGTTGAGCCGTGGATCTCCTGCTCCGGATTTACACAGCTCCCGTTGTTCCACCAGTAACTTGGGGTCGAGGACCCGCATTTGCCATCCTGAAGGTGAGACTCCAGTTGTGGTAGGACCTGTCCCTGATCACAGTGCCCAACTCTGAAGACAGAGGGGGGGGGCTGTGTGTGACTCTTGCCTGCAACACTACATGTCTACAGCTAGAAACAAGACTTCTGCACAGAGGGCTGTTGGTTCAAGAACATCGGTTCAGGTAACTCAGGCAAACATCTAGCAAAAGCCCTTATGCTTTCCAGTTCAGCTTAGGACAGCCTACAGGCTTTGGTAAAATGGCCCATACGTGCTGTAGTGTAGCTCAGCTGGTTAGCACGCTGTCTGCGATCAAAAGGTCAATTCAAATCCAAGACTCAACCGAGTGATGCCACCATTGGCCCCCTGAGCAAGGCCCTTAACCCCCCATTGCTCCATAGGCCGTCTGACCCCACTTTCTCAAAAATGTAACTAACACTTTTGGATAAAAGTATCAGTTAAACAAAAATAAGGCATTTGTTAATTTCCTGCATTTTGGGGAAACACTACAATCAGAATAGTGGATTTTTTTCTTGTTGTTTTTCTGTCTGTCCATGTCATTGTGACTCTCCCTGTTACCCGCCCCCCCCCACCCCAAAAACAGAGAGCTAACTATGGCATGGACAGCCTCTTTGGGTGAGGCGGGGAGAGGTGGGCAGGCTCTGTCTCCAGTCTGGCCTACAGAGAAGGGGGCGATGTGCCACTGCAAGGCAGTTGCTGTAGCGATGAGAGATGGGCACAGGTTCCGTCCCATTCAGAAATGCTGTGTGCATGTGGGGGGGGGTGGCTGTCACGGCAACAGTGCATCAGGGCATTCCTCTCCAGCTGCCATGCTCTGCTGTCCCACGGAGTTTTATTAGCATTATGAATGAAGCCCCCCCTGTGCCCCCCCACCACACACACACAGCCAGTCTCTTTGCCTGTCAGAGCTTCAGATTTAAAAGCTGCCCTCTCCAACTGAAGAACAACAACAGGCGAGGGCAAAAAATGTGCCCCCACTAGTGGTGGGTGTTTATGCAGCCCCTCATTCATCCTGCAGGGTGCCATGCGCACTTTGATTCATTGTCCAGGCTTTGTTTTGGTGCGGCCCGTATGCCTTATCGGCAGTGTCTGTGCCCTAAGGGGGACAAGGGTCCGTGTAGACGGGGAGTGGGAGGGCAGGCGACATGCTGGGAGCAACGGACCAACGCGCAAACAGATGGGCGCGATGCCTCAGAGTGCGGCAAGGCGACCCCCCCCCCCCTGCCCACAGGGTGAGCGCCGTCTTGGCATGCTAATTCCCCATTATGCGGCAGATAAAGCATCACGGAGGAGGGGAAGCTACGAGATTCTCCGACAGAAGGAGGGCGAACGGGGGGGGGGGGGGGGCGGTCGGGGCCCAGCACGTCACATCTAGGACAACAGGTGACAGAGCCTCTGACTCCCCATACCCCGAGGACGCCATTGCCCTCATGCTTCACGAACGTCCCAGGAACATTATTTGTTAGCTGGGAGTCCCCCCCCCCCCCGCCCCCACCACACCGCATCTGCTGACTTTCCTAAATTAGATCATTCTACCTTACCACCAGGCACTCCTACTACAATACCTGCCGTTCGCTTCATTAACGCCATTGTGTTTGGCTTTTTGGTTGACTCAAATAAAGGTGCAATACAAAAACGTCCAGGGCCACTTCAGAATCAGGTAAGAGCTCTTGCCTGTTACAGGATGAATGGGGAATCTCTATGGACATCTGCAGGTCATTTAACATCAGGCAAACAGAAACGTTTGGGTGAGACGTGAGCACCGACTCCTCAGTGAGTACAGAATCTAGAGTAAATAATGTTAGTCACTAAGTTAACATTTAAATTATGTAAATGGGGTTGAGGTTTAAGCTACTTTTGAGCTACATCTGTTCAGTCTGAATGAATAGGCTGGAACTGAAACGTGGCGATACATTAACCGAAGCCCTCATAACATTTTTTAAAAATCTGCTTATTTCTGCTACATTTCTGTGCTCACAGTCATATTTTCCATTCATTTGCATCTCATTTGCATAATATTTCAGAAAGGGCAGTGGCATCCACTTAAGCAGAGAACCTGTAATTTTGTTAGGTCACAAACCAAAGTGTTTAACTTGCAACTGACAATAATGTATGCGGTGATGGCTGTGCACGCTGAGGGACAGAGGGAGCGAATCTGTATATGGTGGCCGTGTGATCGTCCTGGGAGGGGCCAGTGATGGACAGACAGCGCTAAGAACCAATCAGGGGCCTTGAAGATGGCATGGAGCAACACACTCGGGTGTCTCCTAAGGTCATGGCACCTACTGTTTTAAAGGACGGCCTCAGTGACCCCAAGCATTCGACAAGCTACTTTCCTCTTGTGACCTTTCAGCCTTAAGAATGCACCAGGGCTAAGGTCTGCTGAGGTTGGAGTACCTTTCGTTTTGAAGGATGGTCTCAGTGACCTGTGTACCATTTGGCTAGCGAGAGATGGGGCTGGGTGCCTCACCAGGCTGTATTGTATATCCAGGGCTGATGTTCCTGTTTTGCAGCCTTTCTGCCTAAAAATGCTCCAGTATCCCTGGGTCCATACAGCCTCGTGGCACGGCTGCATGCCCTTGAAGCAAACAGACGTCACGGGTTGCTCCCGAGACCTGCGCGGTAAATTACCTGCATAAAGCCAACGGTAATATTATAAACAACAGAAATAAACGAGAGCCTTTAGGTGGCTCTTAGGACGAGCTGCCCGGCACGTTACATAAATCACCCTAATGCCCAACTAAAAAGTGTGCATGCTTTAATAAGGAGGGAGAAAGGGCTGAAATGCCAGGCAGAGCCTGCTGCACATACCAACAACACGCACCAAAAACACACACTAACAACACACACTGACACAAACACCACATCCCTTCAACACACTGAAGCACACAGCGACATTATGCCCTGACAACATGCACCAACAACATGCACCGATATTATGAACCAACAACACGTACACCAACCAACACACCCAAACTATGTGTATTAACAGCACGCACAAATAACACAACAACAACACACATTGACACACACACCAACACACAAACAACATGCATCAACAACACATACCAACACACACAAGCAACATACCCCTTCAACACACTGACAACACATACCAACATCATGTCCCAATAACACGCACCAACACACACTACCCACATGCCCTAATAGCACTCCCTTACAACACACACCAACAACATCCCCTGAAACCCTGCAACTACAACATGCACAAACAATAAACATCATACCCCAGTAACACACAAAGATAACTGGCCCCAACATACACTGACAGCACAACCTAACAACATAGCCCAACAACATTCCCCAAAAGCACGCACCGACAACAAATGCCAACAAAACGCCCTTACAGCACACAACGACAGCATGCCTCAACACGCACCAACACCCCCTGACAACATACACCAACAACATGCAGAAACAACACACCCCAAGACAATGACAATAGGCCTTGACAACAGACAGCAACAACATGCCCAAACAATATTCCCCAACAACACGTACCAAGAAAATGTCCTGACAACACACACCAACAGCACACCCAAAGAACACGCCTCAACACTTCGGCCCAACAACATGCACCGACAGTAGGCACAGACACCTCCTACACATTCAGGGATCATTATAGACCACAGGCTTTCGTTTAGACCCAAATCTGTGGACGAGGAAGTGGTCCAAAGAACCGGGACAGCATGATCTACCAGGAGCGATAACTTTACTCTGGGTCCACAGCGCCCTCGCACAGCACTGAATTTCAGAAAAATTAAGCACCAGGACGACACATTTATGAATTTTTTATTGAACGGTTGTACGGTTGAAAAACACAGGGATTGACTCATTCAGAAGACGGGTTTGAAAAGTTTTGAGGTGTGGACCAGCACAGGAATTCAAGATGACTGGTTACCAAGAGATTCTACTAGAATGGGAGCGGGGGGGAGATGGGGGGTGACGTTCAGCAATCAGTACTAATTACTTCGTGCCAAGTGCGCAGCGACAATAAACAAACAGGAGGCGCTGAGCAGGCCGTCCCGGCCTCTGATTAAACACGGCGCATCCTGCAGATTTGTTACCAATACACACGCGGTGCCCTTAAGCGAGTGACGGCCTGTCATACAGCGAGGGCCGGAGACACTTCGGATATAAATCCAGCCAGCAGATAAGGAAGCCGCGTAATAAATTAACTGCCGCATATAAATTGTTAAGAGCCTCCATTTTAATGCCGGTCATTATTCAACAAATTTTTCTAAGAAATGCCAAATAGGCAGGAACAAGTAATTAGGGGAGAAAAGTGAAACTGTCACCCTTAATGGTTTACTCTGTCGCTTCACCTTATTGCAGGGGTGGGGGCGAACGGCTGGGTGCAGGTGTGGCGGGGGGCAGGGAGGGGGTCTGCTGTACTATTCAGGAAGGGAACGCTCCAAATTTTGGGTAGATGTGGCCACCATACACGCCAAGCCACCTCTTTAATGACACAAACATTGGGGCGGGGGTGACTTCCTCATCTTCCTCGTCCTCCAGTGCCACCTCTCCTCTCCGATCGCCCAGGCCTCAATAAATCTGAAATCACAGGGGATATTGTTAGTGTTCACCCGGCATTATTAAAATGAAGGGAAATTTATGGATGACACTTTGTAACAATTAATTAGGAACTGTTGATTAATAAAGTAAGTTCGTTATTCTCCTGAAACCTAAGCGGCAGCGTGAATTTGTCAGATGGATCATTTTATTCATTATTTTTGATTAATGCCCCCGGATTCTCTGACTCTGGTAGAAGGAGAAGGAAAAAAACATATCCACTATGCAAAATCATAAATAGTGAATGAGTCTGTGTACAGTTAACCTTGGCCATGGCACAGAGATTTCTGCGGGGAAATGTGCTTATTCGGCAAATAAATTGCTGTAGGGATTAAAAACCAAATTGGGCGAGTTTGATGAACATCACCTCTCTAGACCTGTCTGTCTTCTCCCAATGCCCATGATTAATTAGTTTGTTTAGACACTCAGTCCAGTGAAGCAGAGAGAGTGGGGGGGGGGAACTTGGACTCTGATAAGGACAAGGGAAGAAAATACTGTTTTTTTCTGCCCTTCCTCTCTGTCTCTCTCCCCCCTCCTTCTGCAGGAGATCACACTGTCATAGCCTCTTTCATCGTCCTCTCCATCCACCAAGGTGACACCTCCACCCCCACTTTTGGCAAGACGCGGCTCCCATGGCAGATGCGTAGGGGTAGTGTGCGTGCCACAGTGCCATTTTGCAAAGGTGCTATGCTGCCACCAGGGACTAAGCTGCCTAACCCTGTCCGCACAATGGGAGGTATCTTCTTCATGGAAGCTCACAGGGGATCCCGCGGTGCCATGGATAGATATCTGCTGGGCGTTTGGATCAGGCTACTGATTGGGAAAAATCAAATCAAGGCTGAATGGATATCGGTCAGCTTGCGGTTTGGCTCCGCACAGCACTTCCGGTAACCTCGTGGGAATGTTCCGGGTACAGAAAGGGCCGATGCTCTGACAGATGTTTTCCCCGAGATGCGAATGAGATCGGTCTTTGGAATGGTCCTGCAGAATAACACCGGAAATACCTGCAACTGACGCAGCAGATAACCGAAAGTAGAGCTCTATTAAAAACAGGCCCAATGAAGAACTGCAGTTCTGATCGCTCATCTAGGACAAAGAGTGACTTTTGTGAACGCTGCCCTTTGCATTGCTTGGGGAAGAAAGGCCTCCAATTTCAGTGTTTTCCCCTAAATGACTGAATCTGGGCTCTGATTCAGAGAAGGAAAAGAAAAAAGTCAGAATAACATGCTGGGTATAACGAAGAATGTTATGGTGCCTCCGACCGACATCCGTTTCCACTTTTGACTAGTTAAAGATGTCCTGCACTGATGCGTCATGCAAAGCTTTGGGGATATAGCCAGTGATCTTCCTAACCTCCCCCCTCTCTGTCTTTCTAGTTCCCCGGACCTTGTCATGCTTTCATATGTAGCCCCCCCCCCCCCCCCCCCCCCCCGCCAGTACCAGCTGGAGGGCTGCTTAGGCTGAAAAACAGGTAATACTCTTTCTGAATGGGTGGGTCCTTCTGCTGGAGAGCGAGCCGGGGAGTTGCCGCGAGGATCAGAAATAAACAATAATGTAAACGAAACGGAATTCTGGTAATAGAATCAACATGATCAAATGCCTGTTCGTGTCATGTGACTGGTGCCCTAGAGGGGCGCCATAAGCCATATCTTCTTGTGATTGGTTGTAGTTAAGCCCCATTATGACGCTACAGATCACAATAAGAGCACTGCAAGGGCCTTTCCAATACAGGAACAAGTTCTTGTAGAAAGAGAAGTAATAGTAACTTTTCTCAGGGTTTAATTACTTTTTTTTTACAAATAGAATTCCTTATGTCCAAAAAATATATATCTGCTTTGAGTCTGAGATTTTTCTGGGACACCCGCAGCTAAGATACAGACTGCGTATCGCAGTCAAGCCATTACTTACATACAGAGGTTAACTAAAACTGAGTTTAGCCCTAAGAATACACCAGTGAGTGTTACTCTGTGCTGCGGACCTGCGTTTTGACTAAGCGAAGCTCGCGTCTGTCTGACACCAGCACCACCGGTCCCTCCAGGGCCGGGGCTATAAATGCTGCCCAGCTCATTTCTATCCACCTGCCTGCCGTTTGGGTTTAATGGGCCTCCCGTACGACATTCTTGCACAATCGCTGGGCTGAGCCACGGGCAGGGCTCGGATAGCTCGCGGTGGCCGTGTCCCATCAGCGCCAGCCCGGGAGCCCGGCATTAATTATGGATGGATGCCTGCTGCCTGGCCAGTGGGAGACCCCATGGAGCCTCCAAGTGCTGTCACTCGCACAGAGAGAGGGCCCCCGCTTCCCCCCTCGGCATTCTCTTTTGCCGTGTCACATACCATTTGCTGAAACAACAGTACGAACATAACTGCCGCCCCCCGCCTTTCCTTCTTTGTCCTCCCTTGGCTCTCTGCAGGAGTCTGGCTTTAAATAATGACGACCGCGAAGATGTTACGCTTCACCCCAAAGGTGGCTGACCTCTGGCAGCCCGATCCCCGGTGGTCAACACGGTAACGTCACCCCCGTCACGCCACTTTACCGCCTTCGCCGAGCGCCACATGGTACGTGCCCCCAGAGATTAACGGTAGGTGACGGACTGGACACGGTCGATTCGTGTTTGTGATTCGTCACGCACGTTCCCTCTTAAACGTTACTGTGGTACTGCTCGGCCAGTATTTTGAGAACATGTTCAGGTTATTCAGAAGACACCATCCATCCATCCATCCGTCCATCCATCCATCCATCCATCCATCACATGTCACGGAAATCTAAAAAAACCTTAATGATGTTTAAGCTTATATACCATAAACTTTAGGAAATCTTAGGCTGTTAGAAGCTGTGTTTGTGTATGACGCTGTGCTGTAACTGTACTGAAACCTACCTCACATCATAACAATGACAAATAATCTGATTGACTATAATTTAATTTAAATCTAATTGGAACTCGGCTCTGATGCTCACTGGTGCTTCTCGTAAAATCCTCTATTGCCGCCGACAGAGTCACGTGACATCGCTCCATCGTTTTTGCTAAGAGCACGATCGTGGCAGGGCACCCACCTCTTTGCTCACCACACACCACTGCACGCTGGTAATAACGCACCCCCCCCACCCCCCAGCCAATTATCTCGATGGGTCCATTTATTCATTTGCATGTCCGGTCATTTAAGTGAAATTAAGCCACTTTCAGTTTACAGCTTAAATACGCTTCTCTTAGGGAAAAAAAGGGCCTGTCTTGGATCTCCCTGCTCAGGGATGAGACCAACCCTTTTCCCCAAAGGTCCGCATCTCTGTGCCTTAACATAATTCTGCACAAATCGCTCCACTGCTATAATGGAGATTGTCCAAATTCCCCTCGGACCGTCGCTCTTGTACCAGCACCGTCTCCTGTTTGACTCCAAGGCTGCTCCTTAAATAAGCCTAACCAGGGGGGACTTGTTCCGTTTGCCTCCGAGCTGCCTCCCCTGTTACCCCCCCATCCGCCGCCCCCCACTCCCTGATGCCTGAATTATTGATGTTGCCCTCGCATGTGTTCGTTAGGCTATATGGTTTGAACTGGGCTGTTCTTACGTGCAGAGGATTCAGGAGGTGCGGTGGGAGTGTCACCTGATGAGGGGGGAGCTCTGGTTAAAGAATGAAAATGACGGTCTGGAACACCCCCACCTCTGCTCCTTTCTGCCCCCGTCCTCCAGGTATAAGGGTGCTAAACAAGCTGACGCCCCCCCACCTCCAGCTGCTTAGGTCACAGGCTTAGTGGCCTCTGATGGTGACAGTCACCTCATAGCAGAGAGAGAGAGATTGGGGACAATTACCTTCCCCTCAAAATTAATTAACTAGTCGGGGGAGTTATGTCCTGTGACATTTAAATCCAATCATTTTGCTCTTTCTTCACTTATATACCCTATATATTGCAAGCCTGAAACAATGCAATTTTCACATGCTGGCTCACAGTAAATCTGCCTGGAATGTTCTCGTTCAGCCAGTTGATCTCCATGATTTCCACGTCCTGTTTTTCTCCTGCAATGTTGTGCTTAAGCCCCCCGGAATAAAACGCATGTGTGATGTAGATCGTCGGCTCTTGGAAATCGCCCCAAATATTAAATCAGAAGTCGGATTAGCTGGGAGTGCAGAACACTTAGCCCGAGTCCTGTTAGCCATCATTGCACTGCACTTTTTTCATAGATCAGCAACTCCCCAGTCCTTCAGTGAACTGTAACTCTCTACCCAAGAGCACTGCCTGTAATCCAACTTATTAGCATATTTTGCAATTTATCATGGGGGGAGATGAGTTATACTCAGCAAATAAGAAATAAGTTGGCGAATCCGGAAGTTTTTCCAGAAAGCGGGCAAAATAAAATGTTATTTAAAGTATAGAAGATCAGTGTTGGATCAATTTTTATTTTTTTTTCCTATATGCACATATCTCAGCAAAACCTAATAATAAGTCTTTCCAGTATACAAGTGAATGCTTATTTGTTCCTGTGTATGGGGTTACCACTGGATTCGCCTCTGTTGGGATTTTTGTAAACTGATATTTCTTTTGAGTTCCTGACACAGTTTCATGCTTGTAGGGAAAACACAGAGGCTAAATTTCCCAACTAGTGATGATATCCCATTACCATCTTTGTTACACATTTCATGGGTGTATTGATCTGGAAGCCATTGCTTTTGAAGATACCTAACATGGGGCCTCTTTGCTCTCTGATCCCACATGTAGATGACAGGAAGGATTCCTAGGAGGCCCCAACTCACACGGAGGCTTAAAGCTTGAGAGGGAGGACTCTGGTCGCTACAGTACAAGTACGGTTTCATCTCCAGGTTTCTGATGCGCCGATTCGCAGATGAATTTTAACAGTGACCCGTGAGACTGAAGAATCACTATTCTGTAAACAGCACTGCAAAGCATCCTCGATGCTGACAGCCTGACCATTTAAAACTGAGCATTTGTCATCTGTGATTGTTTGTTTCCGTAACGCAATCCGTCACACCTCTGTGGAATTTTGATGTGCTGATGGCTCCTGATCACTTGTATGAGCTGTTGGACCTTTGTGCAGGCCGCTTACCACAAACGACTTCGGCAAAGAGTGCGAATTTCTTTAAACTGTGTGAGCCGCTTTGGATAAAAGAACCTGCTCGACAAACGAAGATCAAAATTTATTACAAGAGTGCTCAGTATTAGTATGGAAAAATTAGACATATCTCAAACCGTGGCAGTTTTTTATGGCTAGTATAGCATTTATATTGCAGCAGCTTAATTTTACTGTAGATCTTCTTCTGGGGAAAAAAAAGAACTCTTGCAGGATGCAACTGTAAAAACATCAATAAACAATATGTTCACCGCAGTCATTCTAGTATTTAATGAGCAGTGCAATTAATTTTCGGGCACCTGAAGAAAGTGTGATTAATATTTGACATTTAAATAACACAGATATCCTAAACATCTACAAGCCATCCATTACCCCGTCCGGATCCAGGTGCTGACTTTGGTACCATCACTCTTGGAATTAATTTGCCCGCCGCTTTCCTAGGAATGTCGAAGCCTGCAGGACCGGGGACCTCATTCCGGATACCGCTTAATACCCTGGACGCGACCCCCCCAACGCCCCCCCGCCTCTCCGAGCAGCTAGCTGCAATGTATTCCCATAGAAATGTGACAACATTGGAACAATGCTTCCCCCACCCATCCTCAGCTCCTTCACCCCCCCAGTTTTCGAGGGGACAAAGTGACAGCAGGGGTGACGCTCCCCCAGGGCTGGCAGTGCTTGATTTGTGGTCCGCAAGCCCTAATGAAGTGGTGTGCCACCCTGACTCTTTGCAAAATCAATTCGGCGTGCAAAGGCATGTTTTATGAATGATGGCGGCCTCCTTGGGCCATCTATATACCTGATCAACGGCGTCCCTCCCACCCCCCCCCCCCACCCTCCACGGCCCTGGAAGGCCGGGATGTCTCCATCCTTCTTGTTCTGCAGAACGTCGCGCTACCTGCCCGCCGCGCTGTAGTGTAACATCGCCGTCGGCCACCAGGAGGCCCCGCGGAGGGATGGGCGTCTTTGGCATGGAGCGTGAAGCATACTAAACCGGTCAGGATACTGGGAATGGGCCCACACTCACTGGTGTTGGGGCAAGTGAACATCTTTGGTCGCCTGGAACTGGGCTGTGTATATCCTGTATTACAGCATGAATAGCTCTTCTTTTGGGGCTGAAACCACTGTCAACACTTAATTGGCTATCCATCGTTATTATTGTTTATTTGTCAGATGCTTCTATCCAGAGTAACATAAGTTTGAGAAAATGCGGTCAGCCAGACTCTGGAGCAATTGGGGGTTAAATGCCTTGCTCAGGGGCCCAACGGTGACATCACTCTGGGATTTGAGCCAGCAACCTTCTGATTGCAGATACAGGGTGCAAACCCAGCTAACCTCGCACCACTGGGCTTATTGTCTTATTGTGTTCATGATTGCAAGGATTACCAGTTACTGTGCTTGTCCATGTTGGGAAAATAACATGTTTAACACAATTTAAGGAGCACTTGGGTGATGCTAGAATAGAATCGTGGTTTATGTCCTCTGAAGGAAGAAGAATCAGTTTGATCACCTGTATAAGTGTCTAGTTACTGTTGTAGAACATGTTACTGGTGTTCAGTGCTGGGATGGATGAGGATGAGGAGAGTCACATATTGATAAGAAGCTTTGCTCTTCAGTGCGGTGCCCACAGGAAGCATCGGCAGCATCTCAAAGGCAGACGCTGGATATGAAGATGTCAAGTGCTGGAGTCCCAGTGGGGACCTTGAAAGGCGGGGGAGAGGGTGAGGGCTGGAGTTTGTGGAATCAGGGAGATTTTATGGTTTTCTGTTTTCTTCCAGATTAAAATGTAGAAAAAAGGTGAAGAAGATTTTTCTGCTTTTAATCTGTCCTTTGTAGATGGATTGGCTGAGGATGTGTGTAAGTTATCAGTATTCTGAGTGCAGCCTGTTGGTGTGAAAAACAACCACTACCTCCCTAGCCAAACTCCTGCCTCTGATTGACTGAAAAAAAATATTGAATAGCAGTGGAACCTGCCCCCCCCCATCCCATGTGTGCCTCACATTTATTTTTCAAAATATATTTAGCAGGTTAAAGTGATAAGTTCGGGAAATTAAGTCAAGATGTTGGAAATCCAACCAAACCCTTCTGAACGTGTCTCTCATTATGGTGTCGTGCCTGAAGTGGCTTAAACTAACTTTTATTTACACCATCGGGCCCGAACACGGCCTCTCTGTCGCGGCCTTTTCACAGGGGGGACACACGCCGTCCCACGCGGGGCTCACAGGCACTCCTTCCCTCCTTCCCTCCGCCCGCCTGCGCCACCCGCCTGCGCCGCCCGCCCGCGCCTCCTGCGCCGCCCTCGTTAAAATGCCACCGTCGTTTGCCAGTACTTTATTTCATTACCGGCGGGAGTAATGTGTGCCACTTACCACAGAGGACAGTTAATCTTATCCAATTACGCATAATCCAAAAAATGGCCCCGGATCGGCAGATTGAATTTGTGAATTGCGCGGACGGCTCTCGCAGCTTCTGCCCTGTAGCTCTCCTGCTGGTCCTCGGCGACTCGGATTCCCCCGAAGACAGGTGGAGGGGTCCCCAAACTTCGGCGTGCGGCCGTTTCTCTGACTCTGGCTTCCTGAACGCCCTGCCCCACCCAGCGTGGGCTCGTCTCCCTGTGCTCTCCGCATCACCCTGTCTCCGAAGCAAGACAGAGTGGCTGCCGCTTTATGGGAAATCCGCTCTGAATCGATATCCCTGTGAAATGACACCATGTTCGAGTTATTTTACGATATGTTGATGGTTAGCTAATTTCGGAATGGAGACGATTTCTGCCTGAACACCACCTCCCCCCGCCCACCCCCCCATCCACAGACGGCACATAGTATAATTTTGTGGTAAAAACGCCAATCAAGCCGCAGGCTATTTGGCTGCGGGAGGCGGAGGAATGGAGCAAATTTATTGACGGAAATGTATCCATATACTGTTAGAGGTACTTTTAACCTCAAACGTCCATTTTGGTTGTAATTCCATGTTGTTAAAGTGACACTGAGTGGGGACGCACCGGCACCCGGCAGGGCCCCCGGGGCTGGACCTGACAGTTAGCGGGTCGTATTTCACACTCCTCTCTCATGTGGCAGGCTGGGGGGCGGGGGGCGATAGCGGGACTCGCACGCACGCAAACACACATGGCCGTCTGGGGGGGGCAGGGGGGCCTCCAGGCTGACTGAGACGGGTTTACATGCCGAGGCCACATCTCTCTCTGTTTTTAATGGCTTGTTAAACAAGCCCGACTAATAACAGGGTGAGTGAGAGAGTGAATGCAGCTAACAGCCTGCTTTCCATTTGCTGCCAGGTATCTTTATCACTTAAGGTGGTTATGCGGTTATTAAATCCATCCATCCATCCAGCCATCCATCCAACCAACCCACGTCCAACCGCTTTTCCACTACAGGATGGAAGGAATAATTAATAATAATTATGATAATAATTATTACACCCTGTCCTGGGTTATTCCCTACCCTGTGCCCATTGCTTCTGGGATAGTACATTGGACAAGAAGGTATAGAAGATGGATGGATGGATGGATGGATCAGCAACAACAATAATAATGTATAATAATTATTATTAAGGAATAGTAAGTAAATCAATAATTGGATGTTTATACACTGTCTTATAAAGAATAAATAGCCTCGCCCATTTTTAAGGAATTTAAGTCACTGGCCTGTTTACCTCCAATAGCCATAAAATGTAAGATGAAATAAAAATATCTAAGCTCTAATTATGCATTTGAATCATCAAGAAACTTGTTTTTCTTTTTTAATTCCTTGTCTTCCTAATGCTGCTTGTGGATTTCTGAAGGTATTTATCTAACATGTTTGTGTGTTATGTCCCTGTCTGTGTGGCTGCCTGCAAACAGGTCAGGCTCATTGTGTATTCCCAAGGTACAGTAGAAAGGCGTGAGGCGCACAGGCCCCCGGGTCGTCCTCGGGATGCCCGCATCTTGGCGCCATGCACTTTCCAGTCACGTCAGGCCGGCTGAAGGCTGCCGTGTGACATTGAGAAACCTGTCGAAAACGTCTGCACTTATTTCATGTAAGATACGCGGGCTATTAGCTCAGCGTGACCTTTAGTGCGATTTCTTTGCTGCCAGATTCACACTCCTGAGTGTCTCCAGGCTGAGACGATTTAGATTTTACTCTCAGCACTTTATAAACCATGACCCAAGGCATGGGCGGATGGGGGGGGGGGGCGCGGGGGGGGTCTGCCTTAGGATGCGTCTCCAGACCACACGCACATTCAAGTACCTGCTTACTCACACGTACACCCACTGGGGACGGGGTGGGGGGGGTTTGGATTTTATTTTCTGTAATTGAAAATTAATTCACCAGACGTCCCAAAAATCAATAAAGAATTAATGGAAGGAAAGAGCGAGTCATTGAGGGTGATAAAAGTCTCCTTTATGTAGGCAGGATCACGGGAAGAGGGGAGTGAGACAGAGAGCGCAGAAGACACCCACAAAGGATGGTGTCACTTCCATGGAGTCGCCGTCATAAAAACGACAAAAGACAGAAAACACAAGCGTGCAAATAAAAGTGGCGGGATGGTTCGTCCGCCACACCGTCTGCAGACCACAGGAAGCCCTCAAGGCTGAGGAGTACAGCTGTAAATCGTGTCCAAACTGCCCTCAAAGACCACCTTTTATAGTCTTGAAGATCCATACTCATTATGGTGCGATTTGAAATAGCTGTCCGTGTCTTTATACGGTTCTGATTTCTTTACAAAAACACACAGGCATTTTTTATAAATTTTCAGCAACATGGTAGCCATTAAACCCATAGAAGAACCATGATTATGGAAGTACAAACCAAGAACCACGGAAAGAATGACAATCGCTATTTGAATACTTCTGTTGTACCCTATTTTATTATCACTTATTTGCAGAAAAGGCTGACCAATAGGTCTGTGCAGGATTACTTTACGAGAACCCAACTGTCTGTTACGTGTGTGGAATTGGCTGATGTGTTACTCGCTGGAGAGAGCCTCTGAATGGCTGCTAATAGCAGCCATTACCTGTGAGCTTTCTAACAAGGACATGGGATGAACGTGGTGAAGCAACCCCCCCCCCCCCCCGGAAGAACAGCCTGGCAGCCTCTGGGGATTAATGGAAAATAGGATATTATGTGCACAATATTGCAGGATAAATGATTATTGATTACGTAAAGGTTGAAATAATCATTAGCCTTCATTCATTTTACTGACCTTTTACCTCCTGTTGCAGGAATCAAATCCGATTTTTCCATGCCATGATTAGACTGCCTGACATAAATATACAGGAGTGGAATTCCTTGCCAGGATGAACTGTTGCATCGTGGAGGCGAGCAGGACGGTGACCCGCATTTCCTCCTCATGCCATCACAACAGACAGGCAAAAACGCATGTATGTGTCAGTTGCTCATTTTATTTACCACTATGTTATCACAGGAGATCTGTCACAGAGTTCTGTATAATATGCCTACAGAGAACCACAAAAACACACAAGAAAATGAAATTTCCCCAAAGACAATTGCCTGAAATTCCCGCCCTTCAAAGCCGACAGAGTAACTCCTAAGTTTTTATCCGCGTATAGATCACAGCTCACGAACACCACGGTAAAGAACATTCTAGAGTCTGACTTGTTGGCAGTGTATTTGCAGATAGGTTTGTGGGGGTAGAGACAGTGTGCGCGTAACGCCAGGGTTGGTTACCCCCCCCCCCAGATCTGGGTGGCTCTGGAACTGGAACAAATCACTTGATTTCCTCTCAGTGCTCCCGCTAAGGACGCCTTGGTCTCGAAAGCCCCAGGGGGCTGCTGGCCGGGCCGCGGTGTCCTGTCCGCACTGCAGGAAGCAGCAGCACCGCTTCTGAAGCTACAGCACCAGAAACAAAGAGCCGCTCACTAGGAGGAAGGAACGAGGTTAATATGGGGAACAAAGACTCCTGGCCACGAGGAAACGGCAAGACTACTGTGACAAAATAAACTCTTCTTTGTTCTGAGGCAGGACAAGAACCCATGTTGGCATAATGGACATCACACAATGAGTTACACCTCTGTTTTACCTATTTACACTTACTGTTATTAAAATACATTATTAGTACTTTACACGCAGAGTTAAATTACTTCAGAGTTAAATTACATCCCATCCAAGATAAATATCAGAGAGAAAGGGGTGAAGTTTTGTCTTTAAGAGAGGTACCCCCCCCTCAAAACTGCACAGGTCTAACTCAGATTCAGAAAGCAGTTGTTTCAGTCTCTGTTTATTGAATCATGCTTGATTTCCCTCTTAACTATTTAACATTTAACTAATTCCAGACCGGGCCTCACATCTGCGGACTATTAGAGGAAGGAATGGCTTTCTTACGTTTATTCAGGGCCCAGCGCTAGAGCTGAATTGTTTATGGAAAGTATATTGTGCAAAGAACTACCGTTCTGCATATTTTAGAAAGATCATTAAGACTTTTGTTGTTTATTCACACCCAAAGCTGAGATTTTAAAATGCAAAGCTGTTGCTCGTCAGTTGCTGGATCTCCAAGGTGTGGCGTCCAGAGGCTGTTTTTCCCAGAGAGTAGACGGGGAAGCGGATGGTTCCGGAACTGGCCTGATTCTCCACTCGTGACTGATTCAGCCCATCATTCCCCCCCCAGGGAGTTCCTACCTGCTGTCTGCTCTCAGAGAGCCTGGTGATTCACCGTTGGCTCGCTGCCATGGGGGTGTGGGGGGTGGGATATGCGCTGAGCTCGCTCCCAGTGCAGGCAGCGGCCAATCACGCACTCCGTGAGCTGACAGCCGCCAGTCATCGCTTGTTGCTGCTGGCTGTGCCCTGTCCTCATTGGTGGATCTTCCCCAATGGGGCCAGATGCGCAGAACGGTTTGCAGTTTTGTTTTCATGGGAACGTACATAACGCATGTGGCCCCTTATGGGTCGGGAGAGGTTTACGAGTTGGTTACCCGCCAGCCGCACCAGCATTGCACACGTCCTGAAGAAAGTATGTAGCAAACCGCACATTGACAAAAATTTGCAGTTAAATACGTTGTCTCATGCGTTGGACATGTTACCTGGTAACTTGCAGACTTTCTGAAAGACTAAAAAATACAGGCTTGAGGTTTGTTCTGTTACATGTTCACCTCTCACAGTCTTGTCTATGCTATTTAAGATTGACTGCAGTATCTGTGCTAGCCCAAATTTTATGTGCGTATTTTCATACCACAAACAGAGCAGTAGAAAGGCTGAAACACTTTACCACTTTAGGTTCCCTGGTGAGGCATACTGAAATAAAAGAGCCTTGCAAAATGTCTGATAGTGAAAAAAAAACACACTTAATTTTATTTATTAGGATTTTATTTAAAACTGGCTGACCGAATGTGGCCATCCTTAAGCTACCAGGGAAGGTCTGCTCAATGTCCCTCTTCAGGAGTCTCGACGTTGAGTAAGAGCCACACCCTCGCTGACCACTGCCATCTCCCAAAAAAAGAAGTAAATAAATCACACTCAACACACCCCACAAACATTTTTCTGCTGTGATTGAAACCATTTGCACGGCAGTTGTCAGTTACAGAGTTAAAATTAGCATTAGCTTAACTAGCAGGCCAGGCCAGCACATACAACCCCTTAGCGTTAGCAGGGCCTGTGTGTAGCCCATACACTGTAGCCCAGTGCTAATGGGGTTTAGTCCTGGCCAGTGTGCTGGGTAACACACTGACTGCTGCACAAAGGCTGAAGTGGTAAATTTTTCCTCACATTTATTGCAGCACCGGCACCTTGAAATACACTTCTGCCCACAACATGCCCTCATTAGCCAGGCTGACGGAGATTGTTAAGTGACATGCCATGTGCTTACAATGAGGGGTGTTTCAGAAATCCAGACTGATACTAAAAAAAGGAAAAATAAAGTTCTATTAAACACACCAAACACAAATATTTCCAAGTAAGATCTGACCAGAGAGGGATAAAAATCCCCTAATCGCAAGCCCTGTCCACCACGCCATGAGAAGGCTGATTCCTCTCCTTTCCTTCCCACTTTTTTCTCTTCATTTAAATATTTCATACCTTTGTCTTCACTCACACGCTGCGGAAAATGTCACCCCGGCATGGGGCGGGATTTAAAGTGGAGCGAGAGTCCCTGCCCTTGGCACGAGAGCGGCTTCGGATGTAGGGAGGCCTTTTCCCACCTAATGTACTTCCTGTGTACAACCCCCCCCCCCCCCAAAAAAAAAGAAAGAAAATAATGAACAGATGGGTGAGCGCTGGAGGTCTAGAGACTGCTGGGAAAGAAAAAAGGGGTGGGAGTGAGATAAAGTGCGGGGTGGGGGGTGACTGGGGTATAACTTCCCTTTACCTGAAGCCCACCGGTCAAACAGCAGGAGATGCGGGGGGGTCCGGGAAATGTGGGTGATCCCCAAGGTAAGAACAAAGCCTCTAGCGTCAGAGGCTGCCTGTTTTACATCCCGGGACAGACTGAACATTAGAGGTTATCTACATTTTTGGAACTATGCCAGAGGTCAAAGCGGATCATTTTGAAGGGGAGACATTTAATTTATTTCTATTTTACTTGAACTCCTTGTATAATTGATTAAATTCATTGTGCCACTACATCATGTGGTTTATTTGGTAATGCTTTCATTTCGGGGAGATGTATGAAGTCAAACCCAATGTTTCCTCTCCCTGAAAGAGACTCCTACTGTCCAGCCCGGCCTATCGCTGTAGCTGAAGAAGAGGAAAATAAAGTGATGATTTATTTTCAACTCATGGAGACAACAAACTAAAGGGAAGCCAGACTGGAACAAACTAGAGAATAGAGCTTTCTTACCTGTTCCAAGAGCAAACTTCCGTAAGTTTCGCAGTATACGGCGGAGTTTTCTGTTATGACGAGGCCTCTTTGACTGTTTCATCATCTAATTAGCTACCGATACAAGCTGTTGTAGAGCATCTGCTCACTTACTCCAAATTAACTTCACCCCTTTATCCACATGTTATATTTGGGAGATACATGATGATGTCCGTGTTAAAACGCCGTCGGCAAGGCGTGGCCACACAGTGGGGGCTGCATCCCCGTAATCGCGCCACTTTTTCTAGCAGACGTTGAAGAGAGATCCGCGCACGTTAATAAGCTAATTTCCTGTTAGCGACTGATTGATTTATATTTCATCTTGTAATGGGACACAGTAGCACTACTTATGCAAGCAGCTAAGCTAAATGCTAAATTTATAACAAAGGAAGAGTTGCAGGGCCTCCAGAACAGAAGGCACCTGCCACTCTGAACTTCCCACAATTCCTGGTGCAGCTGGCCTTGGAATCCCAGGCATGTTCTCCTCCGATAAAGACCTTGTTTCTTATTCTGTTTACCTTTCTGATGTTTTAAGCTTGATGAATGATGCACTTCTTGATAAATCTTTGTCAAGCACTTTGCAGCTGTGGATTGGCTATGCGATACAAAATTAAAGTGGATTTAACTGAGGCCATCGGAGAGGGACCGGTAGTGACACCCCCCCCCCCACCCCCACCCCCCCCCCGCAGACACCAAAAACGCCTTCACCACTGCAGGAGGGCTTTGTCTTGCTCCTTGGCTGCTGCCCATTGAACCAGACCGCGTGTGTTTGACCTTTGACCTCACCACTTTCCCTTTCGTGGGGGGCCGTCAAACGAACATTCGCGTGCACAGCTACTTGTTTCGTCTGTTTCTGGAAGGATGGTTTTGGTTTCTTTCTTTGGTCGGGATCTTGTTTCCATGACCCTGCGAGACCATAAGCCCAAAGCCCTTTCGATTTTACAGGAAACTAAAACTTTCTTTAAAAAATGACAACAAACAAACAAATAAATAAACAGGCAAATTAAAAATTGGTGTTTCGTCTGTATCATTCATTGTAAATGTGGTCATTAATTATCCCTTTATTAATGTTAACAGTGGCAGAAACAAAAAAGGAAAAAAACAACAGAAACAAATAAAGGAAATTTGAAAAAAATAGGACTTCACAACGTGGAGGAAATTATTTCGGCATGTGTGAGAGCTGAGGTCACTTCTCCGCCTTCACAGCGCACTGACCCCAGCAAAACGTGGGCCGGACCAGACTACTCAGGACACACGATGTTCGCCGGGGGCCGTGGGTGGGTGGGGGTGGGGGGGGCAGCAAAGTGCAGTCAGCTGTGATAACATCTCCCCCTGGCCGCGGGAATCATAGTGGTCTTACAGGGAAAGCCGATGCCCACAGGCACGCGTTCCTGCAACGCTTCATAAAAAGATCAAAACAAACCACCGCGATGGGACCGATCAGGGCTCCGATGGCACCGGGCGATAAAACCGGCATGGGCTAATATTTCTGTCAAGTGTTTCATCCTGTGGTCTCACGATAAATCCCAGGGCCTTTGGGAATGATTGGGGGGGGGGACAGGTTCTGGGTTTCCTCCCATCGCTTGATCCCCTCCAACAGGAAGGGAAGTGGTGGAGGGTGGGTGAACTTATAATGCCCTCATATTTTACAGAAAGTAACTCCTTGGCGATGTGGAAGGCATGGAGGAGGCGATGCTGGTGGGGTCCTGTTGGTTTCCTCTGTTAGCTGAATGGGGGGCTGGATCTCAGTCTAAATCCCACAGGGACTAAATCGAGTGACAGTAACCTCTACATGTGTCAGTGTCATGAGTGGTCGACTCACAAATGCTGTCTAGACTACTGGGAGCGGGGCAACTTTATATGGTACTGGAGTATTTAACATGACCAGAATGTAGTGACTTCACGTCCCAGACTGGGGCCGTACTCGTATCTTATCCTTTCTGAAAGGCTGAAAGCAAACACTACACAAGGTGTTCTTCATGCGGGTGTCCGCTCTGTAGTTATATAGTAACTGAAATATTAATGAATGTAAGATCTTCTCAAAGTGTGACGGCAAACAGAAGCACATGATACAGAAATGGGAGGAGAGAACGGAGTAAATTTATGGGTGGGAGAGAGGGTAGATTTGACAAAATAGGCTAGAAAGAATGAAACTACAATAGAGGTATTTCAAACCTAGATCGTGAAAACGTAACAGCTTGGGTTAGGCTTTGGGGTCTGTCATCTTGTTTAAGTTTTTTCCTCTTTTACCCAATATTATACAACAATTCTACTGTCTTAGTAATTGTATTTATAATTGAGTGTAATTACATGATGATCATTTTTATATTACAGTCATGATTATCACCTGATGCTGTCTGGCCACCTCCCTGTGTAAAGACTGATTGGTACCTCTGCATAGAATCTCCGTAGCCGTAGGTCGCCACATACCATATGCAATACCAACGGTGTAGATTCTACGCAGAGGTATAAATCAGCCTTACATTATGCACACATGTCGGTCTTCAATTGGGCATCTAACTCAAAGCTAAATAACTTCAGCTCATGTGTTGAAATTAGTTGGCAGGGTAACCCAAAGATGCAAAACTAGCGGGTATTAGGCTCCGTTAAGTTCGGCTGATCAACCGTATCCTGATTTTAATGAAGGTACAGTAATTAATGTCATTGCGTCCGTACACAGAATGTCTGACTTATAGTCACGTGGTGTGGGGAAATAGGTGTGATGGAACAGCCAGATATACAGTACAGTAAGAGTACCACCATGTTATTGCCTGGAATATCGTTACACACCAATTTTCTTTCCTTCTTTCATGACTTCTCCTCCCCGACTCCCCCCTTCCCGATCGTGAATGTTAGTATTTCGTATCATTTGCCTAATACGCCCTCGCTCTCTTACCGGCTCTCCTCGTTATAACTTTGTCCGTGATCCCAATCCGATTAGACAATTTTAGTTTTCATTGATTGGGTCTTCGACAGAAGCGCCTAAACAAAGAGAAACGGGAAATACTAACAAAAACTTTTTGTTAAACATCAATAGTTATACTTGTGGGTCAGTCGTCAAAGCATTCTCGATTGACAAAATTTTAAATGATAGGTGTTTCCTGACTGTACGGATAACGTCAGGAGCCTTAAAGCACATCCAGCAGCGGTATATACCTTAATAGTAAGATCCCCAAACTACGCAGCACTATCTGGTCATGAATCCTCTACAGTGATCCGGTTTATTCAACAAAACAGCAGAGTACTGTCATATAAGAAATGGTTAACTGATCTTAATTTATAAGTTATACATTCACTGCACCGTATTCTGTGGATAGCTGTCTGAAATTACGTGTTAAATGTTGTTCAATCTGCATGTCGCACAGTAGATGTGTAAACTGCATTAGAAAGGCGCAAAATGAATTGCAAGAGAGAGAAAGCGCGCACACACAACATGATCATAATGTGAGGCTGTAATATGATCATCACAAAATTCGAGACCACAGAAATGAGTTTAAATTAAAGCACTTTTGTATACGCCGTATGTGAATAATTTATCATGTAAAGAACTGACACGTCAAAAAGTCTCAAGCTACTTCGGAAGTCATGGATCACAGAAACTTTTAAAATTTATTTTTTGTTTTTCTGTTTTCTTCTTGCACGTCATGGGGGTAGAGCTTTTCCTGTCGTTTGTCTGTTTCTCATCGGGGTAAACATTTGCTCAACTTCTGATCTCCGACGCTGTAGCATGAATCACAGGCGAGCAGCGGAAACCGCAGGGCCGGCTGCGGCTCATTAGCGGCCGCCCCGTCTGATCCGGCACGTTCCGCAGCAATGCATGGAACGCAGGAACCCCGCGCCCCAAACGTGTGCCATCGCGTACGGGCGCAGGGCACCAAGTCCTGGAGCAGAAGTGAGCTTCATCCGTACGCATACACCCCTCGCCCAGCAACAAAACTGCCCCAAATGCCGCTCAGAAAAAGCCGATCGACACACGCCTCCTCCTTCAATCATTTACACACTTAACCCTAATACTTGTTAGAAATTGCTTTTGTTCAGCTGTTCATTCCCATATAACCATCCAAAAGTACCATCTCCCGTTAAAAGCAGCCATGATTACGTTTTACTTGAAATCCCAAAAGGAGTACTCTTTAAAAGATCGTTATGTATGAAAAAGTTTACAGGCATATGCGGTGGCAGAATGCGAACAATCAGGCCTATATATACAATTACTCGCATCGCTGCGACGCGGCATAACAGCGAACTGCTTAAATATACAGACAATACTATCCTGGGTCGTCTCCTTTTCTGAAAGATGCTTCCCTCCGCTTGCTCGCTGTTTCTATCGAAGTATAAAACTAGTTGTGAAACTAGCATATCTAATAAAACGGGTTAATATACTAATTTTCAGTGCTCCTCCATAACATAAATCAAACGGAGCAAAAGACTACCTTGTGTTTTGACTTCCCCGACCCTCTTTCACCTCTGTCAATTTTTGTTTTATTTTTTTTTAACTCCGTAGATCAGACTTTAATTTTGAAGCTAGTCCTGACGACAATGATGAATAGGGTGCATCAAGGAGAGCTTAAATTACCCGCTCCCCAGCGATTCCCAGGCAAGTGAGCAGCGTGACCCAGTAAAAGACAGAAAGAGGGGTGGTCAGCACTTGTCCTCTAAACCCCCCTCCTCTGGAGAAAAATATGCTTGTGTCCACCTCCGGATCCCCTGCTCTTGGCATTGAATGTTCGGCTTGCGTCCTCGCTATTCACCGAAGACTCTCAGGCCTCTGAATTTCACTTCGGACAGACCGCTATTGGCCTTTTCAACGCACAATTACTCTTTGTGACATTCTGCTCTCCATGCAGAAATAAGCCTATAGAAACCCGCGGTCTGGTAAATATAAATAGGGCGAATATAAACGGCAGCTCGTTGTTTGTTCCGTCTCATTTTCTGTCATTGTTACATCCATCCTGTGCACGTGTGACAACAGCAATGGGGGCTTTCAGTTCAGTTGTGTGAAGAACAACATAGTGTGCAAATTTGGAGAATGATTCATAGTTTCATCTTTTTTTAGATAGATAGATAGATAGATAGATAGATAGATAGATAGATAGATAGATAGATAGATAGATAGATAGATAACTTCAGCTTGAAAAGACATGCGCGTTTCAGCAATGGATTTTTTCCCCTCTTCTTCCTTGTTCCAGGACCCCCCCCCCCCCCACGCGCGCGCACACACACACTCACACACACAACCACAAGCGCTCTGGATACCTTTTAAAAATTGGCTTGGGACCCTCTGTGCAGAAGAGAACATAGAAGACCTGTGCGGCGTGCGATTCACTGAGCAGCCAGCAGAAGAGTGTATTGCAAAAAAATGAGGGAAGATCACCACTGTAACGACAGTTATGACCCTTTAAGAGAACGAAACTGTATCGCAAATATAATATCGGCAGTAAGCAGCATGTTGCTTAAGCAAAGACTGCGCTTTGCCCCGCTGCCCGCGCCTCACAATCCGACACTTCACCGTCTTTCTTTTACAGCTAATTACTGGCTTGCAATCCGTGTGACCAGTCAGTACATATCGATTGCATTGCGCTGGGTAGCGCCAAAGGGGGACTTAACCATGAACGCAACTGTCCAGTACAAATAATGTTAGACCGCATTTACAGGGTCAGATACACTTTAAAACTAAATTGCTTCTACTCAGTATTTCCAGGAAAATATACATAATGTTTTTAATAAATTCATTAGTAAATAGAAACAATCTGTTAATTAGTGTAATGTAACCATTCTGGCGTTATATGTGTATTTTAACTGCTGCAGATTAGGAGAACACAATACTTAACATCTCATAAATATTTTATTATATTATTTGCCAGGTTCAAAGCGCGTTAGTGATATTTATTTTACTTTCTAACCAATGTATTGTCGTCCAAGGTGAATCTGAGAAGTCGAAAACCATCAAAGATCCGGATTACTGAAGCGTCTTCCGAACGCCTCAGATTACTCAAATAACCTGTCGCTACGCGTCTAAACTGAATTTATATACAAGTCTCTATTTAAACTGGTATGATTCAATACAATTCAATATCTGAGGACAATCAACAATAAAACAAAAAACTTCGATTTGCGTTGAATAACAAAATTTAAGACACTGCCTGAATTGTGTCTGTTAGTCTTTAACCAAGCATAACTTAAAGGTACGATTACACACATTTCACGGGTCTTTTAAGGGGCGCCCTTAAGACACCTGAGAAGCATATTTTCCTGCAGTAACGTATAGTACTTAGTTACGTCAATATGAAGCCAACTTTATCCCTTTTCAGATGTTCTACTATTAAGCGTTTTTAAAAGTAATATTTGTCTGAATTAAAGACAAAATGCACAATAAGAACTAAATTTTTATTAAAGAAAATTAGTTAAAATTCCATGTAGATTAAACCTACAATTTAACGATCGTTTATACGTTGAATGTAAAGTTTTTTCTTAATGATTGCAGATTTGTTCCATCCCTTAATTTTTTAAAGATAGAAATCATTTGATTCCGAATTATTCGACAAATATTTACTGCAACTTTGGAACTTTTGACGACTTAAAGCGTTCGTGTAATTTGGTCCAGCGGAATGGTGCTCAGTAACATAGACTGTATAAAACGTAACGATGCGTGTCTCTGCACATCCGACTTCTGTAGTTTGACAGTTTTATATGTGACTATTTAATTACGCAAAATTAGTACCTGATGAGAACATCTCAATTTATTATTTTATTATCAACAACAACAACAACATTATTATTATTATTATTAATAATAATAACAGTAATAATAATAATAATAATAATAATAAGACAATGTTTCTGTGTTTCTGTAAAGCTGTACTGTATTTGAAATAAGTAATGCCTTCTAACACAGCAAACAAAAAACGGCGCCATTTGCGAACCTCTGGAATACCAAAGTAAGAATATGTTCGCATTCAAGTAATTACCATGTGTGAATATTTTATCGAAAACGAAAATATGATTAATTTACATTCTGAAATTCTGCGCCCTCCTTGGACACTTTGGGGGAAAACCGATATTATCTTACATTGTAAAAGTGTTCTGATTGGTGGAAAAAGACGGGGGTATTTATTATATTTTTTTTCTCCTGGCAAATGAGCGATTTACCAATGTCATTTCCAAGTACCGTGCGTCGTCAGCAGCATAGTGCTCACAAAACACCCATAAACAATTACATTTTTTTCTGTTACGTTGAATATCAATGTTATACGCATAATATACATTACAAACATCTGTAATTATTATTGTGCATGAATAAAATTAGCTGTAGGCCTATCTGGTGCTTCTGAGCCAGAGAAATCCCTTTTCAGCGATAGTCTGACACATGATCTGAGTATTCACGTAACAACAACAACAACAACAACAACAACAACAATAATAATAATAATAATAATAATAATAATAATAATAATAATAATAATAATAATGTAACTCCTCCTGTGGCAGATCGAGCAGTTCAATAAATAACTGGATTTGGAAAGTTCAGGAACAGGTAGCAAAACTGAGTTGGCGGATGAGCTGGCAGTGTGTCAAAGGAACTGGTGGGCTTTACTCACCAGTGTGTGAACGCACGTGTGTGTATGTGTGTGTTCCACTGATAGAGGGCGGTCTGCAAGTAGTGTGATTCTTTAACAGCTTTACCATTTCTGGCGTGTGTGCCTATATTTTTTTTTTTTGTAAAATTATCCAGGGAAGCGTCCCCTTTGTAACACAACATCCATTTTGTTTTAGAGATTAATTGTGTGGCATGATTTCTCCCTAAATGTAAGTTTCGGGTTATTGTGAGTATGAATTAAGGGGTGGCTTACAACTTAAAATAAAATTCTATTTATTCTTCTTTCTTTATAATATTTAAATGAAGGTTGATGGTTATTGTGTTGTTTACTATCCGTATCGTTTTATAAGTGCAATTCACGTAATTTATTGTACTTCGTGAAAACCGGAGTCTCGAAGCAATGGACCCCAAAAACTGTATCATGTACCTGTATACACGTATATATCTAATTAAATTATTTACCTCAACAAACGCTTATTCTCATTGTATGTTTAAGGTATAAAAAGTTAATCAACACGTGCAGGAAATTTACCTGAGTAGATAGAATCAAACAAACGAAAACGTTCCATTGGAACAGAACGTTTAAATATCCACAGCATACTCTCCATTTTAGACAATAATTATATGTCTCTAACTGACTGTAATAAACCCAAAAAGTGCGCGTAAGTGCTTTAATTAGAAAAGCGTTTTATTTCACAGGCCGCTAGAATACAGAATCAGAACCTCACTGAACATCCAATCGCATGTATAAATGCCAGTGCGTGCACATGTGTTTTAGAACCAGTTAAAAGGTTTATAGAGGAATTATATTGCTTAAGGAGACCGCTGTTTTCTAGTTCATCAGAATATAATCCATTTGAAAAAAGACTGTAATTTAATACTATTATCACGCTAAATTGTCGCATGTATGAATGCGCACTCCCGCTGCGTAACGTAAAGTATGAAAATATTATAAAACTTTTCAGTTGTGCAACTGTCTCTTAAAAATAAATAATAAATGTACGAATAAACGTGTGCTGAAATACACTCCTCCCCTCACCATCTTACACGTGATATGTTATACTGAATAGGAAGCATAGATCACTGCGACGCTTACAAATACCTTTTACTATTAGTTTAGTTAAAATGTATGGTATGTAAGTGCATCTCAAGTACACAATACTGGGTAGCGTAATAAAGCCTTAAAACTCTATAGGAAAACTTTCTACAAAATATTTCCATCAGGATGTACGAGAGTATGCCATTGTTTTTAAAGGAGGTTAAGTACATAAACTTGGACTGTGGTGTTAATCATTTCGATAAAATGCGTTTTCAGTTATATTTAAGTTAATTGTTACATGTTTCATATATGTGCAGAAAAATATTGACGTTCATATGCTTATGTCTGTGCCCAGAAACATTCATACGCTCGTTCACATAGAAAAAAAAACAGTTCACAGCACACACACTCCCAGATACACACTACTGTTATGTATTTTTTCATTTATCGCTGTAAATAACCATTTATTTTTAAATGTAGAAATTAAAAATACAAACATAAATCGTGTGCTAGATTTCTTTTGACCAAGAAAGATTTTTAAAACTTATTTTTGGAAAGTCCCAAATATTCATCGCCTATAACAATGTCTATTTTTCTCTTAATACTGGTTACGGTGGCCGTCGATCCGCCAAACTATATGCATTGTGCAGTATCGCAGTCAGGCTTTTTAAAGTTAAACGTGAATTCACCGGACTCCGAATTAGTAATAAGAACGCGGGTGTAAGAACGTGGCAAGTAGCAAGAGTAGCTATTAAACCGTGCAAAAGGTAACGCTCCCTCAACGCCTTTCAGTCCTATTTAATTTTGATCAAATATTGATTTCATGCACTAAACTTTATTTCGTCATCGAAACAGGTTTCCTCTTTTATCGGGAACAACATCTTCTTACAGTATAGGCGCATTCGTGTAGTTTTTGGTGGGTTATGATTTTTCTAATAAACGTATGAGCACAGTGTAAGTACGCTACATGTAGCATAGATCGTTTTCATTCTAGTTTAACCAGTTTACCGTGGAAGACGCTGATATAAAGTATGCATAAAGCCTTCGGCATGCAATTATACGAAATAGCAGTTATACCCCACGTTTAAGTTAAAAGCCTACTTTTAAAAAGACTTTAAAGACGAAGAGGATAGCTAAATGCTTACTATTGCATTTGTTTAATCTGATGTAGAAGTTTTGTTTTTGTTTAGAAATAAATAATCCCTGTTATATTATGCACATAGCATGTATTTTAGAGATCATTTACTGTTTTGCACATAAAATTAGTTTCTTCTCTTTTACGCATTTCCCAAAAACACGTAATTCCAGAAACAGCAACACATTCCGTTTGCGAGATCAATGTATGCAATAAAAGGAAAATGCATTTTAAATACAATATTTAAAAATACAGCGAGTACTAAATCCCCCCCCCCTCCCCTAGCTTGGTGCACATGGTTCCCAGGTCGAAGACACTCATTTTAATACGTTAAATCCTCAGCACCCGTTTTATGCGCTCTGCCTGATGCCATTTTCCTTTTTATTCTGGATGCTGAATGCAAGCTCGCTGTCTCTGTTGTGTCTGAGGCGTTGTCGCTGCAACGTGCAGCGACTGTGACACTGATGGATGCGCCAATGGTTAGACGGACAGATGTTTGGGCGGATCTAACGGCATGCAACGCTGTGGCAGCACGCGCAGCCAGATTGGGCTAAAACATCCCGAATCGGTGAAAGTCAGTTCTTCCTCGTCCCCAAAGCGAGACTGACACACCGATCGGATATCCTTGTTCGTTTCGAGAGCCTTCCCGTTTCAATTTAGGCGATCTGATTACTTACAGCACGAGAAGAGACCACCGATACAGCAATTTGCATGGAACTGAAAACATTTGACAGCAGAACCAGAATCTGACAACTCACCATCTTCTTGTTTGCAAGGAATTACTCGCATTTCCCCTTACTGTAGCCATTCCTGCAGAGAACGGACGATTGTTTTATCCTAGTGACGATCTGAAAAATATGGACAATTTATCCACTCCTTTTCTTTAAAGAATGCGTTTAGGGTATTTAGACTACCCATTAACTTGAATAGGGGGAAAGAAAGAGAAAAAAAATCTAAGCTTAAAAATTTAAACAATTTTAATGCGTTAATTATGGAATGATCCCATATATTGAAGGATGGGGTATTTGGATATTTTTATCTTACCTTCAAAAAGTGAGAGTAATCTTTTTCCTATGGTGTTGAGAAAGACAAGGAAATTGTTTGTTATGGAATTTGCCTGACTCTTGAAGCGGAGAACGCATCTTGGAGCAAGGAAGTCGCCTCTGATTTGCTGTTGCTGTCTTAAATACCTACTATCAGCCACAAAAAGAAAGGGGGGAAAAGTGCTATTAGCAGCCAAGAAACTGTTTGGCAGTAGCTGCTGATCCATGTTCATAGAGCAGCTGAAACACAGTAAGAGTCCATCCCCTCCTTCTGATGTACATTATTACAACAAGGGACACCCAATCAAGCACGTATCTCATCGATTCGAACGGCTCTCCATGGATTCTGCATGCGCTCGGACAAAATAGCCGCGCGAGCCGCCGCGCGAGATGCGACTGCGCTCGTTCATCCCCACTTTTTAATATTTTCTCATTCTTTCTTCTTGAAAGAAGGGAACAAGAACAATATACCGCCTCCGGCGCTGAGAGGTCTTGCAAGTCAAGAGGATTTTCGTGCGATGGTGGCAGCGGCGCATGTATCCTGCCGTACTGCTTTTTGATCAGCGAGATCATTCTGGACATCGCATGCTCATGGGTAACACTGATGGCTAAATGATGAAGTAAGTATACAATCATTAGGTGTTGTTATTATCATATTATTTTAATCATAAATATTTGGCAACACCACTAATTTAGCATTTTAGTGCAAGGGCAAGAGCCGATTGCCGCGTAGTATTATTTATAATTTGTTTCTTGTTTATGGACAGTTTTTCAACAATATTGCAAACACTTACTCAGTCAGTTCAATGGATATTGACTGTCGTTACGGATTTTTCCATAGCACGCTAATCCCTGGTAGGGAAAATGATTGTCGATGCTCACATGACATTTCCATTCAGCGACTCGTTCGAGGTGCAAGGAGTTAACGTGACATTGCTTGATGTTTGCCCCTGTTTGCAGACTTTGAGTGACGCGATCATCTCGTTTTCCTTTAAGTTTGCCTGTTGCAGCTTCCAAAGCGAAGTGAGGATCGCGCTGAGAGGCGTACTACTAAGTCTGCCCACTGCGATAACCGAGTCGAGGGGGGAAGAGAAGAAATCCGCCTTTTTCTTCAGATCAGCCTTTTTCTCCACGCTTTGAGTTTTTTTTTTTTTTTTTTTGAAAACTGCCGATCTAATGTCAGCCTCCTGAAAGCGCCCCAGGTACCGTGTATGAAAGCACCGCAATCAAAGAGGAGCGGACCAGCTCGGGATCTCTCTGGCTAAAAGAGAAAAGTCTCCCGAAACCCTGCAGCCAACATGCCGCGGAGGAAGCAGCAAGCGCCGCGGCGCGCAGCAGGTACGCAGCTGCATATTTTCGCCTTTCCCCTCCCCGTTTTTAATAACCGCTGCGGTGTCCGCGACCGTTGCATTATACAGGTAGAACAATCTAGATTTGTATGCTTTTTGACTTAAACATCAAATACGAGCTCTGCTGATATGGGTGTTTGTAGTTTACTGTGTAAAGTTTTTTTTTGTTCCGCCACCTTATTCGGTGTATATGATTGCTGTAGGGATTTAGAAACAGTGCTTCTCCTAGTTCCGTTATTAGCGGGTCGGGTGAGACTGAGGATCAGCTATTTGGTTTTCTGGAATGATTTTATTGTGTGAAGTTTTCTTTCTTCGAAGTTGTATGGAGAGACCATGTTAGGGTCGGTTTTGATTGGTACTGTTTTTGTTGGGAAGGGAAATGCTTCCTTCTGATGTGGATTGGTAGGCAGCTCTCAGTATTTGCACTTCGCCTTTGATATTTCTTCAAGTTTTCCCACTTGATTCCACAAACTCATTCTTTTTTTGCGTTTTTCTTTCTCGCCTGGCTTTATGAATTTTATATATATATATATATATATATATATATATATATATATATATATATATATATATATATATAATTTTTTAAGCGAAGGGGACTGGACTCTTGAGTCAGCTGACTGTCATGAATCTCTTTGATGCTCGCCTTTGCTGTTTTGGGGCTTTGTGCTAAAACATTTGATCAAGAAATGTCAACTTTCGCCTAGTTTCTGGACTGATTCTCTCTTTCTGGGAAGGCATAAAGATTATCTTGCTCCTGAGATGTGGAGTACGCAGACTGGAAGACGGTATAATGGACAATTGCCAGCTTTGATTTGACGGCTGATAGATTCCCTGTCATCCGGCCTGCCTTTGATCTATTCATTCCCGATAAACATCAATAAATCACTCCCCATGGCAACGCCACCCTCTGTGACGTCACGTCTGCTCTAACAACCACCTATTAGGCAACTTTAATTGCGTCTTTGTAGTTTTTCTTCAATTTGCAAGTGCTTGGGGTCACATTAAAAACAGACCTGAAGACGAATAGCCGTCGTTAGGATATGCAGAATGTACATATTTTCTATTCTCAGAGGAATAGACAGAGGAACGTCAGCAGTAAGATACATGTGGAAAGTGTATCATGAAGTGTTGACCATACTTGTTTGAGGTTTAAATATGGATAGACCATAATCTGTAATCTTGAATTGTTTTTCAGAGGAGTTGAATTACAAGGCTATGCCGTTCTGATAGAAATCCAAATCAATATATCAGCGTATATTTCAGTGTATTAGAAGTCGATTGATCTTAAGACATGAACAGTGTACGCCTGTATCTAAATCTAGGCGATCATCGTGGTGTTTTCCACGAATTCCAAGAGCTACCTCACACAGTTGTCTCCTTAAATTCAGTTATATTTTTATGTTAGGGTGTTTACGTAAAAAAAACATTGGTAACAAAACATATGAAAAAAATTATGCAAAGACACTTCGAAGTAGCTCGCCGGACAAACGTCCTGTCAGCCCGGATGAATCGGAACTGCTGCCCCGTGAAATGTAGGGAGATAGACGAGGCCGGTTAAACAACAAACGCTGTCGTGGGCGGATTTGTTATTTTTCATGTATCTGTTAATTCAGTGAAGTCGATTTGAATTTGCTTATATTAATCGATTTATTATTATTTTTGTTTGATATGTTAAATTAGAGTATCAGTCTGTCTGGGTTTAGGGCTTACAGTAAGGTGTGGCACCGAAAGCAGAGTATAATTTTTTTCCAGAGATTGTTTTTTGTTTTAGTATTTTGTTCTTTTAAAATTATTTTTTAAAATAATTTATTTTGTGTTGCGTTATGTAAAAAGCATGTAGCGGATTACGCCGGCGCGCGCACACGAGCACACGCACGCAGGCGCGCGCGGGGCTCTTATAAAAATGTAACTAATAGTGTAATCGGGAGACGGAAGAGCAGGCCGCTCCGTCAAAAACGAGCCGTCAGAACGACTTTGTTTCATATTTGATTTAATTGTCTCCTCCCTGACAGGCACATTCATCAATAGCCCTAATGGTCAATCAGAGGTTGGCAGAGCCAGCGCCTTTCCTCTCGCTCTCCTCCGTTGGCCTGGGCTTTGCTTTATCGAAATGCTTTTGCCTAATGGACACTCGCGGGGTTTGGAGGTGGGGGGGGGGGGTGAAGAATGACTGAAAGCCTTCTTATTTGTGGAGTGAAACAATAGTGAAGCATTTGTTTCTGCTGATGGCGGATGAAGACACGTAAAAACGGGAGGGGGAGGCTTTTACCTTTAGACAGAACCACTCCTTCATGTGCCTGCTTATTTATTTATATACACTCCTGGCTCGACCACACCCCCCCATTGCCGCCCCCCTTCCTCTCACGCCTCCAGGTTGCAGGGTTCCCCCGATTGCTTTTTGTGAAGACTGATGACAAATTGCCGGCTTTGCGGTGTTTGGATAGGGCCAGGGAAGATGTCAGATGACAGAGGCTGATTAGGAACTTGGGGAAATCCAGTCCCGCAGCAACCTTGAGACTTTTCGTGAGAAAATGTCTGTTCCCTTTTCCTCCCCTCACTCACTCTCTGTCTTGCACCCCGCCCCCCACCCCCGGAAAGGTCCGCTCAGCCGTAGAAAAAGAAAAGTTGGTCCGCCAGCTTCATTAGTGTTCACCTAATTAGCTGTGAACCTGATGGATTCCTGACAGGCCTAATGATTGGAGATGACAGGCTGCTCGCACTCTCATGTGGCTGAATTGGGTTTGCAGCTAGTTTGATGTAATCAGCTTGATATTACACAGTCCTGCCTGCCTTTAGTTGTGCATTAACTCAATTTTCTGCAGCCGATGACGAATGGGTTTCGCTACCTGGGTAATCATGTTGGCGAGAATTAGGGCGCTTTTAATGGCGGCCCGGTAGAATAACAATACCGGGGCCATCGGCGTTGTGTTAGGGGGACAGACCCGGGACGGCAGGTCCACGTATCTCGAAGTCCTCCTCTTCCTAGGGGCAGACAGTACACCAAACACCATGCCATGTTTGTTGGCTTCAAAGTCTGCAAGCGCTAAGATATTGATTACTCTTGGACAACTAGTGAATAATAACGTGCAATCTGAGCCTGGTGTGTTTTTTTCAAAGCTTTCTACATGTTGGAGACACAGAATTAGCTTTTAGGTGATACAGGAGGCCTCCGGAACAGAGCGAGGGCATCGCTGGGGCTTGAGAGCTGTAGTGAGGTTTCCATAGGATCCTGGAGACTCATTCGTGCCTTTAGTCTCATTGGATGTGCTTCATTATCTGGGTGCTTAGATGGGATACAGCGTACAATTTAGACCTATTTAAAAGGCTGAACAGTATGGCAGCAGTCGGGGTAAAACAATCTTAAAGCAGGGCCTCGAACCAGCAGCATTAACGTTACGTGCCTTTAGCAATGCCCCAGTCACCATGGTGAAGTCAGTCATCACGCCACAATTGGAAGCGTGATCGAAGCTGCCGATACTTCCACCCAGAACGGAAGGTGATGTTTGTTCCAGCAGCCCCCCGGATGCGAGCGCGAGGACGATTTATACACATGCTTTGTCTGTGACAGATCCAGTTATGCTTAACATAAGTTAAATTACCTGTGAACCAAACAAACCGATATCCGTGATAGCGTGCGTGTTTGATTGATCGCGGAGGATTCACGGGAAATACATCACGGGCCGAGCATGTGGAGGGAGAGGGTCGCAGATCTCTCCAGAAAAGCTCATGGGCTGCGAAGGAGGAAGAGTGACGTCCACATTGGGGGGGCGGGGGGGGGGGGGGGGGGCGTAACAGGAAGTGAGGGACTGGAATAGGCCGTCTCGCCATTTGATTCACCCCGTTGGGTTTGTGTCGCCCTCCGCGAGTCCTCCGCTCCTCTGGGCGGAGAGGCCGGCCCTCTCCTCCTACTCCCTGGGCCGACTCATGTCTTCGGATCTCTGGCCCTCGAACCTGCCTCCCATCACTCTCCTCGGCTTAGCCCCTTCTCGAGCGGCGGCCTGACAGTGCGATTAGTTATGGCTGTCCTGGCCTTTTTTTTTTTTAAACCGCAAGAAGCGAACAACAATGAAGGAAGCTGGGAGTGGGGAAGAAAAAGAAAAATGAAAGAAAGGGAGAAAAGAAGGAGTGTAGAGGGAGCAGCAAATACTAAGACTTGAATAGCACGACAGCCCGGGAAGGGGGAAGTTTCTTTCCTCTCCAAGCTGCAGCTGATAAACATTTTATTATTTTTTTCTTCCGGAATCTTCCGTCAAGGCTTCCATTAGCTTGACAGCTGTCAATTAGGCCTCCTCTGCTCTAGCGGGCCGCGGTTTATTGCCGGCGGTTGATGCTGTCATTTCGCCCGCAGTTTCGCCTTGAGCGTTATCGCGGACGGCGAACCAGTCGATAGCTGATGTATCAGCAGTTATTTCTTAAATTGGCTCACAAGGCTGCGTCTGTCCCTCATTTTTCCTGCCTTGCTCTCTTCCTCTGCTCCTCTGCGGAGATTGTTTTGTGAGGGGATTGCGATGAATAGCCACTGTGTTGGGGTGAGGGACTGCCAGTCCGGCGGAGTGCTGTGCACGTCCACACATGCACGCAGACACACACACGCAACATACCTTGGCTTGTCACCAAAGGCCTTCAAAAGTAATTATATAAATAAATAAGATGCTTGACTTTAGTTAAACGTAATAAACATCACATAAATTTTTGTAAATATGTAAATCGGTATATTAATATGGGTACCACTCATTGGGTCTCATTTTTAAGATACTGTAATTTGGATGGAATATATTTATTTAGTCAACAATATCTGAAAAGAAACAGGGATTCTTATAAATATGTTTTGTTGTTTTTTTTTGTGCATTGTCTTATCCTTTAAATATGTTACTTAAAGAGAAGGGAACAATTGTATTGTTAGTGGTACTTGCTTGTGCAGTGATCCTTCAACACTCCTGGGTTTGTGCTTCTAACAGTGGGCGGGGGGTGGTGGGGACACGCTGTCCTCAATGGCTGTTTGCGTGTCCAAAACTGTCTAACGCGTTTCCTGCAGCTCCATGCAGACCGGGCCACTGCAGCACAGCGTGTTTGAAAGAAAGTCCTTTTGAGGTCGTGTAAGAGTGCAATCGACTGCCTTTTCTGAGTGGGTCCCATGGGAAGCATGCATGCATGTGTGTGTGTGTGTGTGTGTGGGGGGGGGGGGGGGAGGGAGAGGTTGTATTTACCACATAATAGGGACCAAATGTCCACACAATATGGTGAAACCTGTTACGCTTAAGCTTGTGGAGACAATTGTCAAGTCCCCACAATATACACCTACATTTTATGAAAATCTGTGAGTACAGTCAAAAAACTAAAAATGCCAAAAGTTTTGTGTTTTGTTTAGTTACTTACAGTAAAGGTTAGGGCTGGGTAGGGGTTACGGTTGTCATAGTTAGGAGAAGGGTTAACCTCATAGAAACAAATGGAGAGTTCTCACAATGATGGGTGTATATGAACCGTGTGTGTGTGTGTTGTCATGTATATATTGCATTGTGGGGACAGTCCCCACAAACATATAGATACGGAATCTGTGTGTTTGTGCATAGGGGTTCATGTCTAATCATTCAGCGTTTGTCATTCCAGCTCCGATATGAAATAGTGTTACTTAATATGCTAAGAGTGCCTTAGAGGGTGACAGAGCAACTCGGCATCACATGTGATGTACACTCGTGCTTCTGCTGCTCTGATATCGGGTCACGCTGTTGGCCTCAATGGAGGCGATGTGAGTTCCCAGGCCTGCCAGCGGGTGGCAGAGTGGTTGAAGAACTTGGCTGACCGAAAGAACTGGAGAAGGCCGTGGGGCGGGGTGGATGGGTGCTTGAACAGAGATATCAGGTACTCAAACATTAGATAAACTGAAATTTGTGCAAATAAACACAGTGAATAATAAGAATAACAAGAATCTAGATAAAAGTGCAGGAAATATAGCACTGGCTGTGTTTGGAATGAAAGCAGGCTGCTGCATTTGTGTGTCTTCAGGCTCTCCTAGGTGGGTGTATTTCAGACTCTTCTGGGAGGGTAATTAGTAATATCTGTTGTGGCTTACTCAGCTGTGGAATGCTCAGCCACACGGTCAAGGGAACTGGTGAGGAGTCACCCGTCGAATCCCGTACCGCCCCAGGGCACTAGGCATCAGGCATGGGTGCGAAACAGTGAGTGCCTGAGGAACCAGGGCCAGGGAGGTCAGGGCTGCACGGGGTCAGGGATGGGGGGCCCTTTGATCCCTTGTATCGCCGCTGGAGGGGGTGCATGACTAAGGGCCCTCAAACTCTGAGGGACATTTCAGAGGCAG
The DNA here is from genome assembly GCF_023856365.1 of Brienomyrus brachyistius. NCBI lineage: Eukaryota > Metazoa > Chordata > Actinopteri > Osteoglossiformes > Mormyridae > Brienomyrus > Brienomyrus brachyistius. The sequence goes on along the minus strand of NC_064543.1, from coordinate 19,460,787 downwards.
ACCGGCGTCTGTCACACGCCTTTTTGATAGGGGTCATCGTGGGTTTGCGAGTGTCCAGAGGCTCCTGCTATGTTTCAGAGGCTGTGGGGGCCTGGGGGGAGTCTGCTTTTTTAGTTTGGTTTTAGTTTTAATCTCTTTAGGTTTTATGTATAGATAATATACATAATCAGACATGTTTTACTCATTCTTGCTAAAATGTTAAAATACTTTTTTATTAATAGTTTTAAAATTAAAATTATTGTACAATTACTCTTATGGTTATGAAACTCACAAAGATAAGGAGATATTTTAAAAGAGAGAATGTGTAGAAATGTGATGGGCCTTTTCCCACATGCTTTTAGGAAAGGTGTATATGGACAGGATCCTTTGTTTTCGGGGTCCGACACCCCAGCCCCCTTTAGGTCTGAGAGTTTGGTCTTCCTCCATGGTGCCGACATACACACGTGCTCACTGGCCCCTGACTGCCCGCCCCCCACCCCCATGGCTGTGTCCACTATTCATAACGGCCCTGTAATGTGGTAAGGAATCATTTAAAAAAAATTCTCTCTTTGACAGCTCTGGATTTTCCATTTGATCATGTATAGCAAACTGACACTTTTGACAATTAAATGTCGAGCGTGAATTTTGTGAATAAATTAGCACTAATGCTTTCAGCGTGCGAAGCCGGAATGTCATGCGATGAGAATTAAAAACACAAATAAATCTGCCTGATTTATTTTTTGCGTCGGCGATAACAGACGGAATTCAGTCTTCTGCGTACAGTTTGACTTTCATGTCATGTCACATTTTTTTTTTGTTCTGTTTGGACTGGCATCCTGTTCAGGATGTACTCCGCACCGTCTCCTGGGGGAGGCTTCTGGGCCCCTGCGACCCTGATCAGGATAAGTGATTAGAACATGGATGGATGGATGGATGGATGTATGGATCTCAGACAGGGCACAGATCAAAATGCAGTGCTTTATAATCTAAAGCTTTATGCTTTAAATTACCTCACATTCCTTCTTCTCCAAATTAAAGAGTCAGAGAAACTGGAGGTTTTGGGAAAGTGCTTCTGCTCTGTGTGTGTGTGTGTGTGTGTGTGTGTGTGTGTGTGTGTGTGTGTGTGTGTGCGCACGCACGTATGTGTGTTCACAAGCGTGCTGTTAGCAGTGGTGGGGCGGGTGGCACGTTCCCCCCTCCTTTGTGGGGGCAGGCAGGTGTGAGAGGAAGTCTGTTTTTCCACTGTAGCCCTGTTGCTAATTAATGTTCCTTGGTACGAGTCTGTCGGAGTTGAGTAATGTTTTTGATCTTTATGCCTGATAACTGCATACTTAATGAGATTTCAAAGCTTCCAGAGATGGGAGTGCAGCTCCCCGCAATTATTGACAGATGCCCCCATCTTTGCCATTGGGTTCAGCTCCATAAATCCTGCTTCTGTAATGAGGCTGAGAAGTGCCACCCTGCCAGTGAGCTAATGAAACGGGGGGGGGAGGGGGGGCGTCCTGCTCATCTGACACATTTTTCCTTTAAATGTACTCTGAAGATGTCAGACCGGGGGTTTGCATTAAAAAGGGAGGGATGAAAAAGGAGAGGCAGGCAGGGGGGAGTAACGGGCGAGGGGGGACGACAACAACTGTGCAGAGAACCGCGGGAACAAAGAGGAGCCTCCTGCCCTGGGTGGCTCGCCACGATTGGCTGCCACTGTCCCTTGGCCCCACCCCTCAGTCCCAGATTATGTACTTCATGTGAAATAGTGGCATCATCATTGTGGGATTCCTTCGTAAGTGGCCGGGCTGACCCTGTCTGCGTGCAGATGCAGCCACGAAGTTTTGCTTGCCATCTTTATGCCTTTTTTTTTTTTTAATGTAATGTTATTTGTTATGAGCAGGGATTTGGCAGGCAGGCTGGGGGGGGGGCAGAAGGGGGGGCAGGAGCAGTAGGAGGAAGGACTTCCTGTGGTGGAAGTACGGGGACCGAAGTAGATTTTCTTTTCTGGAGTCGTGAAAGCGAGCATTGGCGGAGCGGGGCCGTGCTGCTACGCGCCAAACAGTCGATTTCCTATTCAGCAGTCATATATCACTGACCTGCCCTTCGCTCCTGACAGAATGACATGTGTCATTTATCAAACGGGCCTCGCCAGACATGGGGGGGACAAGGGGAGGGGGGCCGAGAAGGGGTCTGTCCCTCCGATCTTGCTGAGGTGGGGGGTCCAAGTTACGCCCCCACTGATTGGCCAGTCGGTCGCCATGGCGGGGGCGGGTTGCGTCAAGAGAGATGGTGCTAGGAGAGTCAGGTGGTGTGCCCTGGGGGCAGGGGAATGTGAGAGGTGTGGGTAGGGGACATGTGTGACAGTAAATATTTGGGGGGTGGGAGTGTTTTGCTGGAGGAATGTGTCTTTAATGTAGTCGTGTTTGTGAGAAAGTTTGCACGTGTGTTTTTGCGGGTAGTTGCATTTGATCACTTTAGGTACTATACCTGTAGTGAGTATGTGTGCGTGTGTTTATGTGTGTGCATGCGTGTGTGTGTGTGTGTGTGTGTGCCTGAATATGCACACGGCGCCCTCCGGAGCCCGGCTGACAGGCATCACTCCGGCCCACGGCAGCTCACTGGGGGTTGTGTAAACGAATCCGGGCCTCTCTCGGTTTCGCCTTGATCCCGAACACGCATTACCGAAGACGGATGTTTCTTAAAAAAAGATTGATGATGGATATGAGGCTTATGGTGCCATTTATCATTTTGAATATTATTTAGACTCTACGAGTAAAGCTGTAACTCGAGAGCTGGGCGAGCGGGACTGAGAGGGGAGCCGGGCCCTGCACCCCGTGATGGATGGCTCTGCTTTCTGCGTGTTTGTTACCAGATACGGGCCAGGCCCACTGTCGGTCTAATGGGCCCCACTCTGCTGTCTGCTTTCCGTTCTATAGTGAAAAAAGCCGGGGAGATGTTTAAGGAACGGGCCGGAGGTGCCCGTCTCGCAATCTGTCCGGCTCGGTCCAGGACTCCTGATGAACGTGTTTCCCCTTCGCTTTCATGTGGTCGGACCTTTGCCCGAGACGGACCGCTGTCACCGCTGCTAGAGGCGGGATACCAGCTGCTGTTAATTAGGAGGCAGGGAAAATCCGTCGAATCGTTTTATTTTCCAGGGGATTCTTGCAGATTTTACATGTGGATTCCATGGGATGTCGAAGCGTCTGGATTTCAGGCTTTCACCTCCAGAGGAAGGGCCACTGACACCGGCTTTGGCATATTTGAAATGGGACCTTTGGCACTTTGGTGGATAGTCCTGGCATTTAATAACTCTCACTGTGAAGAAGTAGCATTACACCCAGAATGCAGGTAAAAAGTGAAAACCATAGATTATAAAATAATAATCAAGGCCAATTCAATCTAATTCTAAGCAGAACGTGCACTCATGTTGTAAGATGTGTTTTTTTTAAGCATCCGTGACACAGATTTGTAACAATTATTTTCTTCCTGAAAATTAATGAGCCGTTTTCTGTTCTTCCCCCTTCCTGAAATGACAGGATAATCCGTTTGGTCAGCTTATAAAGTATTAACTGGCTGCTCTCTGATCAACAGGCTTCCGTCGGCCGAGTTAGTCATCCTCCCGATGTCCTGACCGCTGCGTGGGCAGAGACTGGGGCATGGGGCTTCTCAGGCAGCCGGTGGCATCGTCTCTGTCCCTCCTTTCGTTTCCATGTCCCAAGCCAAACCCGATCCTCTTTCTTTAATTATTTTTTGCCTCCACGAATGAGCAGAAATAATACAAACGTAAAAGTACAGTAGGGGTCAGGTGGGGGCCAGTTCTGCCTCGCCTCCATAATAGGAAAGGCTTGTTTTGTTTTGCCTCCTGCCCCCCCCTTCCCGTTTTATAGCAGGAGACATGATTTATGGTAGCCATCCGTCTTTGGGACTCATCCGTCACCTCCTGGTTGCTAGGCAATCATGGAAGCAGCTGTTTGCTCCGAATCAGACAGAAACACTGTCAATCATCGGCGGCAGGTGAATAGCATTAGGGACAAGCCATTGTCAGAGGTAATAATTAATCAAAGGCAGAAAAGATAATTAAAAAGATATGACCCTTTCAAGTACTTGCTCTGGGTTACCGGGGAAAGGAGGGGTTGTGAGGAAGCCGCCAGTTCTCCCCCTCGTCCCTGGCTCGTAACACCCACCCGCCCCCGCACCTGCCCCTCTCGTCTTTTCCGGTAGGCTATCGGCCCGAGTCCTGCTGGTCTGCGGTGATGCGTACAGTGTGTTTTATAAGCAATGCTATTATAAGAGTTCTTGACGATCTCTTCGATGCCTGCTGTCTTTCAGTGTGTGTATGTGTGTGTGTGTGTGTGTGTGTGTGGGGGGGGGGGGTGGCTTTGTCACCACGTCGGGGGCTTTTCCTGTCACTAGTAGGGGCATATTGAGGACAGGAAGGTGTCGGGGATGTGCCGGGGTCGAGAAAAGGGGTCTCCACACCCCCTACCAGATGGGTGGAGCCCAGTCCTGTGCAGTAGAGTTACTCCACTGCATAGACCTGTGGGGACACCCACCTGACATGTGAGGCAAGGTCACATGATAGTACACTTTGAGAAAATAGTTACATATAAACAACTTTCCCACCAAAGCAGTTAGAGTGAAATAGAGGAATCCTTTTAGTTCAGTAACATAGTCTGTTTGGTTATTACATTTTAATTATTTAGCAAATACTCTTATCCAGTACAACAGGCATTCCTGAGAAAGCATGGTCTCTCATTCCCTGGAGAAACTGATAGACGAGCGTTTTGCTCAAGGGCCCCGATGGTGGCATCACACTGCCACCCCTAGGATTTCAGCCAGCGACCTTCTGATCTCAGACGCAGAATCTTGAAACTTGAGCGCTTTCGTTAGACATTTGCTTGAGTTACCCAGTTTAATGTACTCTTGAACCAGCAGCTGACTGTTTGGAAGTCCAGTTTCCAGCCTCTGGATACATAGTGGTGCACGTGAGGGGCCCCACAGATAGTGGGTTGTGTTTTGGGGTTAGGAGTGACTGGTAGTTGTGACCTCCGATACATAGGGGGAAGTGTAACATTTAAAGATGTGGACTTTAAACACACATGTTGTCAGATCTTGCTCCGGGATGATCCCTGAGCGTGATACTTGTCTGGCTGTGTTCAAGAAGCACCGATAAATAAGTTAGACGCAGTCTGCCTCTCTCCTCCCTTCCAGCTGGCAGGAGAATGTGACTCCTCCCCCAGAAGCCCAACATGAAACCCTGCCGTTCAGGCTCAACATGGCCAGGCATAATTAGTGACGGGGAGCAGGTTCAGTCAGAGCAAAAGATCATGCAGGAAGAAACAGAGCAGCCACACTGGACATGGTGTCATTTTTGTTGTATTTGTCTGCTCTGTGCTGGTCTCTTCTCACACCCCATTACTGAGAGCTACTTCCTGCAGACGCCTGCAGAAGTGCATTCTGGGACACGAGTGCCTCCACTACCACTGCTCAGCTGTTGGTTGCTGGGTGTTCCTGTGAACGATGCTCACGCTTCTTTCCCCTCTTCAGTGAGGGGTGATGTGATTGGAGGAGAAGAGGCCCCTCCCACCTGGGGAGGAGGACATAGTAGTGGAGCCACAGTGCCATTTCCCGCCCTCCGGGGTTCTCCTGAGGCTTGGCCCCGGGCAAGGCGCAATATGCCATGGCTCTCATCCCGCCGCCCATCCTGCTGCCAACGCAGGGCCACACGATGGGGAAGATCCAACCTGCCTGGCCGGCTTTGGCCCACTGAGCGAGCCAGCCGGCTAATCACGGTGCCGGAGAGGGTGCCGCGAGACTCTGGGCCTGCGAGCATGCACCCAGAGATCTTTCCCAATTCCACATTCAAGAGTTTATTGGCATCTGCATAGTAAACAGACAGTTACTGTAGAAAATCTCACCCTGCATGTCCTCCTGACCACAGGGAAACACAAATTAAACACAACACACAAATTAAAGTGCTAAAAGCAGAGTGGAATTACACACTAAGTCAATGAGACAATAAATTCTGTGTAATTATGGCAATAAATACGTAAACGTGGTGTAATGTATACATATACTTTGATGTAAACTTATACTGCAAAAATCGTGAGGTTATGAAGGAGTAGATAAATAAACGACTGGGTTATATTGCCGCAGAAAGAGAAGTGTATGGAAGTGAGCAGATTGTGTCATATCTATCATTTCCCTCGTCCGTGAGGCAGGGCCACACCCGCTTACCCAGGAACAGACACGCTGCTTCCTTCTGCTAAATAGCCGTTCGCTGGCCAGCAGACACAGAAAAGCATTTTTCGTAGGTCCGTGTTATTTTTGGTCGGAAATATCTTTCTGTGCTGAATAGAAAACGCACCCGATTTATTTCTGACATGGGCGGATAATCCATGTATCCACAAAGCTGTGTGTTCCGCATTTCAGCTTTAGATATTCTCGTATCTGCTGCGCTAATTTGCCGTAAACGTTTCCCGGCGCATGCGGCCACACCTGTCCTGCCGCTTAGGCGCAGGGTGTGTGGACCGCGGTGATGTCATCTGTTTGGCATGGGGGAGGCAAGCACGGTGAAAGGCCCGCTTTACGGTTTAAATAAAGCTTGCCTCTCAAAATAAACTCTTTTTAGGGCGATGTACTACAGTACACACACAAAACAGTCTACTGGGCGCTTTTTTATCAGGTCGTTTTTTTTCTGGTCTGAAGGCAGCACGTTCTGTTGACCTCCGCCTCTCTACAACTTGCTGTTGCCTCTCACCATGGCTTTCTCCCCATAAGGACTCTCTACTCGCGTGTGTTTGCCCCGGCCCAGTAAAACGCTGGAGGGAGAGGAGCGAGTATGGTAGAACGGTCAGAGGTCATGAAAAGGCTGAAGTATAAAAATGAGGTGTTTTGCAGGTCTGCAGCTGGTACCAGAACCTACCCTGCCCTGTGTCGTAAAAGCCCACTAAGGATATTGCCCGGCACTAAGGAACGATTTAAGGCAGGGATTAGAGTTCTGGTCCTGGAGGGCCAATCGGCAACACGGTTTGAAAATTTTCCTGCTTAAACACACCCACTAAAGCTGGTAATTAGCTGATTAAGATGCAGTTGATCAGGGAAATCTGCAAACTGAATTGCAGACTGGCCCTCCAGAATTGGAATTGGGAAACCCTGATTTAAGGTGCGTTGGTGTTGAGTGGGACATGTGCTCCTTCATCTCCCATCTGGTCTCTTACCAAATCTCTCGGCATCTCTCTGCAGCAATAGAAACTCTCACAGAAGTTAGAAAGGGGCTTTAAAATCCCGAGTGATAGCCCGGGCACTCATAACAGCCTGTAGCACACCTTAGCATGTTAAGTCATTGCTGGGTATCGTGTTCATAGCCCGTAACACTCACCAAAATTCAGGACCCGTGTGGAACATCCATCCCCTAGTGAAAATCCCAAGTGTAAATGCTCCAGAAATGGTGGAACTCATTAGTAGGTGGACATCATAATAATAATAATAATAATAATTATCATTATTATTATTATGATGATGAAGTGCCGAATTCGGAGCAGTGCTGAGGTTATCTTCCTGTCCTGTGCTCTAACATTGTTTGGGGGTCATCTGGGTAACTTAGCAGGCAATCTTTTAATTTTGTTTCAGAGGCTCACTGGATCCCGGGTCACATTCGTAATGTATCAGTTTAGTAATAATTTCCAGCTAAATGTACAAATCAGATTCAGATAAAAAAAAAAAATCCATAGACCATCAGAAGTCATCAGTACATGAAAAGCAGAGTGACCTCTAGGCCCAGTTTGGTGCTCTAGCTGACCCTGACATTGACGGCATTATTTTAGAACCTGAGGTCAAACGTGCATGTTTTTAGTGTAGAACTTGTGCCTTTTTGTGTAATGTGGAGAAAAATCCAAATTGTATTAAACGTCATTATGGTTAGCACTGTAATTGTAGCAATGCTAACAGGACAATGTATGAAAGTGGTTTGTTTGCGTTCTCTCTTTTCCTAAAACATGCTTAATGAACCAAATCGATTTTGGATCTTTTAATTTTGCATGTGCTATAGAATTACCTGTATCGTCCATGGTGAACCGACACGTAGCCAGTTGTGCGCCATGCCCCCACAACACGACAGAATCGTGCTTTCCAACCTCAGACACGTAGGCTGAATTAATTCATCTATTTACATTAATCCGGCTGTTGACGCGGAAACGGCAGTTGACAAGTTTCGTTTACTAGTTGTGAGTTTTAACAAGTTTTACCTTGTCCCTTGTGATGAATTTAATTTATTACATTGCAGAAAACAACAGCTTATATTAATCACAATTCAGCTGATTATGTGCGTGTGGTATAAGTCTCACTGAGCATTTCTGTATATATAGCAAAAATGTAACATTTATTTTAATTAATAATTGCCAAAAACAATTCAGGTAATTGTTTGCCTAAGGTATTTCTGTAACCTTAACAATTGTTATGTAGAATCTGTTTGATCGCCGGTCAGAACATCACCTTTCCGGAGGTCAAAGCATCGGAGACTCGCCCCCCTCCCTCAACGTCGCCATCCCAACGTGACGAAAAATGACACGTTTGCCCCACTGCACAACCGGTGAGAGAGCAAAACATTGCGGCAGCTTTGGGCGCATGGGACCAGCGCCGCACAGTTATCATCCCATCGTGACACGGACACCTGCAGAACATTAATACACGTGATGGGTCCTGTCTGCTCCGCCACGCTCTACAATGCAGATAAGTCTCTGCGTCCGCGCAGATAGCGGCCGCCGCATTATCTCCTGCGCCCGCTCGACGGCGCCGTTTACCCCTTATTTATCGTTCGGGGGTGCCTCTGGCGGCCTGCTAACCCGCAGTGAAGCAATAGAACAAAAGCAGGAGGGTGCGCGGTCCATTTTGTTAAGGGGAAAGCCCAGATTAGGAGGAAAGGTTCCAGTCTGATTGTTCTAGCAAAAAGAGGACCTTCATGACAGGAGATTCTCAGACACACGAGCATGGGAACGCCTAAGCCTAGTACTGCACCGTTTACGATCCGCGTAGTTGGAGACTTCCCTCCGGAAGCAAAGTGCTGGGGGGCTGTCTCGACGTCTGGGAGAGATGTACCTAACCTCCTCTGAATCAGAGACAGGCGTAATATCAGGGGGGCTGGGGGGGTGGGAGTTCGTCCCGCTGTTTCTATCCTCTTTCCCTCTCACAGTGGTTGCATCATTCAGTCTCTCCCAGTCGCCCCAGGGATCGGTCGGAGCGTTAGTCGTTATAACGTGGCACGTTGCCCCCCCCCCCCCCCGCCCTTTGACTAGCTGGTCGGCTGTTTTGAGCGTGCTCCTGTCGTGTGCACGTCGGCCTGCCCAGCCACCAGCACGCGGTGTGTTACGGCACACCGCCTGTGGAGGGTGTTTTTCACGGGGTTAAGTGCTGTTGGGATGTGCAGCCGCTCCTATGTGTGTGTGTGTGTGTGTGTGTGTGTGTGTGTGTAAACAGCCTGCTCCCAGCTGTGGGTCTGATATTTCTTGCGGCCCCCCTTCCCGATAAAATAAGCTTCCCGATTGCGGTTGGAGGTTAATGGCCCCAGAGGATCCTGGGAACCTGGAATTGGAGGGGCTTGCCTGAGCACCCGAACTCGGCCCTATGCTTGCCAGAGACTCTAGCCTCGCCTTCGGTCCGCAGGGGCCGTCCTCAAGAGCCTTTCCCACTTACACATGCCAGGTCCGGGACGCTGCCACAGAACTGGGCTTTTGCAATCTGATCACTCCCCACCACACACACACACACATACACACACACACACACTGTTCTGATGTTACTGTAAATCACAGATGAAATAAATACGCCATTATTGTATTTTTTCTTTATAATTCTGAGTATCAAATCATAATATAAATGTACCAATGTACATCTGCATTTCGTCCACTTTTTTCTAAATCTTGATTAGCCAGTCAAATCCCACCACAGCCCACTCCCCTCCCCTCCTCCCCATGCATGATACAGAATAAGGGGAGTGAAGAGCTATCTACACCTTTTCCAGTGTGTGTGTGCCATCCGTCACCCTCCTGCTGTCCGTCATGCAGCATGACGCCCCCTCTAGTGTGTGGTGTTACACTGCAGCACATGCAACACAAGCTGGAGGAGATGCTTAGGTCATGAGCACATGGGGAAACAAGTTAATAACATGTAACAAGCGTACAAGCACAGGTCTGAGGAACGTTTGACCCGATTCGGGGGCCAAGCCGTGCGTTGCTACAGAAAAGGGATCTTAATTGTGGGGGGGGGTGGAGGGGTTTGGGGTCTGGGGCCACGCTCCTCGCTTGTGGACTGGCTGTACCACACTGTCACACAAGTCAGATTTCTACTCATCGGCTGAGTTAAGGTTGAGGTTTTTTAAACCAGGTGAGTTAAGGTTAAATAACTTTTGGAATTTACAGCCACAAGTAAAATTTATTTAGCAATATTACAAATTAAGGTAAGCTGCATTTGACAGGTTATTTATATGTTTAACTTATGATGGCTTGTGTAAATGAAAATGAACGATCTTTTCCTACCTTCAGAAATGTATCAGTGAACAGGAAGGGGCATCCTGAACAGCCCTGTGTATCATTTTAAATTAAATGCTTAATGCCACCTTACATTTATAATAATTATTGTCTTTGAAATGATGCAAGGTACATCTAGAATAACAGAGAGGGTCGAGAGCAATGGTCTCTATTAACACATTGAGATATTTAATGAGAACTGTGTAAAGGAGCGACCGATCCGGTAATGGAGTGAATGGAATTGTGGGAAAAGTGGCAGGAGACACAGAGACGCCGTAAAGAAGGGGGGTTAACTCACCCAGATGCCTCACCTGTAGGTGGCGGTAGCGAGTGCACTAGATCGTGGCGCGGTTGGTGGGCTTTCTGCTCTCTGTTTGTCCCTGCCCTCCTCTCCCGCCCCCCCCATCAATGCGAATGTGTTCCCTGTCATGTTGCAGTCATGATGTCGGCTCAATGGTGTCTTAATTACGTATCCTGTTTACATCCTTTTGTGCTCAGTTTCGGCACGTAGCCCCCATCCCTCCAACCGCTGTGCTGAAGTGAGAGGCGGGCACTGGGGAGCGTCAGTATTACGCGTTTTCACTGTTCCCCCGTCCCCCTCCCCGGGTGTCATGTGACCTGTTCCAGGGGGTGAGGAGGGGAGTCCATCCTGCTTTATTTTGATGTGGCTGCGAATGCAGCACAGGGTTGCCGGCAATGCCTTTCCTCAGGAGTGGGGAGTCGTTCTGCCAAGAGGATGCTGCCAGCTTAGGGTCAGGGGTTGGGGGGCCTTTAGAAAACAGAAAGGGGTGTGGTGGATGAGTGAGGATGGACATCGCGGGGAACGGCATGGGAGACGGCGTTTGTTTGCAGGCTGCTGGTCTCTCTGCTGTTTCTGCATATGCGCGTGTGTGTCGATGTGTTTACGTGTGTCATTGTGTGTGTGTGCGTGTGTGTTTGTGCTTGCGTGTCCATTACTGTGCCTGTCCATGCGTGTGTGTGTCCATGTGTGTGTTTTTCTGTGTGCGTGTGTCTGTGTGTTTCTCCTGTACGGAAAAACACATCACAACTCCCACCCCCAGGGGTCTGCAGGGACCCTTGTGCCCATCCCAAGGCTCTGCATCTCTCCTCCTCTAATTCCCTTTCTTTCTTTTTATTTTAGTTTTTTTTCTCTGTTTATTTAGTTTCCTCTCCTTTTAGTCTCTTACCTTTTTCTTATTTTTTCCTTCCCTTTCCTCTTCTCCCCTTCCTTCTCTTTTCCCTTCCTTTCCATTCCTCCCCTTATCCTTTAGGGCAGTACCAAGCAGGGCGGCAGTGGGGGCAGCCCACTGGCGAGCCTCCCTGATTGCACCATTACCCAGAAAGACCGCCACTCACGTGCCCATTAAAGTGCCACCGTGCTCTCACCAGATGCAGGCCTGTTATTCACCTCTTCATCTCCCTACCACCCCCCCCACACCTCCCACCACCCCATTCCTAATTCCCAGTGGGGGAGCGACCACGGGAGGTAAACAGTTACATGAGATAACCCGGCCCCTCCACGCCCGCCTTCAGCATTCTCCTCATCTTGGTGTTTTTATTGTCATTTTATTTCCTTTGAGGCGTTAAGTAAATGTGCGTCATAGACGCACTGCTGTGTGTTTCCTTCTTTGGTGTGTGTGTGTTCCCGTGTGTGTGAATGTTTGGTTGTGCATATGTGTGTCGAAGTGTGTGAGGATGTGTCTGTGTGTGTCTGTGTGTGTCTGTGTGCGTCTGTGTGTGTCTGTGCTCTACTGCTCGTATGTCCATGCGGAAACACAGTAGAGCCCTTTCACTCCATCAGGAGCAGCCGCTCTGGTATCAGGGTAATTCCACAGCGGAGACGCTTGACTGCGATATGAAATGCTAATTAAAAGGCTGTAAAAATCCTTTTCCCCCCTTTTTTTTCCTGGAGGGCAAAAGTGCGCGTCTGTGCTGCCGTGTCGGATGGCCGCTGATCGATGGGACGCGGATGTGCCGCCCCGCACGCCACCCCGCACCGGGAGCTGATTTGTGTGCCCATTTGGTAAATATTGTGCATCCTCCAGCAAGTGGACTTTTATGGAATTAGGGAAGAACATCTGTTAAATTCCGCGGATTGAAGCCTCATTAGCTCGGCATACATGTTGGCCCTGTAAACAGATTCATATTTCAGCGTGTCATCCCAGGAATGCGCTCGTGAGCGGGGGGACCGCGGCGTCTCTGCTTTCCATTAATACCGCGTGATTGAGCAGAACATTAACGGATAAAGTGCCCGCTAAGATCACACGTGTGCCACGCATGATGAAACTAAAGCATGATTTAATCGCCTGGAGGGTGGGGGCTCCCTGTCTGTAGCCACAGAATCCCAACTGCCGAAATGTGGGATTCAAACCATCACCTGAGTCATTTCCGTTCTGAACAGGAAACTGGTTAAGTGAATTCGGGGGGAGGGGGGGCTCTGCTCCTTTTGCTGTTCGACGGGTTCGATCTGTGGGCAGGAAATGACATCGTCAGCGTGGCCACATGAAAAAAACGGTGCTTGTCTCTTTAAAGGCTGCGTCCAGTTGGTTATTTTCAGTATGAGCTCAGCTCCCATCACTTTTTATTAGCTAAATAAATCACCTTTGTTGTCAATCAAGCCGCAGAGAATAATTGGATATGGTTGAAGCCTTGCGTGATGGATTATAAATCATTCAAGATTAAATTAAAAGATAATGCACAAACTTAATGGTTTGTGTTTTGCAGCCTAAATTGCCTTGCAGCACAGCTCCTTTGCTGCTTTATTGCCACCCGTTTTTCTTCCTACAAACCGTACTGATTTCAGACGTTTTATTACCGCCAAGCACAGGGGCGGCAGCCCCCCCGGCCTATTTCCCCATCGCCTGGCGTCCGACCTCCCCAGCCCAGCTCAGGTAGGCCTGAGGTTGGTGCTCCGGACCCGCAAAACCCAGAGTGGGACGCAGAGCCATGTTTACATTACCCGCTTGCTCTGGGAAAGCGAATAACTGACCCACGAAGATGACGATAAGAGTGGGGGGGGGGGGGCATCCTCCCCTTTTTGGCGAGAGACCTGGCAATTTGCTGGCCTGCCATTGACAAACCCTGCATTATCATAATTGTCTCCATCTACATGATAGGACAGTAAAATAATAATGTCAGTTTATTTGGAGCCCACCCCCCCCCCCCAGGTCAAGTGGCGTCTTTTCATCAGGCCTGTCTGGAAGGATCTGTGTGGGATGCTGGGTAATGGGCCCCCGACGACAGGGTGAATCTTGCACAGAGGACGAGACGCCCGGCGCTCACCCATTAGGGTGCCCCCCCTCCGCGCCACACGGCCTGACTGACGTGCCTGTCGCCGGCCTAAATCAGCTGAGCGCCCACGCTTAAGATTGCGTATTATGGCTGGAAGTGGCTATTATTCGGCCCGTAACGTTTGTGTTAGAGGGTGCGTGGGGGGGGGGGGTCCTGACGGCGGAGATGAGCTGGGGACCCCTGCTGAGCATGGTTTGCTCCATGCCCCCCCCTCTCACCAGGCTCATGCGGCAGGCCGGGCAGAGATCAGAGGAGACAGAGCCAGCCAGAGCAGCCCCCCCAGTTGTTTGATCTGAGGTGGAGAGGCTGGCTGTGAGCTAGGACCCGCCCCCTCCCCCCCCCCACACACACACGTGACCCTCAGGCTGCCCTCTGCGACGCAGGAATGCAGTTGATCTGATCCAATGCCGCATTGAGGTAACAAAGATGGTGGTTTCAGGGAACGCTGACTTCCCCCCACCCCCGTTCAGGGCCTGTGGAGCTCACCAGCGTTGGGGGTGTGCGAGGAGGCACATGCCGCCCCCACCCCATCTTCCCTATGCGGCACCAATGACCCGAACCTGAGGGCTCACACTTACATCTCTCTGCATCCAAAGCGGCTAATTTTGGGAATGACGATATTATACTGTTATATAAACACGCAGGTTTAGGGATGCAGACATAAGCAGAGTTGCAGTTTTATCCCGGTGATGGATGATGTAGGATTGTTTGGGGTGCAGAGTTCTGTGTGTGTGTGTGTGTCCAGGTATACCTTACCTTGTGGGGACCAAATGTCCCCACAACATGATCAAAACCAGTTTCCTGGTGGATAACCGAAGCTGCATAGCTCATTCATGGACCATGCAGCTAGCTAATCCCCGCCCCCCCACACCATGGAGGCCTCAAACACCTCCCCGTTTGGTGTCGGCCTCACAGCACGTCCCAACGGCCACGGCATGCCGCTCTCCTCCAGGCCGGTGGACTCTGTTGCCCGGTAACCAGGCTGGCCCCAAAAGGTCACTGGAGCAAAGACCTGCTCAGCATGATGCCACCAAAGCCCCACCTTGTAAACAGCTCGACCTTTGACCTCCAGGGGCGGGCGTGTGGACTGGAACTATCTGTTCATAAAAAGGACAGGTGGCTTTGCACTCTGTGGCATGTTTAGGCAACGAGGTCAGAGAAATGGGTCAAAAGTGGAGTTACTACGTGTATGTGTGTGTTTGGGTTTCTACTCCAGTCTTTCACTTGGAGATGGGGAACTGTGGTACGGGCTTTGATGAGGGGGCAGCCTGTAAGTGTAGGTGCCCCCCCCCACCTTGGCACAGATGACATCGGCTGTCTTTGCGATTTCTGCGGGGTTCCTGGCTCAGTTACTGTGCTTCCGCTGGGAGTGCAGATCTCTGCCGGGTGTCGACAGTGGACGTGCATGTGCGTGTGAGTGTATTTGTGGGGGTGTTCATTAAAACTGTCCTGTTGAGCAAGCCCAGGAAATATGGAAGGAAGGAGGAGAGAGAAGGAGCGAGGGAGAGGCTGCTGGGGTCTGGCTTTGGCCTCTGATCAGTAACGCCGCCCCCCCTGGATGTATGGTCTGGGGACAATCTCTTCCCTCCATTCATAAAAAGCAGCCATGCTTCCCTATAGTGTTAAACGTGTGTCCAAATGAGCATTTTATCCTTCAGTGTCTCCTGTTTAGTCAGGTGTAATATCCTGTTAGAGAGAAAGACATGAGACTGTTTTTGTTTTATTTAACGCCGTGAAAATGCTCTCCATAATGATATATAATGTCAGTGTTCATCACTGACAGTGATCAGTGTATCAGTATGGATAAAGTCAGAGGCGTCAGTCGATATTATAAGGTCTGCTTTATATTCCTGAGCTTGTCTGCACGCTCGCGATGATTTTCCAGTGAATAGCATGGATAGATGGTGGTGAAAACACGGTAATGATGCGAGCTCAGTGATTCGTCGGGGCCAAACGGCACAGGAATGGCATGCGTGTGCTCTCTCTGTGTGGGAGACACTGCCTTCGAGAGCATTCATATTGACGCGATTGAGGCTGACGTTGACGGATGCTCCCCTGGAATTCTCTGTCGCCTTTTTGTTAGAGGTTACCAGGCTTTTATCATACCCAACTTCATCTCTGATCCCAACCACGGACACATCTCCATGACCTCGGACACATCTCGGCGACAAAAAAATCTGCAAAAGTGTGATTGGACTGTTTCGCAGATTTGTTATAACGTCGGATTTAGGGGTGTTATCTTAAAGCTCTGCAGTGAGGTGTGCCTGTCTCATTATGCTTTAGCCGATCGGTGAAGCTCTGCCCGACACCTTTTCACACTGACGCACAAATGTCATTCAGTCACCAGAAAAGTTATAAATTAAATATAAATAAAACAAAGGAAATCAATCACTGTTTAATTATGTAAATTCTGTCAATTGAAATTAAAATTGGTTCATCTGTCACGTTAAATGCTAAATGCTTCACACGAAGTCTGTCGTCACTCCACGATTGATCGTTTCAAAGTCGTCCCGTAGATACTGGAATCCTCGTAGCCTCGAAACCTCCTCCCACTCTTGCGTTGCAGGTCACGCTCCCAGAAGACAAGCCAATATTGTCGGGGAAATTAATCTTGTATTAATTTGGCTTTTGCAGCTTTTAATTCGTGAATAATCAGGAGTATTGTTCATGTGAGCGAACAACAATTTGTGTCAGGCGTGGGGGGGGATTGGGAGTCAAACTGAGCGCCCCATGTCAGAGCATTTATTGGGCCTTTTAGTCGTCCTCCTGCCTTGTCCATTTCTGATTTCTGATGGCCGGGTGGCTGGGAGGGGGCGCCTAACCCACGGGCTCCTGGACCACGCCACATCATCTCTATGTGTGAACCTCATGTAGAACAGCCCAGTTCATGATTTGAAGATCTCTAGGTTTCCTGGTTTAGTTGCCGCTAGTTGAGTATGTTGAGGTACATTAACGTTGCACTTTCTGCTGATTGAATGGAAATCGTATTTGGTTCTTGTTAATTGTATCATTAGGTTCTTGCATTGTCTAGTAGATGTCGAGTAGCTCCAGTATTGCTCACATTGTACCTGAACGTTCATCGAAAGCCCAGCCTAGCTGCACTTAATGCAGAGTCAAATGTTTGTAATGTGCTATTTGTCTCCCATGTACCTCGCTTTGGACAAAAGTGTCTGCTAAATAAAATAAATGTAAATGATATTATCGACGGGGAACAGCCAGCGGATGCCTGGCGCATTTACAGGAGGAAATTAGGCAGGAGTAGCAGCACTGCGTACACACCACAATGTGGAGGATACGTGGCTGTTTACATTGCCTTCCTCCTTGCCCTGTGCTCACCGGCCTGCTCCTGTCCCGTGCTCTGGGAGAGCAGGGTTATTGTAAGGGCAAAGGTCATGTCATGCAGTCGAGTGGCTGCCCTGGATGTTATTTTGAGCTGAGGGTTGCCCAAAGGGTTATTGGGAGGTCAGCGAGGAGGGCGAGGGGAGGCAGAAGGGTTGAGTAGATGTTATTTTAGAGGTAATGCATACCCTAGATGTTGATCCGAGGGGGGTGATTGATTCACAGTAGGGCTGTTGGGTGCAGAAGCTAATGACAGGCTGACATGAGGAGGCGGCCATCTCACTGCCAGCATTTTTGGGCTATTCTGTACCCTGTATCCAGGCTTCAGGCCTTTCTTCCCCGTATTCTTCCCCATTAACGCACATCAACGGTGGGCGTTGCTGCTGACTCCCGTCCTCCTCCTGCTGTTGGCCACTCTACCGCGGACGGCCATTTTTTCATATGCCGCGTGCATCTCTGTGGCCCCTGGCTGGCAGGCGTGGCCCCCAATGCTATTGTGGGGGGGTTAGAGTACTCTGCTGGAACGTATGCTTGTAGGCTGGGAAAGTGGGGCCCATTCATCAGGCCCCCGGGTCGATGCCATCACGCTGGGATCGATGGAGCGCCAGGAAGATCGCCGTGCCCCCCCCCCAGCCCCTGCACACCCCCCCGACCCCACGGGACCCCCCACCCCTCACATACGCACGTCCTCAGACCAGACCAGTTTGTCTCTGCGTGTCAAATTGCAATAATTAAGCATTATTGATCCCAAATTCAATTAACTTCATTAACACGGGTCACGGTAACGACAAGTTAAAAGGAGGGAGTGATTGCGATTTGAGGGGAGGGGGGATGGGAAATCACCCCCCTCTCCCCATCTTCACGGAACTTTTGAGGTGGCCCTATGCCTACTCGCGGCCACAGACCCACCCGAAACGCCACACTGCAGCGGATGCGGCCTTCGCGGAGGTACCGCTGACTAATGCAAGTTTCATCGCTATATATAGCCCGTTAATTACCCTCCGTGCCGTTCCGTGCGCAGACATCCCGAAGTCACCGGTGAAAGTACAGAATGGCGGCTGACTTTCCAAACCCTTCTACAGAGATTTCAGGTATAGACGAGAGGTCAAGATGGACGCCAAGCTAAAATCAGCGAATGGCGCGTCACTCACGGCACTGGTGCATGCTGGGATGTGCGTTTGATAATGAGCACTGGGCCAGGATCTCTCTACAGTGCTTCCAGCGAACTCTTGGCGCACACTGAGGCTGGCCTCTCCTCACGTGTCGGATGGATGGCTGGATCGCTTCCTTGCAGATCACGTGTTGGGGCAGGGGGCCGACAGGGCGGGCGGGAGTGTGCGTCACTGGGCCGCCAGCCGGTAAAATCCCCCACTCCCCTGTCAGGACTTTGTTTATAGGAACGTTCTTGAGGAGGCATACGGCACTATAAATACCAGTCAACCACCCCCCCCCCCCCCCCAAACATACCGTAGCAGCTCCGCTGGGAGAGACGGCCTTGGTGAGACCCAAACCTCAGTCTCCCACACCGAAGGCAGTGGCCCTAACCACTCTGGAGATGGGCCGAGGCTTCTAGTGCCGCCATTACCCCCTCCCCATGCCGAGACACCACCACCCATCTCAGCTGAGAGATCTAACAACTGCAGTAATGAAGTGTGCACACACACGCGCATGCACACACACACACACGCATGCACACACACAGAGCCTCACGCAAAAGCAGCTCCTGACTGCCGTACCTGAGGCCGAGGTCTGTGCTCACGTCGACGACAGCTGCCTGATGCCCCCCCCCCCCCCCAGGGAGGCTTCTGGGATTGTTACAGACTGGGCGTCTGCTTGTGTAACACATAGAGATGCTAAGCTGCTACGGCCTCCTCGTCTTATTTAAGGAGCTAAATATTTCGAACAACACCAAAAGGGCGTTAAGGATAGAAAAACATTATTTATATAAATGTTTAGTCGGCGCTTTAACTTCGTTTGCACACTTTATTCATTTACTTAATCTAATAAAATAATAACCGGCGGGCGCTTATATTTTAACTTGACAGCTTTAATAGAGTGAAATGTTTGCAGGTACGCTGACTAGGATCCAGTTGGGACTCCAGAATGAACAATTTACATTTCGTTTTGCTGTATGGGGTTCGGTGAGACGTTTGCTTGTTAAACGGCATTAGCGCGCGTGTGGAGGAGGTTCATTCGAGAGATGACAGTGTGCTCTGTGTTATAAACAGCTACGTGTGGCGTGCTAGGCCTGCTCCTGTTATGCAGAGCGGTAATTTCCTGGGCGATTTCCTCAGTGCCGCGCTCACTAAACATCTGGTGTCTAGGAAATGCCGCGTGTGTGTGTGTGTGTGTGGGTGTGTGTGCATGCTCACGCGTATGTGTGTGTGTGCATGCTCACGCGTATGTGTGTGTGTGCGTGCTACACCATTCTGCTCCTAGCCTGAGCTTAAGAACCCTGATTCATTTGCTCGGTAACTAAGAAATTAAATGGGTCATTCTTATAGCTCACATTTTGACACAGACTGACTTTTGGTAATTCTGAAATAAGAAAAAATGTCAAATAAGAAAAAATTGTGCGTATAAAAGTTTTTTTTGTGTGTGTGTGTGTATATATATAGGATGTGTGTGTGTGTGTGTGTGTGTGTGTTTGTGTTCGTTTGTGTGTGGAATAGGACCAAGTGTTCCCACAATAGAATAAAATCCTGTTTTTTTTGACGTTGTAGGGACCATTTTTCAGGTCTGTGAATGCAATCAAAAAAGTAAAAATGCCAAAAGTCTCATGTTTAGTTTGGTTACTTATGGTTAAGGTTAGGGCTGGGTAGGGGTTAAGGGTGTCATGTTGGGATTAGGGTTTTCCCAAAGAAATGAATGGAGAGTCCCCACAAATATTTAATTTCAAACCTGTGTGTGTGTGTGTGTGTGTGTGTGTGAGAGAGAGAGAGAGAGAATTGGGTTTGGCTACATATGCTGTGTGTATTGTGTTACAGTAACATCCCCTGAAAAAATACACTCCATAAAATCATAAAATGTTGGCAGTTTCCCAGATTTCCGAGGCCGTGTCTCAAACATCCTCCCTGCACCCAGCTTCACCCAGGACCGAGCACCAGGTTGTCTTCAGTGCGTCCTGCTTACTCCCTGGCTGCTTTCAGAAACGCTGGTGCGGCCCACACAAGCACACGCGTGTCCGTCGCATGATTTAAAGGCACGCATTTTTATGGCGGAGCGTTGGCATGCCATTGACTTTTTAATGGTTAATGTTCTGTTTTAGGGGCCATGCTTGTGCGCCGCGCGCGAGCCTGTTTACTGTCGCCGTGTCCTCGCCTCCTTCCGCTCACTAACGTGCGACAGCTGCTCTGATTAGCGTAAATTAGCCTTGGCGTAAATTAGACTGCATGTAATGCCAGTTAAAAATGTAGATTTTAATCTTATAAATGGGCAAAAACCTTTGGGAAAAATCACTTCATTATATATTACATATAACTTTTTAAAATAATATAAATTAGTTTAAGGTCTTTGAAATTGTCAAAAAGGAACATTTATATTGAATTATCTAAAATTAAACAATTTCATCTATTTATTATTTTAAAAATAAATATATATTATTATTATTATTATTATTATTATTATTATTAATAATAATAACAACAAACCTGAAGAGATACACTCAAGTGATTAACCAAAGAACACGGTCACAGATTTTGGTCTGATTAGGTCTAGCTACCTAGAATCGCATTTTTACATCCTAATGGTATAATTAGCCTGATAATCTCTGAAACATTGCAGTTTAACAACAAGGCCTTTATGGAGCGTGGCGTTATAACGGCATTTAGTAAGAACTGCGTTTTGTGTAATAGTCGCCTCGTTGCACGCCAGGGTGTTTAGCTGTACAACAACGGGGACATTAAGGTAGGAAGCCAAACAGCTGAGTCGTACAAAATCAAGGTAAGATGGAGGTAGAGGTAATAAACAATAATGCTGGAAAACAATTTAAGAGATAAACAGAAAACAGACTGGAAAATAATGATCATTGCGCCGAAATGGAATAATCACATGTAATTGGATTTTTACAGCCTGATAATGCAGTGAGGCTTTTCGTCGGCAACTTAGCCTTTAAGTCCATATTTAAAGTGTTGCTTTTTTCTGCTCACGTATGACCAATAATGCACATCATGATTTACCCAGCAACAGCAAATGTGACAGAGGAGTCAGTTTCACGGATAAAATCTTGTGATCAGATTGAATGGATTTTTCACTTTTCTACCCAAGTATTAAATTAATCGGCAAAAGATACGCTGGCGATATCTCCCCAAAAATCGCGCTGAGGTCAGATCCCGTGTGCCCCAGGTGTCGGTGAATCGGGGAGCTGCTTGTTTATTTATTTATTTGAGCAGTTATTTCCTCTGCACTGCGTCCCCCTCCCCGTTTCTAATTAACACTGCACCTGCACAGCGCGATCAGCCCTGCTTGCAGTTCACTCCTGTGAGAACCGGTATGAAAAAAAGACAATATTGTTCTCAGCGAGAAGACAGTGACTCCGGTCCCATTCAGGCAGGGCGGTCTGGCACCCGGCCAGAATCTTCATCGAAACATCCCCCGACGTGACCGCAGATCTGGGGCCCACCCCCCGCCCCCCCATCACAGTCTTTTTCCCACCGCCTGAGTGTATTTGCGGGCCCCCGCTACCCAGCCGTCATCGGTGGGCCGCGGCCCAGATAGCAGCAGGGATTGCTCCCGGTCTGTCGTTTTGCCCAGAACTGACTCCTGACAAACACACACGCGTGAGGCATCCCCCAGCGTGTCCCTTCAAGTTCAGGGCAAGGTCAGTCCCCGGGAGTTTGGCTTTTTTTCTCCTGACCCTCCCCCAGACCCCTCTCTCTCTTCTTCTCGTTAGTTGAGAGAGCAGGCAGAAGCGACACAGGCAGGATAAACGACACCTCCGTTCTTACCGCGTTGAAAACCGTGTTTTAGTCGCATGCCGGCCTTTGTCAGGCCTGTAATGCCGAGGGCGTTTCTTTACGTCCGTCTGTATTTCACTTCTCATTACTGTTCCTTTCCCGGTGCCTGTTACTGTGCCGTGCTGAAGACACACGCACACGCGTGAGAGCCGGCTTTGTGCCCCTCATCTTTTGGGGGATGTCTGGGCCCGGCGAGTCCAACGTCCTTGAATCAGACTTTGTTCCCTTGAACAGCTGCCGTCCTGCCTGATTCCGAGCAGATGGCAGTCCCCGTGCGCGCGTGCGGACATGTGTGCGGTCCTTGTGATCCGCGTGGGCCGTGGTGACACGTGCACTATCAGGCTTCCTGATCTGATGCCGGGATTCTCTCCCCTGAATCTGGAGAGAAGGCCACAGCACAGACAAGAGGGTTTCCTCCGCCAAGCTTTCGGCTTTGTTCTCCCCCTGTGCTGGTTCCCCCATCATGATCTTGTCCCTCACGTGGCGTTTTATCTGTCGTTCGTATCGGTCGTCTTTTCCTGCTGCCCATGGTGCCATTAGCCGCGAGTGCCTGCTATTGTCACAGCACAGGAATTACCCAGCTAACGGACACTTCTGTGGGAAACAAAAAGAGGAGGAATCAAGAAATTAGCTGCTGTCTTCAGTGGAGGGTGGTGGGACTAAAATAAACGGAGACGATGAAGTGTGCAGAGAGAGCACTGCTCCCGTGAAGCATGCCTGGCGATTTGCGCTTGGCCGCCATCAGATTTCCAGAGATTTCTTCCTCCTGCACCTCATAACGACAGGGTGTGGGCGCAATTAAATTATGAACAAGCTTCGTGGCCTTGGGTTTTCATTACTCCTCATTATTTCCGTTATTGCTTACCTTATGCAAAGTAAAAATTTTAGCTTAAAGTGGACAAAGGAACCACAGAGGGAATCTATATGGTTGTCAGACTGGCCTGGTACCCTCGGTACGTACACTCACCCCTGCCGGATCTGGCTTTCCTGTCGGTGGGGGGAGCGCTCTCCTCGGGGGTACGCAGGAGCTGCAAGGTACTGGGTGACGTTATATGACGCCGGTGCGCTATGCTTTCGAAAAATTTGTAACCTTTTGTAAAAGAAGCGCAAACTGCTGAGTAAATATCAATGTCTTTAAGTGGTTAGAATGCAGCGATTCCCATATAAACAGCAGCTTGACTATAATTAATAAGAACGCCATTTCCTCCATGCTGAGACTTTTTCCCCTGTAAACACACATGTGTGAAAACACACCCGGATCCGTTTGATCATCAGATTAATCGACAGAGACGACCTGCAGAGGAAAGTGTGCTGCAGCCCCTAAGAGCAGGCGTGGAGTTGCGGGAACAGGATGCAGCATGTGTTTGCATGTAAGCGTGTTTGCAGGTGGTGCATGTGTGTGCTCACCTTTTTGTAATTGCTACATTGTGGGGTCCAGATTTACCCACAATGTGTTAAAAACCGATAACTATTTACCTTGTCAGGACATTTTTTTGGTCCCCACAAGGATAACCTCAGTTTCATAAAAATCTGACTGCAGTCAAAGAACTAAAAACATCAAAATCTTG